>NC_138502.1:7500-305000 GCF_964252035.2 Podarcis erhardii | reverse complement strand
TCCTCCACTTTTTACCTCAGCTTCTCCTTTCCCGCCAAATCTCAGGCGTCTCTTCCTTCCTTCCTTCCTTCCTTCCTTCCTTCCTTCCTTCCTCTCTCCTCCACTTTTTACCTCAGCTTCTCCTTTCCTGCCAAATGTCAGGCATCTCTTCCTTCCTTCCTTCCTTCCTTCCTTCCTTCCTTCCTTCCTTCCTTCCTTCCTTCCTTCCTTCCTCTCTCCTCCACTTTTTACCTCAGCTTCTCCTTTCCCGCCAAATCTCAGGCGTCTCTTCCTTCCTTCCTTCCTTCCTTCCTTCCTTCCTTCCTTCCTCTCTCCTCCACTTTTTACCTCAGCTTCTCCTTTCCTGCCAAATGTCAGGCGTCCCTTCCTTCCTTCCTTCCTTCCTTCCTTCCTTCCTCTCTCCTCCACTTTTTACCTCAGCTTCTCCTTTCCTGCCAAATGTCAGGCGTCTCTTCCTTCCTTCCTTCCTTCCTTCCTTCCTTCCTTCCTTCCTTCCTCTCTCCTCCACTTCTTACCTCAGCTTCTCCTTTCCTGCCAAATGTCAGGCGTCTCTTCCTTCCTTCCTTCCTTCCTTCCTTCCTTCCTTCCTTCCTCTCTCCTCCACTTTTTACCTCAGCTTCTCCTTTCCTGCCAAATGTCAGGCGTCTCTTCCTTCCTTCCTTCCTTCCTTCCTTCCTTCCTTCCTTCCTTCCTTCCTTCCTCTCTCCTCCACTTTTTACCTCAGCTTCTCCTTTCCTGCCAAATGTCAGGCGTCTCTTCCTTCCTTCCTTCCTTCCTTCCTTCCTTCCTTCCTTCCTTCCTTCCTCTCTCCTCCACTTTTTACCTCAGCTTCTCCTTTCCTGCCAAATGTCAGGCGTCTCTTCCTTCCTTCCTTCCTTCCTTCCTTCCTTCCTTCCTTCCTTCCTTCCTCTCTCCTCCACTTTTTACCTCAGCTTCTCCTTTCCTGCCAAATGTCAGGCGTCTCTTCCTTCCTTCCTTCCTTCCTTCCTTCCTTCCTTCCTTCCTTCCTTCCTTCCTTCCTCTCTCCTCCACTTTTTACCTCAGCTTCTCCTTTCCCGCCAAATCTCAGGCGTCTCTTCCTTCCTTCCTTCCTTCCTTCCTTCCTTCCTTCCTTCCTTCCTCTCTCCTCCACTTTTTACCTCAGCTTCTCCTTTCCTGCCAAATGTCAGGCATCTCTTCCTTCCTTCCTTCCTTCCTTCCTTCCTTCCTTCCTTCCTCTCTCCTCCACTTTTTACCTCAGCTTCTCCTTTCCCGCCAAATCTCAGGCGTCTCTTCCTTCCTTCCTTCCTTCCTTCCTTCCTTCCTTCCTTCCTTCCTTCCTTCCTCTCTCCTCCACTTTTTACCTCAGCTTCTCCTTTCCTGCCAAATGTCAGGCGTCCCTTCCTTCCTTCCTTCCTTCCTTCCTTCCTTCCTTCCTCTCTCCTCCACTTTTTACCTCAGCTTCTCCTTTCCTGCCAAATGTCAGGCGTCTCTTCCTTCCTTCCTTCCTTCCTTCCTTCCTTCCTTCCTTCCTTCCTTCCTCTCTCCTCCACTTCTTACCTCAGCTTCTCCTTTCCCGCCAAATCTCAGGCGTCCCCCCTCCCTCTCCTTTGCTCGGCAACAGTGTTCATTTCAGTTAACTGGAAGGGACATTTTTAGATTGGGGGTTTTGCCCACGCCGAGCCCCGTCTCCGGAGCCTCCCCTTCTCCCCCCAACTCTCTTCTGTTGTGGGAATAGGGCTCCGGAGGGCCGCCAGAAGGGGCCACGAGGGCAGATGCTGAGCACGTCTCTCTCTGTGTGTATAAAGGTGGAATATGAAGAGAACTGAAGAGAACCTGCAACACATATAAAAGGATGGATACATGGAATAAAGGTAAAGGTAAAAAAAACTTATAAAGGTAAAGGTAAAAAAATATGTGTGTGGAATAGGTAAAGGGGAAGCTGATAAAAGAAGAAGCAATGAACTCTAGGGACATTTTTGGTATTATTACTTATTTGACTTATACACCACCCATTATCAAAAGGGCAATGTGTCACATTAATAACATATTTTACAGGGCATGACAATGAAAACATAAAACAAAGCATAGTGATTGACAGCATAAGAATAAAAACAATCCTAATAACAATTGTCGCCCCTTCCCCCCTTTAACACTGCAAAGATTATTTAATGGCCAAAGGGCTGCATATGAGGAATGATTTGCCTGGTGCCAGGGCTGCCATATTTCAAAAAGTGACAATCAGAGTTGTTTAGTTGTTTATCTTTCTTTGTTGTCTTTGCCGTTGTTGACCTTTTTTTTTTTTTTTTGCACAATTGCCAAGAAATTTGATGTTTTTCAGCTTTTTTAAAAAATGAAAAATCAGTACTTCTGGAATGGGTTGCCATGTTATCCTGGACATTTTCACGCTTGCCAAAAATTCCCCTCGGACACTATTATCATCGGACAAATCCCGGATATGTCCAGGAAACCCCGGATGCATGGCAGCCTTACCTGGTGCTTAATACCTGAAAGGAAATGAGTCCATGTTAATTAGCACCAGCCTGCCTTAATCAGCCCTGATCAGGCTAATTTCAAAGGGTTTGGGAACGTCTTACTTGGTTCTATCATAGAGACTCATGACTCTGATGCCCCAAACCTTAACTAAATTCTAGCACCTATCAGTTCCAGGATTTCTGGGTTTCTGGCATCCTGAGAGTCGTAACATTACCCTCTGCCAAGAAATGAGCATCAGGCCACAGAAAAATTAGCAGAAAGGCTTAATCATAGACCATGGGTAGGCAACCTAAGGCCCGGGGGCCAGATCTGGCCCAATTGCCTTCTCAATCCGGCCCGCGGACGGTCCGGGAATCAGCGTGTTTTTACATGAGTAGAATGTGTCCTTTTATTTAAAATGCATCTCTGGGTTATTTGTGGGGCATAGGAATTTGTTCATTGTCCCCCCAAAAAAAATATAGTCCAGCCCCCCACAAGGTCTGAGGGACAGTGGACTGGCCCCCTGCTGAAAAAGTTTGCTGACCCGTCATGGATCATTATAGGGTGACCTCCCCCACTCTCAGAAACCCTCCACCCTGCCCCAAACAGCTAACTTTGGATGCCCCCCACCAACAGAATATAGAGGACTCTTATGGCAGTGATGGCCAAACTTGGCCCTCCAGCTGTTTTGGGACTACAATTCCCATCATCCCTGACCACTGGTCCTGTTAGCTAGGGATGATGGGAGTTGTATTCCCAAAACAGTTTGGCCATCGCTGTCTTATGATATCCCACAGGGGATGACCTGTTGACTTCTGACCAGTGTCCAGCTGACCCCCAGCCTGGTCACTTTTTCTCCAACATGGGAAAGGCTTCCCAACCACCTTTGTCTTTCTGCCTCCATCTTTATGGCACACCCACCCTTCCTGCATTGACAGGCATTGGGCTAGATGACCCTTGGGGTCTCTTCCAACTATGGTTCCCCTTCCCCCTTTCCAAAGACTGCACCCCCTGTTTCTGCAGCCCCCACCCCCCAAATCCACAGCCTTTCCCCCCAGGCATCTGTTCATCAAAAGCTCCATGGACCCTCTTCTCAACAGGCAGCAATCATAGCAGCCTAGCACTGATTCCTAGACTCAAAGGATCATGGAATTGTAGAGTTGGGAGGGACCCTGAGGGTCATCTAGTCCAATCCCCTGCAATGCAGGAATCTTCTCCCCAGCGTGGGGCTCAAACCCATCACCCCGAGATTGAGAGTTGTGTGCTCTCCGCCTGAGCTATAACCAAAGAAAGACATGCAGGTTCGGATAGGAAGCCTTTGAAGCTTTTTAATTTTATTTTTGCATTTTCCATTTTACAAACCATAACAACGAAAACAAACAAAATTCAGACATCATACCCATTTAACCCCCCCCCCTTTGTGGAGCCTTATATTTTCATTTTCATTCTGCATCTTATCACCAACTCCAATTATTGTAAATCCTTAATCAATCCATGGTTCAGATTTTTACAAGTTTTCTGTCAAACCTACTAATGAATGTAATTGTTTACAATAATTTTTCAAATACATTATATACTTCCCCCATTCTTTATTAAAATTTGATTCTTTCTGCCTAGAGTGGTAGATTCATAATCTGGGGAACCGGGTTCGCGTCTCCGCTCCTCCACCTGCAGCTGCTGGGTGACCTTGGGCCAGTCACACTTCTCGGAAGTCTCCCAGCCCCACTCACCTCCCAGACAAGACAAAATAAAAAAATTCCTTCCAGTAGCACCTTAAAGACCAACTAAGTTAGTTCTAGGTATGAGCTTTCGTGTGCATGCACACTTCTTCAGATACACACTTCTTCTTCAGATGCACACGAAAGCTCATACCTAGAACTAACTTAGTTGGTCTTTAAGGTGCTACTGGAAGGATTTTTTTTATTTTGTCTTGACTATGGCAGATCACCTCACAAGAGTGTTTGTTGTGGGGGAGGAAGGGAAAGGAGAATGTGAGCCGCTTTGAGACTCCTTAGGGGAGTGATAAAGCGGGATATCAAATCCAAACTCTTCTTCTTCCTGTAAGTTTTGCCAATCCAGCATAGTTCATTAATTTTAACAGCCGCTCTTCCTTGTTTGGAACTGTATTTTCTTTCCATCCCTGGGCCAGCAACATTCGGGCAGCTGTGGTTGCATCCATGAACAATTTATTCTGCTCCTTCAGGATCTCTACACCTAAAATTCCTATAAGAAAAGCTTCTGGTTGCTTAGTAAACTTTTTTTCACCGCATTATACTGTATATCATTTCCCCTGAAGCTTTTTTTACTACCACATATGATGCCCTCTTTCTCTTTACATTTCCAGCACGTTAGAATTTGATTTATACATTTTAGCTAATTAAGTACCAATGGGACATCATTTTCATGTAGTTTTCTTTCAAAGTATAACATGCTGTAAATTTCAGATCTGTAACCAATAATTTTTCCCACACTGCTAACTCAATATTATAACCAAAACCCCTTGCCCAGTGTATCACCACTGCTTTGAACTGTTCCATCTTTTGTTTACCAATCCGATAAAAAATTATACATTTAGTTTTTATTTTCCAGCAACTTTTTCAAATTGGGAGGTTTTATGAGAAAAACCTTTCTTTTTATCCAACTTCATTAAGCTGGTGATATTGCAACAAATTGGTTATTAGTCCTCTTACTTCTTCATAACTCCTTAATTTTAAGTCTTGATCTACCTCTTTTAATAGTTCTTCGTAAGTTATCCAGTTGTTTCTCGTATTTATTTTTTTCACTGATTAAGTTTAAAGCCTGCTCCCTCTCCAAATTATGAATCTGTTCCAGAGCCTTTGGAACCCTGACCAGAGGCTCCTCTACCAATATCACCACATCATCAGCAAATGCCTCGTTTATATGTCCTGTGTCCCACTGTTATCCCTTCAATCTTGACATCCAATCTGATTCTGCTAGCCAAAACCTCTAATACTAGTATAAACAATAATTTTGACAAGGGGCAACCCTTTCTTGTCCCCTTTGTTATATTACATTTTTCTGTTAGCACATTATTTACAATCAGCATGGTGTGTTGATTGGAAGCCTTTGAAGCTTTTTATTCTTAGTGCTAATATTAGTACAGTAGTACCTTGGTTCTCAAACTTAATCCGTTCTGGAAGTCCATTCCAAAACCAAAACGTTCCAAAGCCAAGGCGCGCTTTCCCATAGAAAGTAATGCAAAATGGATTATTCCGTTCTAGACATTAAAAAACAACCCCTAAAACTGCAATTTAACATGAATTTTGCTATCTAACAAGACCATTGATCCATAAAATGAAAGCAATAAACAATGTACTGCAGTCACGCAATCAGTCAATCAGTAGCTGAACTGGGTTCCACACAGTTACAAAAACCAAACAAAAAAGCTGCAGAAACAAAAAAGCAAAATAAATAGCAAAAACAGACAGACCTCAGTGTAACACTCAAAAAGGGAGTGTGGCACTCAAAACGGAGCACGTTCGGCTTATGAAAAAGGTTCGCAAACCAGAACACTTACTTCTCGGTTTGCAGTGTTTGGGTTCCAAGCTGTTTGAGTACCAAGGCGCTTGAGAACCAAGGTACCACTGTATTAACAAGTAATCATGCTGGCTCAAGACACACAGATTTTAGGGGGAGGAAGAATGTTAGGAGGAGTTCTCCCACTGCCCCACCTGCCCCCCTCCCCATCTGGAGCTCCCAACGCCTTCATCTTCCACCCCATCTACAAGGTGTCCTTGGCCAGAAACCACCAGCAGACCCCTCCCCTCAGCCGTAGCCCCTGCTGCTCACTAGGAACACTGACCCCCTGGAGGCAGTCTGGAGATGGTGCAAGGAGAAGAGGCAGATCCAGGCAGCAGGACAGCGGTGCAAGTGAGGGGAGGTGGGAACACAGGAGAGAGGGGGCAACGTGGAATAAGGAACAGGAATGGGCAAAATGTGCCTCAGTTTCCTCTCTGGCACAACTGAGTTGGGTGAAGGCCAAGCAAACTGTGGCTGTGAGTAGGGCAAAACGAATTTCAACACTGCAAAGTAATCTCAAAAGGGGCAAATGAATCTCCACACAGTCCAGATCAGGAGAAGTCATACCACTGCTCTATTCTTCCTTGGTCAGAGCACACCTGGAATCTTGTGTCCAGTTCTTGGCACCCCAATTGAAGAAGGATATTGACAAGTTGGAACGTGTGCAGAGGCAGGTGAGTGACCAAAGTGATCAAGGCTCTGGAAATCAAGAGTTAGGAGGAACAGCTGAGGAAACTGGGGGTGTTTAGTCCGCAGAATTGTAGACTTAGAGGAGATAGGATAATGTCCTCTAAATATCTAAAGGGTGTCCCATGGGGGATGGAGCAAGCTTGTTTCTTCCTGGTCTGTAGAGGAGGACCTGAGGCAATAGCTTCAAGTTACAAGAAAGTTGATTCCAATTAAACATCAGGAAGGCCTTTCTAATGCTCACAGCTGCACAACAGTGGAAGCAAGTCCCTTCGAAGGTGGTGGACTCTCCTTTCCTGGAAGATCTCAAGCATGGGCTTGGTGGCCATCTGTCATGCATGTTTCAGTTGAGATTTCTGCACTGCAGTGGGTTGGACTAGCTTCTCCCATTCTCCTCACTGTGGATTTTTTGATGGAAAGTGAGATTCCCCTTCTGACTGAAGCTCTTCCCACATTCCAAGCACTCAAATGGCTTCTCCCCTGTATGAATTCGTTGATGGGAAGTGAGAGCAGAACTCTGACTGAAGCTCTTTCCACATTCCAGACACTGAAATGGTTTCTCCCCTGTATGAATTCTTTGATGGGAAGTGAGATTGGACCTCTGACTGAAGCTCTTTCCACATTCCATGCACTCATACGGTTTCTCCCCTGTATGAATTCGTTGATGGGACTTGAGATGGCAGCTGTGCCGGAAGCTCTTCCCACATGCCAAGCAATTATATGGTTTCTCCCCTGTATGAATTCTTTGGTGGAAAGTGAGACTGGCTCTGTAACTGAAATTCTCTCCACATTCCAAGCACTGATATGGCTTCTCCCCTGTATGAATTCGTTGATGGGAAGTAAGATTGTTCTTATAACTGAAAATCTTTCCACATTCCAAGCACTGATATGGTTTCTCCCCTGTATGAATTCTTTGATGGGAAGTGAGCACAGAACTCTTACTGAAGCTCTTTCCACATTCCATGCACTGATAGGGTTTCTCCCCTGTATGAATTCTGAGATGGGACTTGAGATGACAGCTATGACGGAAGGTCTTCCCACATGCCAAGCAATTGTATGGTTTCTCCCCTGTATGAATTCTTTGATGGGAAGTGAGACTGGCTTTGTAACTGAAACTCTTCCCACATTCCAAACACTGATATGGCTTCTCCCCTGTATGAATTCTTTGATGGGAAACGAGATTGTTCTTGTAACTGAAGATCTTTCCACATTCCAAGCACTGATATGGTTTCTTGCCTGTATGAATTCTTTGATGGAAATTGAGAGAGTCGTGCCAAGCGAAACTCTTTCCGCATTCAAAGCACTGATAGCGTTTCTTTCCAGTGGAATTTCTTTGATAGGAAGTGGAACTGGAGCTCTGGCTCAAGCTCTCTCTGCATTCCGAATATTGATATGGCTTCTCCTCTGTTTTGACTTTGTCGTGGTCTCCCATTTTCTTCATTTCCAATTCATCACCTGCAATGAAGAGAGAAGCGAACATTGGTACTTAACGAGATAAATTCCTTCTCTGTAGGGAGAATTGGTCTCTGCCAATCTCACCATTGAAAATAAGTTAAGGTTTTGAGGAATCAGGGGCAGGACAACCCCCTAACTCCAGTTCAACTCATGCTTAAGCAAGAAACTGTATAGTCACAACATAACAACTAAGGAATAGGAACAGAACAGTGATTTCAGTGGGGCATGCCGCTCTCTTCACTGAATGAAAATTCCTACTGGCACCTGTAACTAGCACAGGTGAAGGACGGGGAACTCTGATATGTGCTGAAGAGCAAGAAGGCTGGGATGGAAAGACAGAAGAGGCCCCTGGACCTTGCGGGAAGGTGTCCCATGTCCCTCGAGGCAACCCTCTGAAATCCAGTGTTTGATAGCCTCCCCCATGCACACAGAGGTACCCGAGAGGGCTGGATCCCAATTCTCTGTACAGAGAAGGAACATATCACGGTAAGTATCAATGTTCACTTCTCCTGTAGGGGAAAACTGGGTTCCATGATGTAGGAAGTATTTCAGCAGTGTCCAGATCAGGTGGCAGCCATTGTGGGCCCTACCTCCTCATTGTTAACCACCTGTTGAAGCCCTCTTCTCTCAAAGGAGGCCTCTGCTGAGATATAGGTGTCTAACTTATGGAGTTTCATGAAGGTGGAGGGAGAGGACCCAGTGGCTGCTCTGTATATCACCCAGGGGAGCTCACGTCCCAAATGATGCCGAGGTGCCTGTGTTCCTGGTGGAATGGGCAGTGATTCCCAAGGGCACCCCACCCCACCCCCGGATCCAGCCTGCCAGTGATGCTGGGGGAACCTTGTGCCCCTTGGTTCTAGACTGGAAAGAAGCAAATGGAGCCCCTGCTATGCGGAACTCCTCTGTGTTCCTGAGGTAAACCCTGATGGCCCTGTGCACATCCATTCCTTCTGCCCCCCTCCCCTGGAGGGTTTGTTGCCTTAACGTCTCTAGCACTGAATGAGCCCCTGTGGAGACAAAAGGAAGAATCAGTTCCTTTCTGACTCTTTCTCTCTGTCTTCTTATGAGGCAGGGCCTTCTTCTTGCCCCTGGTCTCTACCAGGGCATCTTCCAGCCCCTCTGCAAATAGCTGCCCCCCCCCCGAGGGGGTCGCTGGCCAGGCTGGTCTTGGCTTTGGTGTCCACCTGCCACTGTTTAAACCAGAGCTGCCTGCGCACTGCCACATCTGCTGCCCTGGCTCCTGCTGCAAATTGAAGAAGCATCCAACGAGGCATCAGCCACGTGGGCAGAGGCCTAGCTTGCTTTGCTGTTCCTTGCTGGATATGGATGAACCCTGGTCCAACCTCTGCCAGAAGTCGCACTGGCCATGAAAGAAGCTGCAGCCGAGACCTCAATGTGCACAAGCTTCATGTGATCTGAGCAACAAAACCTTTTGTCTTCAGGATTCCTGGGGTGATCCTGCCCATCTCTGGAAACCATGGATCCATGAGCGAGGGAACTTATGGGGGCATCTGCGAGAGGAACACTAAGAAATCCCACTGCAGGCTTATCAAATGGATTTAGCTGCCTTATGGAGAAGCTTGCTGCCTTAGCAGCCCCAGGAATCCACCATTCCTGCAAGATGCTCTCCTTACACTCTTCTAGAAAACGGAAAACCCTCTTGCAGGCCTTGTGCTTGGGAAAGGCCATGGAGTTGCTCCTTGGCTTCCTGGACCTGCTCAGGGACATGGACTGTCCTCACAGCCTTTCCCAGGAGCTGCTCGATGTCTAGGCTCATAAAGAGTCTGGGGGAATGCTCCCCTTCGTCCTCCTGCCCTTGCTCCTCACCTGGAGAAAGCTCACTATCCTCTCTGTCTGAGGAGGTGGGGGCAGGCCTGGATGTTGAGGAAAGGGGCGTGAGAGCCTGAGGCATCCTCTGAGCTGGCTGCCCATGGGGAAAGGGAAGGCTCAGCTCTTCTGGAAGCCCTTCTGCCAGAGCCCCTTCCTCCCCTGCTCAGCAGCACCCGGCGCCTCCTGTGCTGGGTCCCCTGCCTCTGAGGAGCCCTTCCCCTGTGAGGGGGCGAGAGGATGCTCCAAGATGAGGAATGCTCTGAGGGGGAAGGGGAGGGATCAGCTCTCCTTCTCATCCTCCCTGGCACCCTGGCCATCGTGCTGGTTCCTAGCCCTGCTTGAACTGGAACCATGGGTGTTTTTCTAAGGCCCCCTCTCCACTGCTGCCCCTGGCTGAACGGGGCTGGGGGGCTGTGGGAAGGCGCAGAGCCTGTCCTAGCCAGGTGACCTACTCAAGAGCAAATGGAGGCCTCTCAGAGGGTTGTCCCCCTACCCCCCTTTCCTGGTTTTCCAGACCTTCCAGACGTGCTGGAGCTGCTGGATCAGGCCTTTGCAGGTCGACCAAAACCTCGGCCTGGGCTGCTGCTAAATTCAAGAAGTCCCCTTGCCCAGTTGGCCTGGGTTCCCACAGAATTCTCTGAGGAGTCAGCCAAGAGATCTATTTCCCAGAAAAAGGACTCCTCCTGAGAAGGGGCCCCTCCTGCTGTGTTCCAGCCCTTTCTGCGGTTCTGTTTGGCCCAATCATAGAATCCGTTCCATCTCTAATGTCAGTCATCATTTTGGTCAACCAGAATCTGACAGAATCAAGAACAAAAAACTGACAGCCTAATCAAAAGGCATAACCAGAGAAAAAAATGTTCACAGACAACACAGTTGATAGCCCTCTATTCAAGGTAAGATGAGGGTGTGTGTGTTAGAATCCCAGATGCTGTAGGTAGCGCTGTTAAGCTCCATCAAAATCTGAGAGGTGCGTCACAAAAATTAATGTAAAGAATTTCAGGACAGATATTATGATCCAATAGGGAGCCTTACCGAGAGAGGCCATGATGGCACGATTCTCCTCCATGACTTCCTGATGCAGAGCTCTCTGGTCAGGATCCAGCAATGCCCACTCCTCCTCCGTGAAATACACAGCTATATCCTCAAAGCACACTAAACTCTGAAAGAAAAGGTCTTCCTTTCAGAAAGCATAAAGATTATCTAGCACACATTGTTCTGTTGTTTCCTGTCTGTTAGTTGCTGTGTAGTTTTGAGGGGAATGTTTCACTGCACATTTTAATGATGGATGCATATCTAAGCATCTTAATGGAATGATTTTATTCTGTATTTTTAAAACTGGGTACTAATCTTTGTACAAAGGGGTGAAACTCCACATGGTGCTCTTCAGATCCGTATGTCTGCACAAGCATTTTAGCTTGTGAGATGGCAGGCTCCCCTCTCTCCTCTCTCCTCTCCTTATGTGGTATTTTGGGAGGGTGCAGAGAGACAACTCTCCTCATTCCCTTGGGGAGGTGGAGAAGAGGGGGGAGCCCTCAACTGGAGGGGCTGGGCAGGTGAATTCTCACCACTGTTTTTTTTTTAATGTTCCTTATATTTTAGCATTGACCAATAAACATACAAACAGAATTGCAACAACTGATAAATAATGCTAGCAACATTCAGGAGGAGAGTTAAGGTGAGGTGGCTGTTCATTGCTCTCAGCAGATAAACATGATGGAATGGGATTTTCAGCCTTCCTTAAGGGCAGATCTGACTGAAGCAAAGAGGAAGAGATTCATTTGTGCCCAGAGATGCCCTGGCTGCCCCACTCCTGAGCCTCTTTCCCCACAAGGCTCCTTCCCCCTACCTGATCTGGTTCCACAGTCGCTGTTTCCCCTCCTCCACCAAGAAAAGATGGAGTGGGAGGTTTTGCTGGCATCATTCTGTCACCTGCAAGAGACAAAGGTAAGTGGGGAGACAGGAGTGCCTGCCTCTCTCAGAGGTGAAGCCTCTACATCCGCTGCTTCACCTGAGAAGCAGAATTGTGTGTCATCAGTATATTGCTGGCAACGTCCTCCCAAACTCCGGATGTTCCTACTCAGCAGTTTCATGTAGATGTTAAGTAGCATATGGGATAAAACAGAGCCTTGAGGAATTCCTCCCTTAAGGCTCCATGGGGCTAAAAAGCACTCCCCAAGCATCACCCTCTGGGGACCACCATCCAAGGAGGACCAGAACCACTGCAAAGCTGTGCCGCCACCTCTGGACTCAGCCAGCTGCTCCAGAAGGAGAGCGTGATCGATGGTATCAAAAGCCGCTGAGATGTCCAGCAGAATCAACAGGGGCATCTTTCCCCATCTCTCTCTCTCAGCAAAGGTCATTACATAGGGCAACCAAATCAGTTTCTGAGCCAAAACCGGGCCTAAACCCTGATTGAAATCAATCTACTTATAACAAGCCTCACATGCTGAGTGCATTTTAGCATTTGTACCCATTGCCTGTTTCAGCAGTGCAAAAATACATTTCCCCTCCTTGAGGCTCTTGGTCCCAAATGTCTTCCACAAAAAGATGAAAAGATTAGTTTCAAAACCAACAGAATGGGATCAAAGGGACAAAAGACTCCTTCCTCCTTACCCAGTGACCTCTCTTTTGTGTCCAGCGGAGTCCTCTCTTCCTCAGAGTAATCTGGGCCCATTGCTGCAAGCAGATCCTTTCCCTGAAAGAACGAAAAGAATTCATAGAATTATAGAAAAGGCAACAATTTTAGGATATCCGACAATGCTCCACTAATGGGCCATTAGTAGAGCATTTGGGTTTGTTCTCCCTCCTCTTTGGAACCCCTCGGGAGCATCCAGAGGAAAGTCTCTCTCACCTGCTGCTCCGCCTGCTTCCTCTCCTCTGCCTGACTCAGGAGAAAACCTTCGGCCAGGGCCACTGCCTGGGAACTGGTCTCTGCTCCGCATTCCCTCACCCAGCTCTCCATCTCTGCTGGAAGGACAGCCAGGAACTGCTCCAAGATCACCAGGTCCAGCATCTCAGCTTTCGTGTGCCTTTCTGGCTTCAGCCATTGACGGTCAAAGCAGTAGAGTTGGCTGCAAACCTCTCGAGGTCCTTTGGCCTCCTGGGAGCAGAACTGCCTGAACTGCTGGCTCTGCACATCTGAGCGAAGGGTGTCCTCCTCACCCAGGATTTTCTGTATGGAGTTTTCCCAGAATCCCCCACGGCTCCCAGTGTCAATGCCATGGCCTCTTCCTGCTTCAGGGTCAGCTGAGTCTTGTTCATCCATCTGTGCTCTCAGGAAGCCTCTAAGAGATTGGAAGGAATCCTTTCCCCCCCTCTTGCCAAGTTCTGTGTGTCCGAAAAGAGGCGCTAGCAAAATCTACAAAGCAAATGCATTGTTCCGTTATTAAACTGACATAGTCAATTTGTTTCCTGAGCAAGTGTGGATGAGTCCTGCTAGGAAGCAGGATTGGACTCTACCACAGGCCAGATTTTGAGCTTTCTTAAAGAAAAGGTAAGCCTCCAGCCCTCCTAGAAGGAAAGTGACCATGCCAAACTGTGAGATGAATCAGCCTGGTTGATTCTGTCTTTCAGTGTTTGCAGACAAGGAATGAAGCCAGACCTGTGACTGACAAGTGTGCCAGTTATACCAAATGTAATGTACACACTAGGCTAACAGTGGGGGTCCTAATTCCAGGGTTCTCAAGAGTTGCTCTCTCCCACCCCCACTTCAGGACACATTTCTTCCCTGCTTCTGTCCCGTTTTCTAGCACTTGGAAGCTCCAAGGTTCTCAAGGCAAATTACTGGGGTAGGGCACCTTTTTCTTCTTTCTGAGGGCCCAGATGGTTATCTGGCCAACCCCCCGAGGGTTAACTGGGCAAGACCAAAGTTCATTTGGGTGGGTTCAAAGGACAGCGCTAAAAAGCAAGTAAATCTTTCTATGCTTGTACTTGTTTTAAACAACTTTAATATTGTATTTTACTGCTGCCATCTACCATGGGAACTTAAGGGAAAGGGCAGGTAATTAACAACAGTAGCAGCAGCAACAGCAGCAGCAACAACTCCCACACGGATCAAAAATGTTGGGAATACTCCTGGATCCAACATGGTCACTGGAGTCTCAGATGATGCCAGCGACTCACAACTGCTGCCTCTCGCATAGATTTTACTGCATTTGCAGCCCCAAAGTGACTGCCCTGGGGCACAAGCCTGGGCAGTGTGCCTGGAAGTCCTGGACTGACCAGATGACAAGACCTGCAGAAATTCCCTTCTTAATTGTGGGTCTTGTCCGCTCAATCCACCAGAGCCTGTCTTCGCATGCAGAGGGAGTCCCTAACTCACTGAGGGTTTAAGACCCATTGGGTACCCTCATCTGGTTTAGCCAGCCATTCAAATCTGCTGCTGGGGGGGGGGGCAGCCACTGACCCATACTGCCAGCTTTTAGGAACCACATGTGAGAACAAAGGTGGAGGAACTAGCCAGAAGGAGCCCGTCATTTCCCCACCACAGATACTGCCCCTTCTCTACCGCCCCATTTCCATCTCGCCTAGGCTGCTGCTAGTCCCTTTGAGAGAGAGAGGACGTGGACAGGGCACTCCATGCTCTGGGATTATTGCAATGCCCGCTACGTGTGTGTGGAGCTGACCGTGAAGACAGCTCCAAAATCCCACAGCCAGATCCCTCTCTTCATTCATTGCATTTCCACCCACCCTTTTCTCCCAGGGGCTCAAGGGGGCATCCAGGGGTCTCCCTGCTGTCCTTTAACCCCCACAGCAGCCCTTGAGAACACCATTCATTCCTGTTTTCAAGCAGCTGCATTGCCTGCCGGTTCCTTTGCAGGGCCAGGTGGGTGGCTGTGTCTTGGGGTGTGGATGGGGCTGGGTGGGGGCTCCCCGCCTGCATGAGCTGAACAGGATCCCTTGGTGCATTCCCCCCCCCCCCGCTTCTCCCCAATGCACCCCATGGCGGAAGACAAGGGAGACTCACCAGGTTGCAGGAGGTGCAAAGCAGAAAGACAGCAGCCTCCCCTCCCCCTCTCTTGCAGGAAGGGACGTCAGGGGCAGGGAGGAGGGGCTTCTCATCTGGAGGACTGCCCCCCCCACCTTCATTGCCTTTCCTCTCTAGGAATCCAGCTCAGCTCCTCTTAACCCGGGCAAAGCCAGGCAAACTCAGCTCTCCCTCTGCAGAGCAGGAGAGACACGTGTGTTGAGCACACCCAGAGCTCCTTTATTTGCGGGAAGGGGAGCCATGGGAGTAACCAGGATTTATGTTTTTTTTTGGGGGGGGCAGGTCTCCCACCTGTCACCATCCTCTTTCTGGCTCTGTCCAGCAGATTCCGAATGACACGGGTCAGCAATAGTTGCTTCAAACTACTTTCTTTTGACCCCAAGTGCTCAGAAAAATCTTTCTACGATTTGTAGTTTGGGGTTGTTGTTGTTGTTGTTTAGTCGCTTAGTCGTGTCCGAGTCTTCGTGACCCCCTGGACCAGAGCACGCCAGGGTAGTTTGGGGCAAGTATTATTATTATTATTATTATTATTATTATTATTATTATTATTAATTTGTGGGCGGGGCAGCTACCCCCACCTGCCTCCCTCGGGGTGGCCTCTTGGCTGGCAGGTTTCTGAGCTGGAGGAGCAGCAAGCCGGAGAAAAGGCCCTGCAAGAATCAGGAAGCCCATCCTGGAATCAGGAGTTGGAAGGGACTCCTGAGGATCATCTAGTCCAACCCCCTGCAATGCAGGGTTCCCAACTCAAGCATCCACGAGGGACGGCCGTCCAACCTCGGCTTAAAAACCTCCAAGAAAGGGGAGTCCACCACATTCTTTTTTCCCTGATGTTTGCTTGGAATCTAATCCTTTGGTCCACGTTCTCCCCTCCGGAGCAGGAGAAAGCAAACTCCCCCCATCAGAGATATTGGATCTCAGCTGAGGGAGGAAGGAGCGAGGAGGCTCCTGGTTCCGGCCTTTTCTGGGACTGAAGAGGGGAGGCGGAAATATTCCTAGTGATTTTTAATGGCATTTTAGTTCCTGCCCTTCTTTCCCCTACTATATTGCATTGCAGTTTGTATCCTGTGGAGTTTGATATAATACGAGGTGTAAGATATAAAACAAGCTATAAACATACAATTAGGAGAGAACACGGCAAAGGCGACAAGTTCTGAAAGACTCGTTTCTGGGTTCGGTCCTGGAAAAGAAGGAGTGCAAAACCAGAAAAAGAGTCAACGTCACAAGTAAATTAAAGGTGAGATACTTATTGGCATTACTGCCTACAAATGGTGGCAGTTGATAAACACAGAAAGAAGATGTGTGAGAATGGGGGAAACATAATACAAAAAAAGCACTTTCTCTCTCTCATATCTATCAATCTATCTATCGATCTCTATCCAGTGCTTTTTTATATAAAAAAATGTTTAGGGGTACTCTCATTTCGACTCAAGAAAACCACAATTTTATAGTTCAAATTGGGGAAAATAAGTACAGTAGGTGGACAAAAGTACAAAGATTCACAAAATGTTTAGGGGTACGTGTACCCCTGCGTACCCCCTAGAAAAAAAACACTCTATCCATCTATTTCCAGGTAGGTAGCCATTTTGTATCCATCTATGTGTATCAGGGCACTCCAAGCTCTCAGTCCAGCTGGGCCACAGGAGGTCATGCACTGATTTTTCCATATCATAAACTGAAATGTGTGCAGCTCTTTGCCTTCAGCGACCCTCCACTTCAGGGACCCCCCCCCTTTCCACCTCACTTGCCCTCTCACTCCTGGGATTTCCTCCCCCCCTTCTTTTAGCATCTCCTTGCCCCCTGCCTCCACCTCCGCCATTTCAGCCCCTTTTAGCCTTGGGAGACCCTGGAGGAGCATCCCTTTGGGGGTGAGGCCAAGCAAAGGGGAGGTTGCAGCGCCTGCTGTGGCGGCAAAGACCGATGCAGGAGAGACATGTTTTGTTGCAGCCGGGGCAGAGGAAGGCGTCCGGTTGGGCTGCTGCAGATGCGCCAGGGCGTTTCTTCTCTCTGGGCTCCTGCCAGCAGTTTGGCATTTGGCAGTGGAGGTTGTAGACTCCCTTCCTGGGAGGCTTTCAAGCAGAGGTTGGCTGGCCACCTGCCAGGGATGCTCAGGCTGAGATTCCTGCCTTGCACGGAGCTGGACTAGATTACTCCCGGGGTCCCTTCCTTGTAAGGTGGTGGACTCTCCTTCACCAAAGGTTTTCAAGCAGAGGTTGGTGGCCGTCTCCTGGGGATTTTTGAGCTGTGATTCCTTCACTGCAGTCTAGATTACTCTTGGGGGCTCCTTCCAACTACAGAATATGATTATATGTGCAGGGGGCAGATTGGCTTCCGAAAAAGAAACGGGCCTTCTCTGCAGTGGCTCCCCGTCTGCTCTCCCCAAGGAAATCTGCCCAGCGCCTTCATTATACACCTTGAGGCACCAGACAAAAACATTGGTTGCTTTGGTTGTCATCCCTTGCCTTTTTAAAATGTGGCTCTTTTTTTGGGGGGGGGGTGTTATTGGGTTGTTGTTTCTATTTTGATGATATATTTTGTGGTTTCATATTCTGATTTTGTTTTGTGAATTGGCTTGAGGCCTCCGGGAACAGGGCAGTATATGAATTCAATAAATAAATAAATAGAATTCTAGAGCTGCAGAGCTGGGAGGGACCCCAAGGGTCATCTAGTCCAACCCCCTGCAATCCCTGACAGATGCGCCCCCCCCCCCGACCTCTGCTTAAACCCCTCCAGGGAGGGAGGCAGAGTTTCTGTGCAGCAGAGAAGAGGAGGAGGAGGCAGGGATGGCAGGCTGGGAGATGTTTTCCCTCTCCTCTGGCCAGCCCTTTGCCCTCCTTATCTGCGAGCAAACAGTTTCCTGCTTTGGCTCCTCCGCAGGGCAGCAGCAGCAGCCTCCTCCTCCGCTTCCGCCGTCCGGCCGCACCTGCGCCCGTCTCCCCCTGGGGCCTCATCTCCCACCATGTGCACCGGCAAGTGTGCCCGCCTGGTGGGCCTCAGCCTGGTGACCGCCGGCCTGGCCTGCATTGTGGCCAACATCCTCCTGATGTTCCCCAACATGCAGCGGGACTGGACCCCCCAGAACATCACCACCCAAGTGTGGCTCATGGGGGGCCTCGTTGGCGGGGGGCTGATGGTGAGTGCCCAGGGCTGGTGGGTGGGGCTAGATGACCCTTGGGGGGCCCTTCCAACTCGCCAGTTCTGTGATTCTAAGGGAGGGGGTGGGTTTTCCTCCACTGGAGGCGTTTAAGCAGTGCTTGGGTGGCTGCCTGCCAGGGGTTCATTAGCTGAGATTCCTGCATTGCAGGGGGTTGGTCTAGATGACCCCGGGGGAGCCCTCCATCCCTATGATTCTCAGGACTTGCAGCCGGGAAGAGCCTCCCTTCATGGCTTGGGGACATGTCGGTGGTGAGAGAGACACTGCTTCCTCCTGCCTTGCGCAGCCTGACTCACTTCCTCGAGTTGTCTGCCCAGGGACATCTCTGGTACCAACCACAGTCCGTCCCCCCCCGTCCCCCCCCAGCATGGCCTGATTGCATTGGATGCTCAGGAGCAGAGCGACTCTGGCAGGGCCGGACTGAGGTTTGATGAGGCCCTCAGCTCCTGAAGGGAATGGGGCCCTTTATATGTCCAGCTGTCCTTTGTCAACAACAAATTGTCCCTGCTTTTTGTGTTGAATATATGCTATATGGCAATTTATAGACCTAATTAGGTATCTAAAACACTGCTGCTGTATGTAGGTTTTACAGTGGTACCTCGGGTTACAGACGCTTCAGGTTACAGACTCCGCTAACCCAGAAATGTACCTCGGGTTAAGAATTTTGCTTCAGGATGAGAACAGAAATTATGCTCTGGCGGCGCAGCGGCAGCAGGAGGCCCCATCAGCTAAAGTGGTGCTTCAGGTTAAGAACAATTTCAGGTTAAGAACAGACCTCCAGAACGAATTAAGTTCTTAACCCAAAGCACCACTGTAGTTTATTTGTTTTTTATCTTATATTTGGGAAATGTACATCCAGTTTCTTTTTCCTTTAATTTTTTGGGGGGCCCCCAAGAAAATGGGGCCCTAAGCTATTGCTTGTTTAGCTTATATGTAAATCCTGGACTGGTCTGGGGAGGTTGACAGCCCTGACCCACAGCAGGCCCCCGGCTCTCTCTGCTGGCAATGGGGTGCCAAGCACATTCCCCAAGGGACTGGGGGTGCCATTGGAGAACCCAGAGGAACCCCATCACCTGGTCTGGCCCCCCACCATAGCACCTTCTTCCCACAGGCAGCCTCAGTTTCTCTCATGGTGAACTTTGTGCAAAGTTCCCCCTGACGCACACTCTGTGGGAGATAACAGGGCCTTATCTGCAAGGGAGACAGCTGGCATGGAGTGGGGGTCAATAAAACAAGGTGATCTCTGCTCCCCGAAAGGGGAAATGAGGTGCATCAGGGGAGAAGGCAGGAGTGGCAAAGGTTTGCTGGAGGGACCGGATGGGGGGGTCACCGCTCTTGCCAGGGGTGTGTGCCACTGCCCATGTTTCGGGGGGGGCACCTTCAGATCCACCTGCCTTTTCTGTCAAATGACAGATGTGTGCTTCTGGCATCCTGCAGCCTGAGAGCTGCTCGGGTAAAGGCAGGTCCTGAGTTCGAGAAGCCCAGCCCAGTGGCATCAGGTGGAGAGGGCCGGGGGGGGGGGCAGTGGCAAGAAGTGAGGTTACAGGGAACCAGGCAGAGGGCCTTCTCGGTGGTGGCGCCCGCCCTGTGGAATGCCCTCCCATCAGATGTCAAGGAAATAAACAACTACAGTGGTACCTCGGGTTACAGACACTTCAGGTTACATAAGCTTCAGGTTACAGACTCTGCTAACCCAGAAATAGTACCTCGGGTTAAGAACTTTGCTTCAGGATGAGAACAGTAATCGTGCTCCGGCTGCGCAGCAGCAGCGGGAGGCCCCATTAGCTAAAGTGGTGCTTCAGGTTAAGAACAGTTTCAGGTTAAGAACGGACCTTCGGAACGAATTCAGTTCTCCACCGGAGGTACCACTGTATCTGACTTTTAGAAGACAATAGAAGGCAGCCCTGTTTAGGAAAGTTTTTAATGTCTGATGTTCCATTCTGTTTTTATATCTGTTGGAAGCCGCCCAAATCTGCAACCCACCCAGAGGGGTGGCATATAAACCATCAGATTGTTGTCGTTGTTATTAGTGGTGTGGGCAGCCAGGCCAATCCAGGGGCCACCGTGGAGGAGTTAACCTCTGGAACTCACTGCCGCAGGAATGAGTGGCCGCCACCCACTTGGATCTCTTGAAAAGAGGGTTGGGCAAGTTCCTGTTTGCGGAGCAGGATTCTGGACAGGACGGCCTCACCCAGCATCCAGCCTCTTCTTACGTCCTTGTGGAGCTTCCTGAGCCAGAGGCAGTCTATCTGTCTTCCTAGGTTCTCTGGGGCACTTGGCTGCTGTGAGGACAGGAGGCTGAATATCCAGGAGTGGGGGGGGGTCTTCCTTGGGGCTGATCCAGCAACTCTCTGACCTCCCCCTTCTCCCTTTCTGCCTCCCCCAGGTCCTCTGCACCGGGTGCTCTGCCGTGAGGGCTGGAGGGAAAGGCTGCTGCGGATACGGATGCTGCGGGAACAGGTGCCAGGTGCGGACCCTTGGGCCCTCCTCCCCGTCTCTTCCTCTGCCTCGTCTGCCCGGGGGCCCAGCCCTCTCTCGGTCCCTTGAGCCGCCACCTGCAAGGCGCCTGCTAGAGGCAGCCAGGTCTCTGGAACTACAGTTCCCAGGCAGCCAGCACATCCTGCTAGGGGCTAGTGGGAACTGTAGTGCCCCCCCAATAATAATAATTGGTGATCTCTCAGTTGGTAGAGCATGAGACAGGATTGTGGGTTTGAGCAAAAGATTCCTGCATTGAAGCAGGTTGGGATGGATGACCCCTGGGGGTCCCTTCCAACTCAGCATTCCTGTGATTCTATGGAAACCTCTGGAGGACTCCAGGTTGGCAGGCAGGGTGTGTGTGGAAGGGATCCCTTCCAACTCTGCAGTTCTCATATTCTAAACAGGGGCATCTCTCTCTCTCTCTCTCTCTCTCTGTGTGTGTGTGTGTGTGTGTGTGTGTGAGAAAGTGAGAACAAGCCAGCAACTCAGCTGAGGCTGGGCCTGTTCTTTGGGGCTGGAGGGTGTTTTCATTCCTGGCCCTCAGTCCCAAACATTCCCCCTTTTTTTAAAAAAAACCCTAGTATACTGATCCAGGCCTAGAACCAAGGAGCTGCTCCGTTGTGAAAATGGGCACCTTGCACCCTGAACCCTTTATTCCTATTTTCAGCTCTGGCAAAGCAGGGGGAATCAAGCAGGTCACAAACTGTTGCTTATTTTGTCTGCCCTGGAGGACCCCCCTCCAGTTCCACACAAACACACACTTTCGGGTTCCTCTCCCCACCGGCCCAGTAGTGAGGCAAAGGCACTCTGCTCAGGCACAGAGGCATATGCATTGCCCGGCTTGGAAGTAGCAACAGGGAGACCCTCTGCACGTGCCCCCCTCGATGTTTTTGCAAACAGAGCCTGGGGGTTTGGTAGAGGTTTGGGGGTGCAGAGTCCTGTTTCTAGGGAGGGAGATTGGTAGCTCCCACCTTGTCCCACTGAGGGGAGAGAAGCGGGGGGGGGGGGGCTTCCTATGGAGTCTGTGCCAAGAGGGCTCTGGGTTGGAGTCCCGAGAGCGGAAGAGGGGCTGAGCAAGTGGGGCGTGTGTTGGGCGCCACCAGCCCCCCCTCACCTTCTCCTCCCCCACAGATGCTGCGTTCCGTCTTCTGCTCCATCTTTGGGGGGCTGGGGGGCTTCTACTGCCTGGTGGTGTCGTCCACTGCCCTGGCCGAGGGACCCTGGTGCGAGGTGAAGGACGGGACGTGGGGGTCGCCCTTCAAGGACCTCAGGTGAGGAGTGGGGGGGGGGCTGTAGTAGAGAGGGAGGGACAGCCCCCACCCCCGGGAGACAAATGTTTCTGAATCCCAGTTGCTGGAAACCTCCGGAGGGCAGGAAGCACTCCTGCGCTCGGATCCTGGCCGTGGGTGGGAAAGATCCAGGTTTGGAGAGACCTGCCTTCAAATCTCTGCGCGTGGCCAGGAAGCTCCGTGGGCAATGCTGGATTTACGTATAAGCTAAGCAAGCTATAGGTTAGGGCCCCACTCTCTTGGACACCCCCCCCATATACTTCTTCTTAATAGTATTTCACTATGAATATACTTCTTCTTAATAGTATTTCACTATGAATATACTTCTTCTTAATAGTATTTCACTATGAATATACTTCTTCTTAATTGTATTTCATTATGAATATACTTCTTCTTAATAATACAGTGGTACCTTGGGTTACATAGGCTTCAGGTTACATACACTTCAGGTTACAGACTCCACTAACCCGGAAGTAGTACCTCGGGTTAAGAACTTTGCTTCAGGAAGAGAACAGAAATCGTGTGGCGGCAGCGGGAGGCCCCATTAGCTAAAGTGTTACCTCAGGTTAAGAACAGTTTCAGGTTAAGAACAAATTAAATACTTAACCCAAGGCGCGACTGTATTTCAGTTCAACAATTACTTTGATAAAATAGGTACATATTATGTTATGTGCAAATGGCTTTAAATACCTATTAGGTCTATAAATTGCCCTATAGGATATATTCAACACAAAAAGCAGTGACAATTTCTTGTGGGCAAAGGACAGCTGGGCATAGAAAGGGTCCCTTGACCTTCAGGAGCTGAGGGCCTCTTCGAACCTCAATCTGGCCCTATCTGTGGGTATCACCACCTCTCAGCCTAGGATATCTGGCAGGGCTGTGGAGGGGCACCCTGGGGTCATCCAGCCCAACCCCCTGCAGTGCAGGAACCACAACTGAAGCATCCCTGGCGGAGAACCATCCACCCTCTGCTTAAAAACCTCCGAAGAAGTTGGAAGAGACCCAGGCCGGCCATCTTCCCCGAGCTCCTTGGAGAAGAGGGCGGTCAATGCCATGATATAAGTAGCGCCCCCCCCCCCCACTGATGACACCTGTCTCCCCCGCAGTGAGAGCTACCTGGGCAACCGGACGCTGTGGGAGGAGTGCCTGAACCCCCCCAACGTGGTGATGTGGCACGTGGTCCTCTTCGCCATCCTTCTGGGCCTGGGGCTGGTGGAGCTGGCACTGTGCGGACTTCAGGTGGTCAACGGGCTGGTGGGCACCGTGTGTGGAGACTGCCGCAAAGCTGAGGACCGGGCGGTAAGGGGGCCTGAGAAATGGGGGGAGCGTGGGGGCGGCGGGAAGGAGAGTTGGTGCCCCCCACCCGGCAAAGCAGGCTCATCCCGGGGGTCGCGCCCTCTCTTGGCCCCCCGATCGGGCGCTAAGTCCAGGTGCTACAAGCCACGGCCCCTGGGAGCCCGCCACTTCACTGACCAATTTCTCTCTCTCCTTTTCCCGTAGGGTGACGGGGGCCTTTGAGGGACCCGACTGGGCTGGACCCCCACCCGCAACGCGCACACTCCGTACAAGCGCCCCCCCGCAGCCCCCCCACGCACTTCTCATCTTTACGGTTTGCAAAAGTTGGAATAAACCAGCTCTCCCCCCGTTGTTGAGTCCGGCTCTGCAGGGCTGCTGTGCGGGGGGGGGGTTCGGATATTTTGGGTGGAGGGGTGGGCGGGGGACCCTGGAGAGAGGGATGGGGAGAGGGATCTGCTGCACGGGGGGGGGGGCTGCAAGGGGAGAAGATTCTCTCTCACTTTGGAGCTGCAGCGCCTCGTTAAACTGCGGAACTCCCTCCCACAGGAAAGAGCAGTGGCTTTGAAAGAGGCCTAGACAGATCTACGAAGGCGGCAAGGGCTCTGGGCAGACTGGGCGGCTCAGCAGACTCTGCTGGTGTCCTTGTGGAGCCTCTAGGTGCAGAGGCAGGCCATTCAGAGTCCCAGGTCCATCGGGGTATCTGGCTCCCGTGAGGACTCGGTGGTCTCGCTTTGCCCTCATCCGGCGGGGCTCGTCTTGCGTACTTATGGCCTTTGGGGATAGAGTGCCTCTGAGAAGGGAGGTTCCATTCAGCCACAAGGGCTGGAGCATTGCTTGGCACCTCCAAGTTCTGCGGTCGTCAAAGGAGGAGGAAGAGGAGCAGTGGTCGGGGTGGAGGTGGAGGTGGTGGCGAAGACTGGACAGTGCCTTCAAAAGGCACTCCTCAGAGGCTCAGAGGCACTTGGCTCATATACCTGGGGAACAGCCAGCGAGGAGGGCCATGTGGAGTAGTGGGTAGGGTCAGACCATGACCTGGGAGACCGGGGTACAAATCCCACCCCCCTGGGTTGCCTTGAGGGGTGGGTCGCTGCCTAACCTCCCTCGCAGGAATGGAATGAGGAAGAGTGAAGCATTTGTGCCCCCTTGAGCTCCTTAGAGAGAAGAAGGTGGACTGTCAAAGCAAACAAGCAAGCACTTTTCACATACTCAGAGGCAATTTTTATTGTTTATGTATTCTGAGACAAAGCCTGGGTTCAGAAGGAGGGGGCCTGTCAGTTGCCAATGGAGACCTGGCGGGACAGGTGCGGGAGAGGGAAGTATCATAGACTTGTAGAGTTGGAAGGGACCCCCGGGGTCATCTAGTCCAGCCCCTCCAATGCAGGAATCTCGACTAAAGCATCCAGGACAGAAGACCACCGAGAGGTCCTCCATTCCAACTCCCTGCAAATCAGGAACCACAGCTAAAAAAATAAGGCACCCCCGGGCCATCGAGCCCGACCCCCTGCCCCCCAGAAAGCCCCAGGCCCCTCCTGGATGTTTGGGGCGGGGGGGGGGCAAGGGCCGGGGCCCCTGCTCAGCGGCTGCAGCAGAAGAAGCGCACGTCGTTGAGGGCGGTGTCGTCCCTGAGGGCTCCGCGCACCGGGTCCTGCTTGGTCTGGATGCCGCACAGGCCCTTCCGGCAGGGCGGGCTCCACTCGCCGTACTCCCCCCAGCTCAGGCCGCCCCCCTCCAGGTGGGCGCCCCCGGAGCAGGCGAAGCGCGCGTTGGTGGCGCCCATGTCGTCGTGGAGGCCGCGCCGGGTCTGCTCCACCCGCAGCGAGAACCTCGTCAGGTAGGTGCCCTCGGGGCACCAGCTGGGCGGCGACCACTGGCCCCACCTGGGGGAGAAAAGGGGGCGGGAGAGAAAGAGTCAGGCCCGGGCCAGCCCTTCGGAGAGAGAGAGAGGCAATGCGGCGCAGTGGTTGGAGCGCCGGACGAGGACGGGGCGGAGACCCGGCTTCGAATCCCCTCTCGCTGGGTGAATGCCTCTCAGCCAGCCTCGCCGGCCTTTAACACCCCTGCAAGATCCTAGAATGGCGGCGTCGGAAGGGCCCTCGAGGGCCATCTAGTCCAGCCCCCCGCAAGGCAAATGGTTGTGCTCTCTGGGGCGGATGGGAGATGCAGACGCAATCATGGAATTGCGGAGTTGGGAGGGATCCCAAGGGCTCATCCAGCCAGCGGCGTAGCGTGGGTTGTCAGCACCCGGGGCAAGGCAAGTAATTTGCGCCCCCTAACCTGGGGCAAGGCAAGTAATTTGCGCCCCCTAACACGGGGCAAGGCAAATAATTTGTGCCCCTAACCCCTAACCTGCCGCCGCTGCCAGCTTCTTCTTGCTGCTGCCTGGGCTGGTCGGGTGTGGTTCTCACCCGCGCTCAGCGCTGCGCTGGGCGGCCGCTGCACTGTCCCTCCCCCAGATAGTCCCTCCCTCGCTCTCTCTCCGCTCCGCACCACAACGCACACCTGGCACCCTCCCCCTCCACAGTGGGCGGCGACCCGGCAGCTCGGATTGGATTTGCACAGCCAGCACTGCAGTGAGAGAGAGTGAGTGAGCCAGGTAGGGGCAGAGAGCTGCGAGTGCGCCCCCCCAAATGTTGCGCCCGGTGCGGCTGGCACCCCTTGCACCCCCCACGCTACGCCACTGCATCCAGCCCAACCCTCGGCAATGCAGGAATCTCAGCTGAAGCATCTCTGGCCGGCGGCCATCGAAGGAAGGAGCGTCCGCCCCCTTTCATGTCGCAGGGATTAAATGAGGACTAGGACCTTGGAGAGGCCAGAGTCCGAATCCCCACTCGGTCACGAAGCTCACCAAGGGACCGCCACCCCAACCCTGCGAGGGAGGCCAGGATGAGAGAAGGCAGTCACTGCCCCCCCCCCCGGTCGCCCAGTAAGAGCTTCAAGATCGAGTGCCCAGATCCTAGCCCAGCAAAGTGCCCTAGGGACCGGGGCAGCTGCGCAACCCTTTGGGTGGAGCTCGGGGGCGGGGGTGTGGGGCGCAGGGGCCAGGCAGAGGGAGAGGGAGCCACTCACGGGCCGCTCTGGGACTCCACGGTGTGCGCCTCGTGCTTGTCGCCCCGGCCGCCCCGAGTGCAGAAGAGACGGATCCCGTTCAGCGCCGTGTCGTCGTCCATCGGGCCCCGATAGGCTTCCACCTGGGGCGGGGCGGGGGGGGGAGAGGGGGGTCGGCCAAAAAGGTCCCGGAGATGAAGCAATACACACACAATGGGGGGAAAGGTTTCGGCGTGCGGGGCTTTTCAACTTAGAGACGGGAGCGCACCTCGGACCTCGCCAGGGCGCAAGTCTCGGCCGTGCGCCTGGAGGTCTTGGACGCCCCCTCCCAGCCTCCCTGATGGGCGCCAAAGGCAAGCAGAGCAAGGCGTTTGGCGCCGACTTGGCTGCAGGACGGAGTTGCCGGAAGGAGGCGAACGAGGCGCCATCCACGCATCTCGGGGTCTCCACTCTGGAATTACGCAGGCAGCGCAACGTGCTATAACAAACGTGCTGCTTAGGGAAGTTATTAACATCTGATGTTTTCTCGTGCTTCTAATATTCTCTTGGGAGCCGCCCAGAGTGGCTGGGGAAACCAGATGGGCGGGGTATAAGTAATAAATTATTATTATGTTATTAGCAATGTATAAAATCATTTCGACATGGAGGAAACTTCTAGAGAAAAGTCACCTCCCTCTCTCAGGACCCAGGGGAACTCGAGGGCATCCAGAGAAATAATGAATGTTGGGAGATGTAGGGCAGGTGAAAGGAAGGGCGTCACAGTTAAACTGTGGAACTCCCTGCCACAGGAGACAGTGAGGGCCACCAACCTAGATGGGACAAATTCACAGAGGAAGAGGGGGATATCCGTGGGAACTCGCCACAACAGTCATGCTCTGACTTTCTGAACACCAGTTGCCGGAAGCCACCCTTTGATGTGCAAGACAATCTTACTCCCCTAATCTCCAAAGAAGAAGCAGCAGCTGGAAGCTGAAGGAGGGGAGGGAGTCTTGTGTGTGAATCCTGCTTGCTGGCTTCCCACTGGGAGTGCCATCGCCCCCTCTCCAAGGAGCATCATCACAAAACATCTTGGAAATGGAGGGGGGTTCTTCCCCCCTTATCAAGCTGTATAAAAGTGTTAATAAGTGGAGGGGGAAAATGAATTCATTCCATTTTTACTGTTTGGTCACTAGGGGAGCACGGGAGGCTGTCAGGAAGAAAGGCGCTTTGTACATGCTCAGGAGCACTGCCCAAATTCCACTCCTCCATAGGGGCGGATCTACTATGAAACTAACAAAGCTTCATCTTCAGGGCCCCAATCCCAGAGGAACCCCAGAAGTAACCTCATTTCACATTGCTTTAAAAAAATGGGTCTAATAGACCCAATTGGAGCTGCGTGACTCAAATTGATTACTGTTTGTTCATATATTTCAACAATCTCCAAGTCTGAGAGTCGGTAGTCCAGATGCTGTGAAGGCTGTGATGGCGGTGGGGACACAGACCTCGTTGCTGGTTGTGAAGGGGCCCCCATGGCAGTTCCGGCTTCAGGGCCCCCCAAGGTAGGTCCGCCCCTGCTCCTTCGTGCACCTCTGGGCTCAGCTAGGACAGCCCCCTGTTTGGGAGAGCCAGACCAGGCACAAAGGAAGGATGGGCTTTTATTTTGGTTGGGGAGGGGGTGTTACCTTGAGGCTGAATCCCGTGGCGTAGGTCTCCTCCGGGCACATCTCCTGCCAGGCCCAGGCACCCCAAAGGCCTCCGTTGGACACCCCAATTTCAGGCTTGAATTCCAGGACCTCTTTGGCCTCCGTCGCCATGGCTGCGGCCAGCAAGACGGCCACCAGGCCTGTGCGCCCCACTGGCCACATCGCAATGCCCAGGAGGTGCCTGTTGGTGGGTAGATGTGCCCCTTGGGGTTTTATCCCCTGGGCTGTGGCTGTGGGGTGGGCCTCCTCCTTGCCCAGCGATTGGCTCCCCCAGGGGGTGGAGGGCGTAGGCCGGGTGGCAGCAGCTTGTTCTGAGGCAGCCTCGGGTGCTGCCGCAGCAGGAGGACCGGTCCATCCAGTTCGGATTATCTCAGGACAAAAGGGAAACCAGAACTCAGGTGGAAGGAAGCCACCTGAGAAAGGGCAATTTGTGGCCTCCTTTCTGAGCCCCTCTCTCCTCCTTCTATTTTACTGTTGGCCTTTGATTCTGGTTTCATCCTCTGAGAGGCTCCAAGTGGCCAGCAAGTCCCTTCCATTTTATCCTCGCAACAACAACCCTGCGAGGGAGGGGAAGGGAGTGGAACTAACTGGCTGAGCTGGGATGTGGCGGCGGCAAAGAAATGCGGATTTCATGCCAGTGATCGTGAGGGAAGGCGTTGGAAATAAAACTGTCCATATCGTAATGCCGTTATACAAATCTGTGGCACAACCACGCTTTGAGTACTGTGTGATGTTCTGGTCGCCTCATCTGGAAAAGGATATTGCAGAGCTGGAGAAGGTCCAGAAAAGAGCCAGTGGAATGATCCAGGGAATGGGGGGGGGCTCCCCCAGGAGGAAAGTCATGCAGCATTTAGGACTTTTTAGTTTAGAGGAGGAATCGTGAGAGGATGATAGAATACTGTAAGATTACGCCTGGCATGGAGAAAGTGGATAGAGAGAAGTTTTCCTCCCTCTCTCCTGACACTAGAACTCAGGAGCGAAGCTGAACGCTGGAAGATTCAGGGCAGATAAAACAAAGTCCTCCTTCATGTGGCACAGAGTTGATCTATGGAACTCCCTCCCACAGGAGGCAATCGTGGCCACCAGCTTGGATGGCTTCAGAAGAGGGCCAGCCCATTTCACCCAGGAGGAGAGGGCCTTTGGTGGCTGCTGGCCAGGACGGCTCTGCTCTGCCTCCCCAGTCAGAAGCTGCAGTGCTTCACAAGCAGCCACAAGCGGGAGGGGAGAGCGCTGCTCTTGTGCTCAGATCCTGCTGGCGGGCTTCCCATAAGGGGCTCTGGTTGGCCACCGTGAGAACACGATGCTGGACTGATCCTGCAGAGCTCTTCTCATGCCCTGGCCTGGCCTCACCCAGCAGGCTGTTCTGATGTTCTTACGCTCCCACCTTCTCCTGTCCTCTCCCCTTTATAAAGATCTGAGGAATGAGCTCATCACCCCACTCTTTCTTGCCATCCCAGGCCGTCCATCTGCGGCCACATTCTTCTTTCTTTTATTAGATCAAAATGACCAGACAACAGCAAAGGTTGCAGGGTTGATCGAGGGTGCAATGAGATTAAGAGCCCCTATCTGAAGGATAATCTTGGTCATTTGACTGCCCTTTTTACCCACTGCTGTCTTTTTATTTGTATATATTGCTTGTTTTATGTTGCCTGGGTCATTGGCTAATGCGAATAAAGTTTTATCTATCTTACGCTCTTCCCACTTTTCATCCAGTCCTTGCAACAACAGCCCTGCAAGGGAGGGGAAGTTAATAGATTGCAACTGGCTGGGCTGGGGATTTGTCCCAGCATGGTGGGCTACCCACCCTGGCTCTTAGCTGAGCTGGATTGGGATCTTGCCACGAAAGAAGTGCCCTGAAATTGAACTCTTCACCCTGAAAGCTTTGTCTCACCTCCCAAACCAGTGTATTCACCGTTACCCAGCATGGAGGTGAAGGGGGAAGACTTCGAAGGGCAGGATTGCTTGGCGAGAGAGAGACAGCCACACCCCTTCCAATGTTATGCAACCGTCTAAGATTACCCAGTAATCTTATAATTGCACAGAAATAATAGTCGGGGACGCGCTGCAACGTTCAGCACAGATCTCGGCTAGTTCTGTCGTTTTCCGTGCACGTAAAACAGGCAAACGATCCAAACGGAAACCCACAGCCCTCTCCTCCGCCAGGAACATGCACAACCAACCCCCTTTAAAGGCCCCACAGGTGGGCAACCATCGCTGTTTCCTGTGGGAGGGAGCTCCACAGTTTAACTATGACCTGCCTGCTTTTATCAGCCTGAATCTTCCAACATTCAGCTTCATACTGTTATAAGGAAAAACAGCTCTTTTTCCCCTTATGGGGTACCCAAGAGCCTGCATAGAGTCCTTATGTAGGTTCTCTATCGGTAGGAGAAAATAACAGAGGCCAACAAGAGAATATTGAGAAGCAAAGCAGCTAGTAAGCCTGATCTTTATTAAACTGTTGCAACAGGGTACTCACAGCCACATGCAGGAGGGACCCCGAACAATGGTGTGCAAGCTCTTATATAGACTTTTGAGATTGCCTCCCCTGTAGCTCAAGACCACCCCCCAAAATATCATCCATACATCCCAGAAAGAGGTGGTCCCCAGCAGAAATTTGAGCGTGTTGCTTCTCTCCTGTCTGATCATGCCTTATCAATTGCCTTTTCTGGGTAGCCTGGCCTGGCCATCTCAGCTGCTGAAATCCCCCAGCCCTTGACTTCCTCTGGGCTCCCTGAGTAAACCGCCTGCATATTTCCCCTTATCAAGGGATAATCCCTTAGGCTGCCTGGCGGCATTTATTGGCTCACTTCCTCCCTCTTATCCCAGCCCAGTGGGGAAGGCCCTCGCTGGGCTCTTTCCGCATTTATTCCGGATGAGGTGATGCCCGGGCAGAGAGACCCTGGGGAAAAGGAGGAGGCGGCTGCTGGCTGCAGCTGATAGGCCAGCCCACCTCCCACAAGAACAGAAGATGAGGCCAGTCTACTCCAACCTCCTGTTCTCACAGTGGCCAAGTAACCCTAAGAACCTAGGAGGATAGACTGCCTCAGGCCCTGGAGGTTCCATAAGAACAGAGGAAGAGCCTGGCTGCTGGATCAGACCAAAGTGGCTCATCTAGTCCGCCATCCTGTTCTCACAGTGGCCTCAAAGGGGAAGCAGCAAGCAGGATCTGAGCACAGGAGGAACTCTCCACTCCTTGGTTTCCAGCAACTGGGATTCAGAAGCATTTCCTGCCTCTGACTGGGGAGGGCAGAACAGAGCCATCCTGGCTGGGAGCCATTGATACCCTCCTCCTCTTCCACGAATTTGTCTAATCCTTCTTAAAAAGCTAGGCAGGTCCTGTGGGAGGGAGTTCCACAGTTTAACTACAAAGCACTTTCTTTCATCTGTCCTGAATCTTCCAACCTTCAGCTTCATGGGCTGTTCATAAGTTCTGGTGTTATGAGAGAGGGAGGAAAACTTTTTACTAACCACTTTCCCATATCTATCTATCTATCTATCTATCTATCTATCTATCTATCTATCTATCATCTATCTATCTATCTATCATCTATCTATATCTATCACTATCTATCTATCTATCTATCTATCTATCTATCTATCTATCTATCATCTATCTATCTATCACTATCTATCATCTATCTGTTTTACAATTTACAATACTCATTTAAACATCCTTAAAATATATTTAAGAATAAAAAATCACACACACACACACACACATATATATATATGGGATGTGGGTGGCGCTGTGGGTTAAACCACAGAGCCTTGGGCTTACCGATCAGAAGAGAAGGTCGGCGGTTTGAATCCCCACGACAGGGTGAGCTCCCGTTGTTCGGTCCCTGCTCCTGCCAACCTAGCAGTTCGAAAGCACGTCAAAGTGCAAGTAGATAAATAGGTACCATTGTGGCAGGAAGGTAAACGGCATTTCTGTGCGCTGCTCTGGTTTTGCCAGAAGTGGCTTAATCTTGCTGGCCACATGACCTGGAAGCTGTCTGCGGACAAACACCGGATCCCTTGGCTAATAAAGCGAGATGATCTCTGCAACCCCAGAGTCAACCGCAACTGGACTTAACAGTCAGGGGTCCCTTTACCTTTACCTTTAAAATATCAAAGTCTTCCCTTCCTCTCTTTCCATGGTTCATTTTGCATATCTTAAATCCCTGCATATTTTAGGTAAACTAAACCATTCCGCATTCCATTATTACATCCATCAAAACTTCTTTACACTGATGAATTTATCTTAATGCTGCCAACGTTTTCAAGTGCACACAATTTCCCCCCATATATTCAATAAACATTTTCCAATCTTCTCTAAACGTATGTTCTTCTTGTTCTCTAATTCTATATGTCAAGTCCGCAGGCTGCGCATATTCGCTAACCACTTTCGTCCTGCCAGGCATCATTTTACACACTTCTATCCTGGCGCCTCTTACTCGCTTTTCCTAAACTCTGTGACTGTTCCTGACAGAAGTCGCTCCACCTCCTGGGTCATTTTGGTGGCCCTTTTCTGAACCTTTCCCAGCTATACAAGTGTCCTTTTAGGTGAGGTGACCAGAGATGTCCACAGCACCCCAAGTACAGTCACACCACAGATTTGTCTCACGGCAGTTTGATTTTCCCAACGATCCTTTATAATGGGAAGTGCCTTTCTCGCCCCCTCCCCCAAACATTGGCTCCTCCCGTTCAGACACCAGGAGTCTGTATGCAAAACTTGCAGGGTTTTAAGGCGGCCTCTTTGCTTGTCTCATGTTCCCTCTCATTGTTTTCTCATAACGTGAAGCTCTCTGCGCTGGAGTCGTCTGCCTAACAGCCTGTTCCCGTCTCTTCCAGGGCTGGAGTTTGTTGTTTTGCCCAGAATTTGGCAGTCGCAATTCTTGCTGCAACCCACCCAGCGTCTTTGCGCCGCCTGCTCCCGGAGTCTGGGCCTGCTGGGTCCTGGGTCTTTTGTGAATCCTGCTTTGTGACTCCCCCGGAACCTATCCTGACCACGAAGAGGACGGCAAGTGGGGATGGATGGAAACCCGAGACCCTGGACTTTAAAACACACACCTCCCAATGGTCTCCCTTTAGGCAGCCAGACAAAAGACTCATGCCCACAAAAAGTCAAAGTCATGGAGGAGAAAGCCGTGAGCGCAGCCCTGCACAGCTGGAGGCAGCAAATGTTTCTGAATCCCAGTTCCTGGAATCTGCAGGAAGGGAGAGTCGTTCTTGTGCTCAGTTGCAGCTTGCTGGTTTCCCATCAGGGGCATCTGGTTGGCCACTGCGAGGCCAGGAGGCGGGACTAGGTGGGCCACTGGCCTGGTCCATCAGGGTCTTCTTATGGAACCTCCCTGGGGCAGACCAGTCTACCTCCACTCCTGTGGAATGCCCTACCATAAGACAGAGAGATAACTACAGTGGTACCTCGGGTTAAGTACTTACTTCGTTCCGGAGGTCCTTTCTCAAGCTGAAACTGATCTTAACCTGAAGCACCACTTTAGCTAATGGGGCCTCCTGCTGCTGCCGTGCCGCCGCTGCACGATTTCTGTTCTCATCCTGAAGCAAAGTTCTTAACCCGAGGTATTATTTCTGGGTTAGCAGAGTCTGTAACCTGAAGTGTATGTAACCTGAAGGGTATGTAACCCGAGGTACCACTGTATCTGACTTTAGGAAGACATCTGAAGGCAGCCCTGTACAGGGGAGTTTCTAATGGTTGATGTTTTATTGTGTTTTTAATATTTCGTTTGGAGGCGCCCAGATGGGCCGCATATAAATAATAAAATCATCATCATTATTAGGGTTTTTGGCCCCTGTGGGAACAGGATGCTGGGCCAGGTGAGCCCTGGCCTGATCCTGCAGGTTCTCCTTATGTCCTTAGTTGTGGAGCCACAGCACTCAGGTTTGTTTCCTACGCTGCTTTTGCCTTCTGCCTGCTTCCCCTTTTAGTCCCAATCAAACTCCTTAATTTGACTGCTGAAGTGTGTTGGGTTGCCAGTCTCTGGGTTTTAGGGTCCACACATGCCCAGACACTTGACATTTGGGCTCCTGGGAGTTTAGGATCAGAGGTGTAAGTGACCAGTACACCTTTCTGAGGTATTGGGGGTGGGAGGGGGGTTTCAGGTGGAGCTGAGCAGCTCTGGGACTCGGGAGCTTTCAAAACAAAACATCCCCGTCCCTCCTTGATCCCAGGGAAGCTCCCTGCTGGCCGATCATCGGATCCCCCTGGCGGGAACTTTCCAACGGCTCTTTCTGGACAGCTGCTTTTCTCACAGGTAGAAAACCTCTGGACATGGAGGCTCAGCTCTGCTCTCCGGGATTCTGCTAGTGGACAGAGCTCTTCTCTGCCACATTTTCCAAACTCTATCTGCTGCTAGGGAGCCCAAGGGTGGCAAGCTCCTGAGACAAACTGGAAACGCAGTAAGTCAGAGGAACGACTCCATGATCCTGCGGAGGAAGCCCACCTGGTGCTCTGTGACTGGGGATGGTGGGAGCAGCAGCCCAACGAGGTCTTGAGGGACTGTTTAGGAACCATAAGAAGCTAATCAGAGCTCTGCATCAGCTGGATCAAGCCAAAGAGTCCAGCACCTTCTCCTTCTGGTGCCCCAATGGGAGAGAGCGCACAAGCAGGAGCACCGCTTCTCCCACCGGTGACCACCAGCAGCTGGTATACAGACTCTCGCCCTCACAAATGCCCTTCTCCAGAGTAGCAGCTTGTTGACATCCTCCCAGGGTTCCAAGGACAGATCTGGCTTGTTCTCTTGGCCAGCTGCATGGCGGGTTCAGCAGGAGGGCAAAGTCTTTCCTCGCACGCTCAGCTCCAGCGCTTTCAAGGCTGGAAATCCCCTCTGAGGCAATTGTTACAGGAAGAGGCTTATTTATTGGTTTTGCTGGCTGCTTCCTGCCACAGCATCTGCGCAGAAAAGGAGCACCTCGGAGCAGTGCAGCCTCAGCTGCTGGCATCGCCAACACCCAGGAGCTCTCTGGGCCCCCACCAGCAGCCAGCCCAGCGTGTGTCCGCATTTCTGCCAAGGGTGAGTGTCCCCGGGGTTTGGTTCTCTGAGAATCCCGCCAGAATGGCTGTGGGTCCAAAAAGGAAATCTGGCTCATTGTACCTCAGGCATCACCACGGTGCCCACAGAATGCCATGGAGGCAGAGCCCTGGCTAAGGGCTAGATGGCTCTTGGGGTTCCTTGCAAGTCCACAGTTCTTGGATTCCACAATTATAATCCTCTTGATCCTACCTATAGGGCAGAGCCACACCATACATATTGGGCTGATAAGAAGCGGTGGCTCCGCCAGGGCATTTTTTAAAAAGCTGAGGTTTTAGTTTGTGTTTGCAATTGTGAGCACTGAGCCAGCAAGCAAATCCCTCGTGTGTGATGGAGAGCAGGACAGTTTGGGCAGTACCAGCCTGATGTATCTTGCAGGGAATCATTCGGCTGAATTTGGGTGAATTCTCATAAACTCACTTCCCAGAGCCAGTGGGTTGCAGTGGTTAAAGCTTTGGCATAGGACCCAGGTGAGACTTTGGTTCGAATTCTCACTCAGCCGTGAAGCTCACTGGGTGGAATCTTAGGCCAGCTATTGCCTATCAGCCTAACATACCTCACCACAAGTTTCAAATGTTTGTGGAAACAGTCTTAAAATAGTGTTATGTGTTTGGGCCAGGGGATGAAGTAGGCTGTTTGTGAGCTCCTTCTACCCTTTGGATCCAGCAAGTGTGGAAATGTAAGGCCCCTCCCTCAACTCTGAAGGTAGTAAGAAGGATTGAACAGAGTTGAAGGTGGAAGCGATGTGACCTAGAGGTCAAGCAAAAAGCAAGAATTGAGAGAAATATTGGATTTCTGTTTGAATTCACGGTTGTGGCTATGGAGGAAAATACCTTTTTTTAAAGGGGGGATTTAATGCTATGAGCCCCTCCATCATAGGCTCAGGTTGTTTGTTGTTGACATCTGTCTGTCTCAAGAGTGCACTTCTGGGGGTGAAGTACAACCAGCGCATTAGCAGCACTGAAGGGACCTCCCCAGGGCGCAAGTCTGGACCGTGTGTCTGGGGGTCCTGGGCTGCCCAGATGTCAAGACCCCCCCCCCCTCAGCCTCACTGATGGGCTCCAAAGGAAAGCAGAGCAGTAGGTTTGGCACCAGCTTGGCTGCAGGAGTTGCCAGAATGAGGCATTCGAGGTGCCATCCAACCATCTTGGGGACTCCATCAGGATTTGTGGAGGATTTACTCCTTAGCCTTGTCTTCTTCCAGAGATATCCCTCAAGGCAGCAGAGGTTTCAGATCAGTTTTCCTTCTCCCAGACGGGACACCTAACCAGCTGGTTAAGAAGCCCCATCTGCCCCATCAGGTTGTATATATGTGTAAGTAAACCATATATCATAAAGACACCACAGTCTCTGCTGCGCCTCATTTCCAAAGGAAACATGAACCCATGGAGTCTCACAGCACACAGAGATTGGAGTGGCTTGCAACCATCGTTACCAATAAATGCTCTGCGTGTCCCTCCAGGTGCATCTTGCTGTCACCTGTACTCCCTGGAAGAGGCCAAGATGCTCACGCTGAATGAGCAAAAGGTCCCTGTGGAGATCTCAGACAAGAATGTCATCAACATCACCATCAACCAGGAGTCTTCTCTCTCTTACCTGTTCAAGGCTGTGGGGCAGTGCTGGGCAAGGCAGCAGGAGCCCACACAGAAGACCCAGCAGGCACCAGCCTCTGCCCCCACAACAGCCCGCCATTTCTCCCTCCATTGCAATGGGGAGCAGAAAGTTTTGGGGGTAAGTGTGTGTGTGTGTGTGCGCGCGCACGCGTGTACTAACTGGCTACATAATCTGATGGACACTCACTAGGGAGCAGGGCCATTAAATGAAGGGGCTCACTTCCAAGGAAGCATGTGCAGGATTGGGCCACATGCCCTGAAGGCCAATCCCACAAGAATAGAATTCAGGACAAGCAATTGTGTTTGCAAAATGTAAAGTTTGGAGAAAGTTTAAAGGGTTTGCCTTAAGCAGAGTTCCCTGAAGGTGCGCCAATAGACACAGACTTCAAGGGAAGAATTAGGCTTTTAAGGAACGAGGGTGGCGCTGTGGCTTAAACCACAGAGCCTAGGACTTGCCAATCAGAAGGTCGGCGGTTCGAATCCCTGCGACGGGGTGAGCTCCCGTTGTTTGGTCCCTGCTCCTGCCAACCTAGCAGTTCGAAAGTACGTCACAGTGCAAGTAGATAAATAGGTACCGCTCTGGCGGGAAGGTAAACGGCATTTCCGTGCGCTGCTCTGGTTCGCCAGAAGCGACTTAGTCCTGCTGGCCACATGACCCGGAAGCTGTACGCAGGATCCCTCGGCCAATAAAGCGAGAGTCGGTCGCGACTGGACCTAATGGTCAGGGGTCTCTTTACCTTTACCTATGTAGGATAACCTTCCCAGAAAATCAGAGAGGCTACCTTTCATGATGCCCGTCCAACTACACAGTCAATAAAGACCTGACCAGACAATTGCATCAATGCTTTCCCATCGCGGTTGCACAGTTGTTGTCATTCTTAAACCACTCAGAGACCCTTTGTTTCTTCTGACTGGCCCACCCCAACCTCCTCTTTGTAATAACATCTACAAATACACAGCCATCTTTGAGTGTCTTTCGTCATTGTCTTCTGAGCGATTGCTCCTCATATGAGTGGTCTGCCAATGTTTGCTTTCAGTTCTCTCTGTCGATACTTTTCTTCCCTTCTTGACCTGAGACTTAGTGCAATCACAATGCTTAGCCGATTGCCTAGTGCTTCATTCTCCACCTCCACGTCTACTTGCACTTCATTCCTTCTCATTGCTCTAAGAGCTAACAGAGAGCAAGCCTTGCACACACTTCTGCCTCTTCTATCCGGAAAGTGCATACACGGATTTCAGACTGCAAAGCTCTAACTGTGCAAAATGGATTCAGAGATGGAATAAAATGGGGAGATTCTCCTACATAAATGGGTTTGCAGGAGGAGGTGGGAGCAAAAAGATGCACCAATGATGTCTGAGCACGGCAGTTTCCCCCCTTTTCCTTCATCTCAGGTGTGCTGAGATAAGGATGGAGCCATGGGGGGGGGGTGTGGTAGATTTCTTCCATCAACACAACATTGTGAAGTTTGAGACAGCTTTACTTTTTCCAACAGCAGTAGTCGGTCGCTGAGGAACCCACAAAAGTGGAGTCCCCAGGCCTATAAAATTATACAGGCTCACGAAGAGCAAGAGGTGACATGACAGAAGTCTTTTCTTTCAGAACATGCAGAATATAGTTCAACTTTTTTGAGTCCACACCTCCCTTGCCCAAGTACATTCTTTCTGCCGCACCCCTGTGGGGCTCAGGGGTTGTGTCCCCCCCTTGCCTGCAGCCCCTCACCCTTTTTTGAACACCCTGCCTTGTGGAGTGTTTTCTCAGCCTCCTCTCGCGTCTCCTTGGGAGTCCTTCTGGCAGCCTCTGCTGCAGCAAACAGCTGTGCAAGCTTTTGGGAGGCAGAGACATCAGAGGAAGGGGAGGAGGCCAGAGGTCAGAGGCCAGTGTTGCCTGCCTGAGGCACTCCGGACCATCCTTCAAGGCACCCCAGGGTACCTGCCATGGCACACTGATTGAAAACCACTGAGTTAAACTATGGAACTCTCTCTCTCTCTCACACACACACACGGAAAACCAAACTAAAGACTGGCAAATGCCCCTGGGGGGCATGGCATACCCCCAGTACTTCCCAGCGTCTCCCAGTGGGCTCGTCTCTGGAATGTCATGTCCCTTCACTCCTGCGTGCCCCCCCCCCCGCAACACTTCTCATACGAAAAGTGCACACCAGTCTTCTGGCATCGCGCAGCAAGAAGATAGAGACACCCGTAGCTCTAAACTACGTTTTATTCACCATATATACAGGGAATCTATAATCACATCTGCCCTCCAAACTCTGGCAGAAAACAGAAAGCATGCAGAAAAAGCAAAAGTATAGTCTAATAACACTCTCAGACTGAAGAGATAGAACAGTCTTCCGTTCCCACACTCTTCTCAGACATCTCATGTGATTTATACGAACCACACTAGCCACTCTGGGCGGCTTCCAACAAGGATTAAAAATACACCAAAATGTCAGACATTAAAACTTCCCTAAACAGGGCTGTCTTCAAATGTCTTCTAAATGTCAGTTGTTTATCTCTTTGATATCTGGTGGGAGGGCGTTCCACAGGGTGGGTGCCACTACCGAGAAGGCCCTCTGCCTGGTTCCCTGTAACTTGGCTTCTTGCAGGGAGGGAACCGCCAGAAGGCCCTCGGCGCTGGACCTCAGCGTCCGGGCAGAACGATGGGGGTGGAGACGCTCCTTCAGGTCTACTGGACTGAGACTGTTTAGGGCTTTCAAGGTCAACACCAACACTTTGAATTGTGCTCAGAAACGTACTGGGAGCCAATGCAGATCTCTCTGGACCGGTGTTATGTGGTCCCGGCGGCCAGTCCAAGTCACCAGTCTAGCTGCTGCATTCTGGATTAATTGCAGTTTCCGGGTCACCTTCAAAGGTAGCCCCACGTGGAGCGCGTGGCAGTAGTCCAAGTCGACAGAGCCACTTACTGTGTCTTATATGTGTCACTGAGAGATGACACGATGGCCATCTCCGGATATCTCAAGGGCTGTCCCATGGAGGATGGAACAAGGTTGTTTTCTGCTGCTCGGGGGGCGGGGGGGGGAGGACTCAACCCAACGGCTTCAGGTTGCAAAAAAAGAGATTCTGACTAAACATCAGAAAGTCCCTTCTGACAGTAAGAGTTGGAGGATGTGAGCTCTCTTTCATTGGAGGTTTCTAAGCAGAGGTTAGGTGGCCATTTGTCATGGATGCTTGAGATTCCAGCATTGCAGGGGTGGACTAGATGACCCCTGGGAGTCCCTTCCAACTCTGCAATGCCGCAGTTCTATGAAACATGCATCTTGCTTCCTTTGTGAGAAAACCTTAACCTTGGTGGATTTGCCTTTCAGGGGGCCCAGATCCTGCTGGGAATTGTGGTCATCAGTCTTGGGGTGGTGAATGACTATGGACATTTGTTCTACATACGGTCAGGAGCGCCTTACTGGATGGGAGGTCTGGTGAGTCCTGGGCAGCTGCCATGCTTGGAAGTGAATTTCAGTTTATGAAGCACTTCGTACATGTTCAGGGGTACTTTGCACACTTTAGGGATTCATCAGGTCAGGATTCTTCTTCCCGTACTGCAGCTGGGGCAACAAGGCTTCCCTGAGGATTGTGGCTGATGAGAACCAAGACCTTGCCATGAGCAAGCAGGGCACAAGTCAGCTAGATAGGCAACAAACAGGCAGGTCCCTGCCCCAAGGAGATTACAGTCTAAAACATCCAATAGTGAAAACAGCAGTAAGGCGGGGAGGGGGGTGAGAAAGAGAAATTGACAGGAAGGAGGGAGAGAGAAATGACCGATCTGGGCACATGCAGTTATGCCTCCCATGACGACACAAGGTCACCATCTACTGTGAAGCTCAGAAGAGCAAGGGCCATTATGATATGGCAGGTGGTGGGTGGGCAGGAGCAGAAATAAGCCTGGATTCTTGACCACTGGGCATGCTGGCTGCTGCGAGTAAGGAGTCCAGTGGCACCTGCAGCAGCCCTAGACATCTCCCAGTCCTCCACTAGGCAGACAGCTGGTCCTCCATGTGGCCTTTATTTCCTATCCCAGACCTACTTCCAGGTTTACAGAGATCCCTGGCTGGTTTCTGGTAGCAAGAGCTGTTTTACAATGTTTGACAGTATGACTCCCTTGGGAGGTGGTGGACTCTCCTTCCTTGGAGCTTCTTGAGCAGATGTGGGGTGGCTGTCCTTCAAGGATGCTGTAGCTGAGATTCCTGCATTGCAGGGGGTGGAGCTAGATGATCCTTGAGGTCCCTTCCAGCTCTACAGTTCTGTGATTCAGTGCCCTGGCCAGTGAAGCAGCTGAGGAAGATCCACTCAGAAGTGGTGCAGGGCCACTTCTGGTGGTTCCAGGAGCAGCAGGAGTTGGGCATCTCCCTACCCTCTGCCCCGCACAGCCTTCAGGCACTCTGACCTTTTCTCCTTCACAGGTTATGCTCTCTGGTGCCTTGTCCATCATGGGCGAGAGACGTGCTGGCTTCTGGGTAAGTGTGGCAGGTTCCAGGAAAAACCTGTGTTGCCTGCTTTTGGTCTCAAAGATCCCTGGGTCAGGTATTCTTTAGCTGTGTGATTCCTGCATTTCAGGGGGTTGGACTAGATGACCCTTGGAACCCCTTCCAACTCTACAGTTCTGTGATTGTATGAGGTTTCGGCTTACGTGTAAGGGAAAAGGGAAGTGACTGGTAGACCTATGCTGAGAAATTGAGGCTCAGCCTCTCCCCCACCTCCAGTCCCCCAAAAGCTGAAAGCCTGAGCAGCTTTGCCCCCTGCCCCAGCCCTGCCCAAGGTTGTCTGCTGGACTCCAGGCAGCTTACCTGACATTTTCTGGAACCAGGCCCATGTGGCCACCATCTTCAATTTGGCCAGCATTGTGGCCGGAATTGTGGCTCTGACAAAAGGCATCGCTTGGATCCCAAACCTTGACCAGACCTTCTACTGGAGAAAGGATGTTTGCCAGACCAGATGGGGACCTTCTCCAACCGGGCCCAGCCCAGACTATGACTATGACTGGAGACAGAGAGACTGCGAGCGAATCTTATGGGATCTCATGGTGAGCAGAGTCCCATTGTGGATCAGGTGCTTGCCCTGTTACAAGATTGGAGGGGCCAGAGCAGCAGCCTCCCCTAAACCTGCTGGGCCCTCCCGCAGTTTGGAACAACGGCCTGAATGTGGTATTTTCCTCTGTTTCTCCTTTCCTCCCCAGAGCGTCGCCTTTGCTGTGAGGGTCTTGCTGCTCATTTTCTCCGTTGCTGCCCTGGCGATTGCTCTCTTCTGCCTTGCACACGGCCTCCGCATCCTCTGCTGTGCCTGGAAGGTAGCTGGAAGGGACTGGGGGGCTGGAGGGTGTCCCCCACCCCGAGGGAGTCCATTCCCCTGTTGAACAGCTCTTACTGTTGTGGGAATGTTCAAGGATGCAGGAGAGGATATGTTGTCTCATTATAGCCTTTCCAATTTTTCTCATAAAAAGACAGTCCCTTTGTCCTCCAGCCAAGAGAGCATCTTTGGCTAAGCAGATGTTGCTTCTTCGATGCATGTAGTCAGAGAGAGAGAGATGGCTGCCCTGCCCTGTGCTTTTGTCCTTACCTGCACAGGTGAGGCCACGCCCACCTCTAGTCACATGCAGAGGAAGTCTGTCCCAGCCCAGAAGGAAACAGGAGGTTTATCTGCTGGCTGGACAAACATTCCTTCCCATGTGTAAGCATGTTCACTCTAGGAATGTTGTACTTGACTGCTCTTGTGTTTCACATCCCACAACTGTCACAAAGTTCTTCCTCATGTTTAGCTGGAATCTCCTTTCTTGTAATTTCAATCCACTGACTGAGGTCCAAACCTCTGGGAGCAGCCGAAAACAGTCTGGCTCCATCTTCCATGGGAGAGTCCTTTAGGTATCTGAAGAAGACTCTCATGCCTCCTCCTTCGAGCAAACGAAGTCCCAAACCCCGAGTTCTGAATCCATCTCTCTCCCTACTCCATAACAAGGGCAAAAATGGATGCTAGCAAAGACTGGACTTGATGCAGGAAAGGAATAGAGACTGGAGATGCCAGCAGCATGGCTACCTTTTAAAAAGAAGCAGAACAGTTTGCACTCTCAGAAACCTAAATGAAATACAGTGGTACCTCCGGTTAAGTACTTCATTCGTTCTGGAGGTCTGTTCTTAACCTGAAACTGTTCTTAACCTGAAGCACCACTTTAGCTAATGGGGCCTCCTGCTGCTGCTGCACCGCCGGAACACGATTTCTGTTCTCATCCTGAAGCAAAGTTCTTAACCCGAGGTACTATTTCTGGATTAGCGGAATCTATAACCTGAAGCGTCTGTAACCCAAGGTACAACTGTAGTCTTTAAGAAGCATCTCACACTTCCTTCCAGAATTTAGCATCACCTGTGATGTTCAGTAGAGCTAGGGAATAACCTTGCCTATTGTTGTTTTATAACCTTGGGGAATTGGGGGGGGGGGGGTGAGAAGAGAGCTGAAATGGGCGAAGCAGCGGCAGGCCAAGTGCAGTCTCAGATTGCTTTGAGAAAGCCCTGGAGAGGAAGGAACGTGGAGGGGGCTGTGGGGAGCTGGGAGCTTTCATTCTCAGCAACTGATTCTTGGGGCAAGACCCACCAGGGCCGAGCTGCTGCGCCCATTAGGCATGACGCTCAGCCAAGTCTAGGAAGATCATGGCTTTGCTAATGAAGACTGAGCTCCAACTTTGACTGCTTGGTCAAAAGAGCCGTCACGTGAGAGATGGGGCAGGCTTGTTTTCTGCCCAACGGATTCAAATGGCAAAGAAGGAGATTCTGACAAAGCATCGGGAAGAAGTTTCTGACGGGAAGAGCTGCTCAACACTTGAATGGATTCCCTCAGACTAGATGACCCCTGGCGGTCCCTTCTGGGATTCTCTGGCATGGGCCTGGGCCCACCTGCAGAGGGGGCAGAGCTTTGATACCTGGGATGTGACTCATGGGCAAAGAAGTCTCTGGGGATTTGGGCTCCTGGCACCTTCCAACACCCCAGGAAAATGAAAGGAGAAGGGGGGACAAACCTCTGAGGGAGGGGGCAGCATCCCTGCTTGTGGAGCCTCACCTGTGGCTATGGAGCGGAGGAGGGAGGTGGATTTGGAGAGTTGGGAGTTTCATTCTCTCGGCCACAGGACTTTTCTCTCCTTCCCCCAAACTGCCCCCTCACACTTCTTTCTCCTCTCCCCCTTGCTTTGTAGGCAAGCAGTGCAGACTCTGGTGCAGTCAGGGACCCGGAGGTGGCCCCTCTGGATCAGGATGAGGCCATTATTGAGAACATAGCCTGAGTGGAGTGGTGCTGGCCCTTCAGGGCGAAGGAGCTGTGCTGCAGCCTTCAAGGGGAATATCCCACTATGCTTGCCTTCTGCTTCACCTGACTTAGCCCAGCGGATTGTGACCCAGTGCTTGCCAAGACCTTTCTCCTGGGGAGGGGGGAGGGGGGCGGGCGGTTGAAAGCTCCTCCTGCATCTCAACCTATTAAAGCAGCTATGTTGTAATTCTGTTTGAGGGTGGTTGGTTTTCTCCATTGACATCCTGTTGGAATGTTCAGGGTGGCAGAAGAGGATATATTGTTTATTAATATGCTTCCTAACTTCCGATAGCACACTCTTAGCAGAGTTCTACATTCCCCTTTTAAATGCACAGCGGATAGCTGGTTGCAGGCTCGTGTCAGCCTCTCAATATTAGGTTCCTGGTAAGTTCCCTTATATTCCTCTTAAAAGAACAAACATACCACAATCTTGTGTAAAGTATATAAAAGTAGTTTACTCACTCATTCCGTTCACAGTTGGATCCCTGAAGGCAGACTTAGTTACAAAGTATATACCTGTAGATCTATCCCATATGGAGACAGTTCCAGTGTCCTCTGTGAAAGCCAACAGAGCATTTCTAGCTAAAAGCTGCTCCAACGATGGAGGAAGTCAAAAGGGGGGGGGGGGCTTCATGCCCTGTCCCTTTTGTTACCTGGACAGGTAAGGTCATGCACACCTCTAGTCACATGCAAAAGGAAATAAGCCCCAGCCAGGAGGAAACAGGAAGTTTTCGAGTGGCTGAACCAAACATTCTCTTGCATGCCCAGTCTAGGAAAACAAGGAATGTTGTACTTGACTGCTATTTATGTAGCACATCCCACACTTCCTGGGGACATGGAAAACCTGGGTCCTCATGATCATGGTGAGGAAGAGGCTTGGCCACCTTTCCCAATTGCTAACAGGATAAGGAAGCGCAATTTCAGTGCAGTGGGGAGGGGAGAGGCTGCCCCCCACAGAACCCTCCCTACATGCCACAGTCTCCAACACAGCCAGGAAAGGCACAGACCATGTGGCCTCATAAACAACAGAGTAAAAAAACACATGGAAATCCTCAAGCAAGGCATGGTCTCCTATACTGAGTGTCACCTGATGAAATAAAAGGACTTATAGGCCAGCCAAATCAAGGGAAAGCACCTGGCCCAGATGCGATAGGTTCCAAAGAACTCAAATTAAACCCTCTCTGGTTGTTACGGCAAAAATCTGGGTGCGAGGCTGCTCTGTCACCCAGCTCATCGGACTAAGTCCGTGGGTCCCTGCGGAGGAAAATGAGCTCAGCCGGAGACAGGAGCAAACTGCAGAAGATCCAAGTTTATTGCGCAACAGGTTCAAGGCGAGATTGAACAGTGAGAAAGGGGTGACATGAGTTTTTGAAACTCCCTCCATGTCCCAGAATACAGTGCAAAACACGTCATGAATATATTAAAGAGAGGTTTGGTTACACAGATTACATCATGAATATATTAAAGGGAGGTTGGGTTACACAGATCAGCAGTTCAGTAAGGTAGGGGTTGCACAGATTAACATATGGAGGAGGGAGGGGGGAATATGCAGAGCTGGAGATATGCACAGATAAACACTTCCTGGGGATGAAAAGACAATGGTCTCAAATATGCATAGTCTGCCACCTGACATTGTCTGGAGGAAAGGCTGATCAGAACAATTTGAAAGGATTAAGGTCTTGACACTTTGCTTGAGGGATTATGCTGGACAGGGGAGATGTGATGGAGTCCTAGAGTAATTGAGCAAACTGGCACGCTGATTTTCTATGAATTTTATAGATTTTAGTCCCTTTTGACAATTGGAAATAAATTGATATATTGTAGCGAAGAAGAAGGTGAAGAAGACATGCCCCCCCCCTTCCGTAACAGTCCCCCATTCGGAGATAGATTTGCATTAAAGTTCTGTAAGAACTTGCAAATCTTTTCTCCGCACCCTAAATCTCGGTGAAGGTAGGGGTGCCGTGTGAGTGGGAATAGGCCCTAATGGAAAAGGAGGTGGGTTGAGCAGGGCAACAAAGGAGGGAGCAACACGGACCAAGACAATGTATGTTTACGTTATATAGATATGCACTAAATAATAACTTTGTATCTATCGTACTAGATGTGTGGGTTTGTGCAAACCTGAAGGGGACTTGCAAATCATGCCTCTTAAGGCCATTTGCAAGTATAGTAGTGCAAAAAGGACACCTGTTGTATTTTGTTCAATAGTGGTCTATGCTTTACATTTAGCAGGAAGGTCCACTACTGACTGGAAAAAAAAATGCAGTTTGCTTTGTCCCCCGCCATTTTTGTGTTCTCAGGTGTCAAGGTAGCTTTTCTGTGGTCTCACAGTAGTGGCAATCCCTGGTGAATCCACTTAGGGCTTTCATATTAACCATGTTGCCTGGCACTCACCACAGCTGCCATAGGTTCGGGCACGTCCTGAGGGAAATGTCCTTGCCTTGGCTTCCTATGGGGGTTTTATTATTGGTCTTGCAGTCATGGGAAGTTGCGCACTTGCACTTTAAGGACCAAAAGCTAATTGCAGCCTGGATACACTTGCCCAATTCAAACTGAGTCCAATTTGAATTTATCTTTCCCCATGGTTCAACTCTTCAAACCAATCTGTTAAAAGAAAACCATTCTTAAAAGGGCACTTGTCCAAATAAGTCAATTTAACTCTATAAGGGATCATTCCTGCTAAATCAAGGCATATACACCTTCCTGAAGCTTCTCCTTGGTAAAGCGAGTTTTAACACATTTTAAAATGGGTAGGGAAGGTTGGCAGTGTGCCAGGTGGGACAGCGAAATGTGGTTATCTAAACATTGAACTACACAATAGCTTGATCCATTAGAAAGCATAAAGTGTATGAAAATCCTCCATTGGGGTATAAGGAATAAGGCAGTATACATTAAACATAAGACAATTACACACACACACACACAAATTCCTCCCTTTGTGGAAATAACACTGTCAAACACATTTCAACATTCCTACATAATAACACATAATACACAACAAACTAATTAAATATCAGTTGAATATAAAAGTCAAAAAATCTCCTTGCAATTCAACTCCTCCCCTTTGAAAGAAATTGCTGTGGCCACTTTGAAAACTGTGTCTGTTGTTGTTGCAGGTAATAAGTCTCGTGGTAGCGAAGCTTTTCATTGGATCTGTAATAACACACTTGTAGAAATGATATCCTGTAAGGGCAGGGTGGACTTAAAAGACACAGTTAAAATAATAATAAAACACACACACAAACACACACACACAATGACCTATGAGGAACCAAAATAAATAAATGCTAAGACACAGAATTTTAAGAAATCTGAAGTAACAATGAAAATAAAAGAGTGTTTCTTGATGTGACAACATCGGCTAGAATGTTAATAGCAAAATACTGGAAAATGACTTAATGGCAATTTAAAGTTGTGCAAGTACCTTGAACTAGCCAAAATGACAGAATTAATAAGAAATGCTCAGGCAAAAGGTAAACAAATACCATTCCACAAACAATGTTTGGTTATGCTTCGATTAGCTTCATAGATATCATGGAAAAACGGATTAAATAAATGAAAACAGATTATTTGTAACTTAAAAAGTGTCAAAGCCACGAAGAGATGGAAGTCACTAATACAGCAGGGATTTCACAGAACAGAAAGAAAGTTAATACAGCAGGGATTTCACAGAACAGAAAGAAAGTTGTTGTGGGAGAAAAAAGGGACAAACACTTTGTTATCGGGGTTCACATATCCTGTTAAAAGGGAAAATTATTTCATGTGAGAAGCCTATCAGGAAAAGCTGTTCCTAAAATGCACACAAACAAAGTCTGTGATTTAAATCCCATTGAGAGGTGGAATTCTTTGATATTTACCTGTGAAAAGAATTTGGCATGTTAAGATTTCAAACTTGGGACACATTAAGGGTGATTTCTCTCAATGGTTCCAAGTTTTACATAAACCTCCTCTCCCCCCCTCTACAGTTCCCCCTCCTTCCTCTCTCTCTCTCTCATTTCTTTTCCTATCCTCTTTTTTTTTTTTTTCTTGCTGATCTAGTCTCTGTGCATGTGTGGAGTTCATGTCTCAGCAAACCTTTTATACTATTGAAATGTTGCATCTTTTGGCAAAATTAGAATTTGAATAAGGGAAGGGTAAGTAGATTTTAAAAGAGGGTTAGATTTAAAACAAAAGAGAGAAACTCAGCATCTTTCCGCAGGGCCTGCAAGACAGAGCTGGTCCACCTGGCCTTTGGTCAGGGCGCAGCCTGACTCCCTCCTCTGGCAATCTTTACAAAACTTTAGTTTATGGTTGCCATCAATTTTGATTTTAATTCATTTTAATCCATTTTTATAATGTTTTATAATGTTGTACTGTTTTAGTGTTGTTAGCCGCCCTGAGCCCGGCTTCGGCTGGGGAGGGCGGGATATAAATAAAATTTATTATTATTATTATTATTAATTGAAGTATTCACCAACAAAAGCTAGCAATTTCAGCCCAAGCAAAGCGACTGCTTCCTTTATGTACAGGAAAGGGCTAATATCCCTCTGGCCATTCGTGGAACAATGCCGCGCCCTTATATATGGGAAAAATGGCCAGAACATCACAGCTTCACCTCTCACCTTTTTAAAACTAAAGAGCAAAGCTAGGCTGAATTTCAACTCCATCACCACACCAGAATTTAAGAATTACCCTGCAATGCTTGCGGACACATGTCCTTCCACACAGCCACAAATTGGGAGAGTTGAAAGGGACCCTGGGGTCATCTAGTCCAACCCTCCAAAATAAAGGGTTCACAGCAAGATTTCACAGCAAGATTTGTACTACACACACATACTTATGTACACAGGCACTACTGGGGAAGAGAGCACAATCAGTGCTCCTATCATGTACTAAGGAAGAAGAAAATAAAAATTCCCAACTTTATACAGAACCCTTTAGCAGATCTTGAGATTAGTTTGAGTTTACTTCCTTAGACGTGCAAGTTCCTTAGAGTGCAAGTTCCTAGACAAATGATCTTTAAAGAAAGATTGAAGTGAACATTTTCTTAAGATAGGGAGAGGATCTCTTATAAAGCATAGTTAAAACAGCCATAGATTTGATTTAAAGGGAATACAAAAGTGACAATTTTTTCCTGAATTTGCAGAGGAATAGTAAACCTAATCTATGCCCCCCCCCCTTTGCAGTTTCCTTTAAAGGAAGCTTACTCAGAAGTAAATTTACCTGGCACAGAAGAAGAGAAAGGAAAAAAAAAAACCCTGAAAGAGACAGAATGAAACGGGGGGGGGGGGGCATTTTCTAAGAAAAGAGGCCTGATATCAGGAGCCTTACAATAACTCTTCTGTCCAACCAAATCAAAGTTAAAACTGGACTCAGATATTTTCTTAGAAGGAAGACCATACTTTCATAGGCATGTGCTTCATGAAATAAATACACTGCATTTTAGCTTGAGAGAGCAGTTGTGCTCGACTACGCTTTTGCAGCAGAAACATCTAATTCACATTAGAAACATTCACATTCCAGAAACATTAGAAACATTCACATTCCAAAATAGACTGTAGACTCACAATCTGAAAAGTTGCGGCAGAGCACGAGGTGGGGTAAACATTTGCACCTTTCATTCTCATTTTGTCTTATTTAGGACTGATAAGGTCCAGCATGGCTTCCTTAAAATTAAATTTTGAAGCAAGCTTGCAGTTTAAACTATGCGCGCTTAAGAAAGGCAGTCTGTCAGAGACAGAAGGAACAGACAACACACATAACAGACAACATGTAAACACACATATTCTCATATATGTATTAACACACAACACACATAACAGACAACATGTAAACATATATACTCTCATCCTTTAGTTGGTTATTGCAAGGAGTTGGGCTGCTTCCTTTAGCTTCATTAAGTGAAATTAGTAGGAAGGTCCCACATGGTTTTAAGAGCCTCCTTGCCTCTTCAAACACCACCAGTTAACCAGCCGGCCAACGCAATTCGGGCTTGGCGGAGGCGGTGCTGGCAGGCCAGATTTCAGAACAGAGGTTGTCTAATTTTGCTTCGATAATAATTTGTGGCCAGGAATCGTCTTCCAATACGTGATGACAAATTGGAGAGGAGAGTCAGGGTCCTTCTGAGACTGAGATGGCTTTCTAGAAGCCTTCTTCCCAGAGTGAGCCCGCTCGCGTTTGGAAGCCTGGGTACCCATTTTATGTTTTACGCGTGTCTAGACAGAAAGAGGGAAGAGAAAGGGTGGTAAGGATTGGTATATCTAGGAGATTGATATACTTAATACGGGATTTATAGTAAAGAGGGGTCTTTAGTCGCTTGGCAACTTCCTTAGAGGGTTTTTAAAGAGCTCTAGCTATCCGGTATTCCTTCCTATTTCCTTAGTCAATAACCTGGGGTCCTTTTCCACTCTGCCGATCCCGCCCAATTCCTCATGGGCTATCCCTCCTGGCAACCTCCTACCTATCGTCAATCTCAGGAAAAGGGGCCCTACTGAACGCCCGCGCCGTGCGGTGCCAGATCGGGTGATCCCTGGATAGAGTTTCGAACCGAAAATCCCCCTTGCTTTTGGAAGCGGGCTCACGCACGATACACGTGTTACGTGGCACCGACCAGTGCGGCTGGGATTGATACAGAAAGCAAGACCCCTTCCTGCCCCCTCCGTAAGGGCGCTCGGGAAGTTCGGAAGAAGAACTCCAGCCCCTTGCTTTCAACTGGGATACCCATTGCGGAGAGTCGGCTATCTTTCAAGTCGGGTCTCTCCGTCTTACTTTCGGACTCCCAATTGGTGCGGCTGGCTGGAGGGTTTTTAGAGAAAGAGATATTGAATTGAATTGAATTGAATTGAGTTTATTACGGTCATAGACCAGAGAAACATAAAACAACAATAGTTTACAAAGGGAATAATGGTGTCAATTTAAAAAATTGTAAAATTATACATAAAAAGCAACACATATGCACACACACACACACACACACACATATATACACATTTATGCACTGCAATATATGTATAGGCTTAAAAGATAAGGGGGCTTGTCCAGGGGTCAAGTCTTTTACTTTTTTACAGCTAATGCCCTCCGCTTGATCGCAGCCGCAGAAAATTTGGCCACTTTCAGTGTTACTTCTGGGTTTTTATCTCCTAGTAGAATTTTCAGCCGCTGAAGTTCAGATCGACCTGGAAATTTCTGAACGATGGGGGAGATAAACAGTGACCTAATATCCCCGTAAAGGTCGCAGTGTAGCAACACATGTGAAGCCGTTTCCACCTCTTTCAGACCACATGGGCAAACTCGTTCAACATAGGGTTTGCCCTCGTATCTGCCCTTTAGTAAGGCAGATGGCAGTACATCAAATCTGGTAAGGGTAAACGCCCGCCTGTATTTTGCGATTTGTAGATCCAGCAAATATGGTGTTAGATTAAACCCTTTTCCATAATCTTGGATAGCTGGATATTTATCTATCTTGCTCATATGATCCTGAAGCTCTACATCTCCTATTCGCTGGCTCACCATCCTTTTAGCCTTTTCAAAACCTGAGGCTATAAGTTCTTGTGAGGAAAGCCCCAGGCCCTTCAATTTTTCATAAAGTGACAATCTCCATTTAGACTGGAACGGGTCTAATAGAGTCAATGGAGCCACTCCCACTGGGAAAAATATGAGTTTTAGCCAGAGGTGAATCTTCAAGATCCATATCCTGGCATTAATAGAGAGTTGACCTACCTCCAGCCTAATGGCTGCGTTGGAAACGCAGGTAGGTAACCCTAGTAGGGAGCGGTAAAATTTAGTTTGTACAGATTCCAGGGACTTAAGTTTTTGACAATTAAATATCTGGGTGCCATACATCAGTTGTGGGAGTATTTTTGCGACAAAGACCTGGGAGGCAGCAGGAACATATTGACCTCCTTTTCTGTAGAAGAATCTTATGATAGCTCTAGAAGATCTTTGCGCATTTGCAATGGAATTCTTAATCTGATGGCACCAAGATCCCTTCTCGTCAAAGATTATTCCAAGGTATCTAAAAGATGTTACTTGCTCAATAGGTTGGTTATTAATTTTCCATTTATGTCGGAGTTTTCTCTTGGAGAACACCATAATTTTTGATTTAGTGTAATTTATTATTAGGTCTTCAGCTTCGCAATACTCTGTAAGAGCTCGTAAAAGTTTTCTTAGGCCCACACAAGAGAAGGAAATAAGTGCCGCATCATCTGCGTACAAAAGGACTGGAATTGGTATATTATTTGACTTCCGGTCGGCGCCAGCGTTTGATGGCGGTCCTAACCTCGAGCTCCGAGGCAGGACTGCTCCGTAAGTTTGGGTCTTACCCGCTACGGCAAGCGGGGGACCCCTAAAATCACAGGCGCTGAAGCCTGTGAGCAAGGAGATTCGGTGGGCACCTTTGCGCCCCCTCGGCATCGTGAAAGAGCCTTTTTAAAGGCTCCGGAGCGGCATCGGGGTGAGCGCGGTGCTGAGGATCGCTACCCAGCTTACGGAGTGAAGCCGCGTCGCCATTAACGGAGAGCGCCGATTCCTTTCTGAAATCAACGATTGGCAACAACAATACCCGTGAGTAAGATCGCAAAAGTAAAACGGGACTTAAAAAAAACGGGACTTAAAAAATTCAGAAGATTTGGCTGAAAACGGGAAGGCAAAAATTAAGGAAGTCAGCCTCCCGGAGCTGCATGATTAACGGAGCAATGAAAAGATTAAGCTGTGTTTAAATGGACTTTCCTTTTAACTTTTATTAAACCAGACATTGAAAGGATCTCCCCCCTGTTGTGCAGGAGAAGGGGGGGAGGAAACAGAACTAATTTAACCTGCAAAAGAAAGGGATAAGGAATAAAAAACCTCTGCTGCCGATACTTCTGGCCAGGCTGCCGGAGCAGCGATCGCCTGAAAAAAGGAACTGTCAAGTGAGCTGTCAAAGGACAGCGGCTACAAAATAAGACTTATTTTGAAACATACTCGGGACTTTGGTGGATTACAATTCTAACAGTAAAGTGCTACAAACTAAAGACTTTTAATGGGACTTTTGCCTTTGGACTTTCTGTTTCTTTGTTCTGGGTGCCTTTGGATGGTTACAATTTCCTCCTCTAGAGGGCTTTAGTTACATTACGGTGTATCCAGTGGGATTTTCCACTTGCAACTTTCCTGTGTGAATGACCTTGAGTTATGAGCAACCCGCCAGAAGAGATTTCAACAAGAAGTAAAACAAAGCAGGCTCAAAAACAAGCTCAAAAAAGAGGCTCCTTATCAGGAGCAGCAGCTGCACAAGAAAAAATAACAGCAGCATCAATGGAGTCAATGACACAGGCCCTGCTTAAAATAAATCAGTCACTAGAAGTACTCACTAAGCAATCTGCAGAACTTACCAAACAGTCTACAGAGAACTCTAAGAAACTGACGGAGTTGACAACAAGACTAGACCTGAATACAACAATAATTTCATCTAATACAGATTCTATAAACCGTTTGGTTCAAGAATCTACGGAAACAAGGAGAATAGCTGAGAGTGCTAGGTCCACTGCTGAAGAAACCAAAGGAAAGTTTGCGCCTATTGTAAAAAAAGTACATGAACATGATTCAGCATTAGCCCTACTAGAACTGGAAAGGAAAAGTAAGAATCTGAAATTAAGACTGGTTCCAGAAGAGGAAGAGGACAAGCTTGGGGAATTCCTCACAGATAAATTTCAAGACTTCTGGAATGATGAGCTAGATGGAGAGGAAGATGAATTTATGATAACTTCAGCCTTTCGGATTGGCAGGAAGCAAGGGAAGAAGCCAAGAGATTGTTTAATTACCTTAGGATCAAAGGAACAAAGAGACAAAATATTGAACCTACACTTCCAGAAGGCCTTGGTCATTAAAAATTCTCAGATTCAAATCTTCAAGGATATTCCTAAATATTTTTTGGAGGTTAGATCTCAATTTAAAGAACTAGTTGATCTACTTAAGAAGAATAATATCCCATTCAGGTGGGAATTTCCACAAGGGCTGTCCTTTAGCTTCAAAGGGAAGAAAATTAAAATAAAAACAAACCAGGATAAAGAGTTTTTTTTGGAAAGAAATCAAGAGGATCTTCAGAAAGGAACTGTCAGTGAGGAGGAAGTACCGGACATCTCAAATCTATCTTTTGGACTGAACCGAGCACCGACCGAGGAGGAACAACAACTTGGTGCAGTCGGTGGAAGATCTACCCAGTAACCAAAATGTCTCTGCAACTCTTCAGCTGGAACTGCAATGGCTTGAACCACCCTCGAAAAAGGGGCCAAGTATTTCATTTATTAAAGAAGGAACATCTAGATGTAATCTGTTTACAAGAAACCCACATTGCCAGGATACATAGAAAACTTTTAATAAACAAGAGATTAGGACAAGAATTTATATCATCAGATAGAGTCAAGAAAAGAGGAGTTGTGATTTATGTCAAGGAAAAATTTGAACCAAAATTGATCTTTAAGGATGACCAAGGAAGATACCTGGCAGTGGAAATCCAAATTCATGGAGAAAAAATATTGATTGTTGGAGTTTATGCACCAAATGAGGGGAAGGCTGAATTCTTCAAGAAGTTGCATGAGACTTTAATGGACTTTTTGGACTTCAAAATTATAATGATGGGTGACATGAATGGAGTCGTCTCTACAAATATGGATAAGGCCCAAAGACAAACAATATCTAACGATGGAAGACTACCAAAGACTTTTTTTGACCTGACTGACACTATGGATCTGATTGATATTTGGAGAATTAGGAACCCTCTGGAAAGGGAGGGGACCTTCTTCTCTGAAGCAAAAATGACATGGACTAGAATTGATCAAATATGGATTTCTAGTAATCTGGCATCAAAGGTTAAAAAAACAGAAATCTGCCCAAAGACCTGCTCTGACCACAATGCTGTCAAGATGGAAATGAAACTGACAACAGCTGGAACCTTTAGATGGAGAATGAATGACACTCTCTTTGGAGATGGGGAAATTTGCAAAAAGGCCCAAAAAACACTTAAAGACTACTTCGAGATCAATTTGAGATCAGACACAGAAAAAAGAATCATTTGGGACGCAAGTAAAGCCGTGATGCGTGGCTTCCTAATACAACAGAATTCAATAAAGAGGAAAAAACAGAATGAGAAGAAAGAGAAAATTTGGAATCTAATAAAAGAAGGAGAGAAGAAACTGAGATCTAAGCCTAAATCCCAGGAGATATTAAGAGAAATAAAATTTTATCAAACACAATATATGGAATTGATGAACCAGGAAATAGAATGGAAAATTAAACAAATGAGACAAAAGACTTTTGAGTCTGCAGATAAATGTGGGAAGCTACTGTCTTGGCAACTGAAAAAGAGACAAAAACTGAATACAGTGACATCACTCGAAGTAGATGGGAAGTCTATTAATAAACCAAATGAGATAAGTAATTGTTTTCAAAGTTTCTTTAAGAAATTATACAAACAAGGGCCAAAAAATGAACAGGAGATAGAAGAATTTATTGGAAAATACGGACTATCAAAAATCTCTGAAAACAACAGAAGGAGTTTAAATGAGAAAATTACAGATCAAGAAATAGAGAGTGCCATCCAGGATATGAAGCTGGGAAAATCACCAGGACCAGATGGACTAACTGCGAGATATTATAAAGTATTGAAGGATTGGTTAATACAACCACTGAAAGAAGTCTGCAATCAAATTTTGGAGGGGAAAAAGGCTCCCGAATCGTGGAAGGAAGCATTCATCTCACTTATACCAAAGACAGAAACTGAGAAACATCAAGTTAAGAATTACCGCCCTATATCACTTTTGAATGTGGATTATAAAATTTTTGCAGATATTCTAGCAAAAAGATTCAAAAAGGTTTTGTTAGAGGAGATTCACAGGGACCAAACAGGCTTTCTACCAGGCAGGCAATTGTCAGACAATGTGAGGAATATTATAGATATTCTAGAACTTTTGGAAACTGATATAAATAGAAAAGCTGTTTTGATTTTTGTGGATGCAGAGAAAGCCTTTGACAATATTTGTTGGAGCTTTATGAAGAGGAATCTCCAAGGAATGGGGGTAGGCAAGAACTTTGAAAATGGTATAAGTGCAATTTATTCTGAGCAAAAGGCCAAACTTATTGTAAATGGTATGGTTATGGATGAAATTCCAATAGAGAAAGGGACACGACAGGGATGCCCAATTTCCCCTCTATTGTTTATATCGGTACTGGAGGTTTTCCTTAATATGATTAGAAGAGACCAGCTGGTTAAAGGTATACAGGTCGGAACTAAACATTATAAGCTAAGAGCATTTGCAGATGACTTAGTTTTGACATTACAACAGCCAGAAACTAGTACAAAAAGAGTTCTGGAACTTATTGAAATATTTGGTCAGGTAGCAGGTTTTAAATTGAATAAACACAAGACAAAGGTGTTGGAAAAAAATCTTACGGTGGGGGAAAAAGACAGTTTTCAAAGAGAAACTGGTTTGGAAATTACTAAAAAGGTAAAATATCTGGGGGTGAATTTAACATCTAAGAATGTGAACCTATTTAAAGATAACTATGAGAAATGCTGGGCTGAAGTGAAGAAAGATTTCGATATATGGTCAAGATTGAGACTTTCCTTGTTAGGCCGAATTGCTGTAATTAAGATGAATGTATTGCCGAGATTGTTGTTTTTGTTCCAGACATTGCAAATTTTAGATAAGATGGACTGTTTCAAGAAGTGGCAGAAAGATATATCTAAATTTGTCTGGCAGGGCAAAAAACCCAGAATTAAATTTAAGATTTTGACTGATGCAAAGGATAGAGGGGGCTTTGCCCTGCCGGACTTAAAACTTTATTATGAAGCAGCAGCTTTTTGCTGGCTGAAACCATGGCTACTTCTTGAGAATACAGACATTCTGGACTTGGAAGGTTATGATAATAGTTTTGGTTGGCATGCATATTTATGGTATGACAAGGTAAAGGTACATAGAAATTTTAAAAATCATATTATTAGGAAAGCATTGTATAATGTATGGAATCGATATAAAGATTTGTTTGAAAGTAAAACCCCCAGGTGGCTGTCACCAATGGAAGCTAAGGCGGTAAAAAGATTGAACATGGATACAGACTGGCCAAAATATTGTGAAATTATAGAATATGATGGTGAAAAGTTGAAACTACAGAGTTTTGAGAAATTGAAACCTAAAGTCCGAGATTGGTTACATTATTACCAGATTAATGAAACTTTTAAGCAGGACAGAAAACTAGGATTTCAGAAGGAGAGGTCAAAGTTAGAAACAGAATTGCTAGAACCCAATACTAAGAATTTGTCTAGAATGTATAATCTGCTGCTAAAATGGAACACACAAGATGAAACGGTTAAATCAGCCATGATTAAGTGGGCACAAGATATTGGTCATGATATTATGTTTGCTGACTGGGAGCAGTTATGGACCACAGGTATTAAATTTACGGCATGTAGTGCCCTGAAAGAGAACATAATGAAAATGATCTATAGGTGGTACATGACCCCAGTCAAGCTTGCAAAGATATATCATTTGCCCAATAACAATTGCTGGAAGTGTAATGAATGTGAAGGAACCTTTTATCACCTTTGGTGGACCTGCCCAAAGATTAAGGCCTACTGGGAAATGATCTATAATGAAATTAAGAAAATCCTTAAGTGGACATTTGTAAAGAAACCGGAGGCTTTTCTCCTGGGCATGGTCGGCCAATTGGTACCAAAGAAAGATAGGACCTTTTTTATGTACGCAACAACAGCAGCAAGAATCCTTTTGGCGAAGTATTGGAAGACTGAAGAATTACCTACTCTGGAAGAATGGCAGACCAAGGTGACTGAATTTATGGGACTGGCAGAGATGACCGGCAGAATCCGTGACCAGAGGAAAGAGACAGTGGAGGAGGACTGGAAAAAATTTAAAATCTATCTTAAAAATTGTTGTAAAATTTCGGAATGTTAAGATGTCAGGGGATTGGACACAAAGAATTACAGCTAAAAATCGAAATTTATAAAGCAGAAACTCTTTTTAAAGAGAATTAAATATAAAAATGGGATGAAGAATTGCTAAAAATTTTGAAATTTGGATGCAGTGAAGGGGAGGTTTGGGGAAGTCGTATTATGTTTGTTTGTTTTTTGTTTATGTTGTAAAATTAATAAAAATTATTATAAAAAAAAAAAAAAGGAATTGGTATATTATTTAGGTTTGGGGGGTGAGTACTTGCTTCCTCCATCTTTCCGACTAAGGAGTTTATATAGAAATTAAATAGAATAGGGGCAAGAACACAGCCTTGCTTGACACCATGGAAACTTTGGATTTCCTTTGATAGGTTCCCATAACGGTCGCATCTAACACGGATCCGAGTATTTTCATGTAATCTACGGATAAGAAGCAAAAGACGTCTGTCGATGTTTGTGGCATTTAATTTTTCCCAAAGTCTGTGCCGGGGTATCAAATCGAAAGCTGATTTGAAGTCTATAAAGGCTACATAGAGGGAGCCTCCTTTCTTTGAGGTGTATTTCTCCACTAGATGTTGCAATACCAGTCCTTGGTCTAGAGTTGATCTATGTGCCCTGAAACCAGCCTGGGCTTCCTTAAGGATGTGCTCCCATTCCAGCCAGTCCGCAAACTTTTCACGTAAGTGAGTTGCATAGAGTTTGCTGATGATGCTTAAGAGACTGATTGGTCTGTAATTGGCTGGATCAAGTTTACAGCCTTTCTTGAATATGGGAACGATGATTGCCAATCCCCAGTCCTCTGGTATTATTGCTGTTTGATCTATGCTGGTGAATAGGCTGGCAAGGACTGGGGCCCACCAGTCAATATTGGCTTTAAGAAGCTCAGGAGAGATATTATCTGCTCCCGGGGCTTTTCTGTGTTTGAGTGCCTGAATAAGCCTCCTGACCTCCGCAACCGACACCGGAGGCCACTCGTCACCTGCCTCACACTGTGTTAGTGGCTGTGTCAAAGGCAGAGCTGAATATGAAGATTGGAAAAATGCCTCCCAAGTCCCTGCAGGTATAGTATACTCCACTTCTGAGGAGGTAGATCGCACTCCATTTGCTACCATTCTCCAGAAGGTGGCCGAGTCTCTCTCTCTGGATGCATCTATTAGGCATTTCCATTCTCTTTTCTGTGCCTGGAGTTTTTTGTTTTTGATCAGGATTTTATAATTTCGTTTATCTTCAAACCAGACCGTGGGGAGTTGGGGTAAGTTGGCAGATCTATAATTCTTGTATTTTTTCAGTAAGTTTAGCTTCATGTCCTGACATTCTTGATCAAACCAGGGTTTGGAGTTTTTATATACTGAGGATTGCCTACTTGAGCTGTTCCTTTTTTCCTTCAGGGAATCTTGAAGGAGTGAAATTAACTCCTGAAATAAATTTATTTTTAATTCATGGCTTGAGGAAGTTATAAGGTTATCTCTCTTAATGAGGAATTCCTTTGAACACAGCCTACTTGAAATTTCCTTATGCAGTTCATCTGTCCATCTGATACGAGAATATCTGAGCTCCAAAGCTGTAGGGCTCGAATGTTCGATTTTCTCAGCGCAGGATAAATCCTTTCCCGCAACTACGAGTGCACTTAATGGCAGATGGTCACTGTCTAAGCGCTCCTCCACTTTGCATTCCAAAACTTTGTTTTGAAGATCATACGACACGATTATATAATCAATTGTGGAGGCGCCATTATTAGATATAAATGTAAATTCTCCAACCTTCTCCCCCTCAGTACGGCCATTCAGTATAACCAAGTCCAACTTGTTGACCAAGTGTAATAGGCATAAGCCGGCATAATTGCAGCCTTTATCCTTTGAGGTTCTGGCTGGTATTGAGTGGGCTTCCTCTATAATGGGGGCTGTTTCATGGAAATGGGCATACAAGGCCTCATCAGATTGTCCAGTTCTGGCATTTAGGTCGCCTGCCACCACTACAGAGGCATCAGGAAATTGATTTGATAGTTTGTCAAGATACTGTTCTAACTGAGCCCAGGTATTTCTTATCAATCTTTTCTCTCTTTGTGGGGGTAGGTATACGTTAATCAGCAGCAAGCTGTGGGTTCTCCACTGTACTTGCACAGCTGTGGCCAGATGGTCTAGTGGGTCTAGTTTTTTAAATATGGCCCTTAGCCTTGTTGAGATTAAAGTAACTAACCCACCTTTAACTCGCCCCCCTCTAGTACTTAAAAGACCTGGGAGGGAGAACGCAGAAAAGCCATTTAACTCCACTTCACTTGTGCTCCAGGTCTCCTGGAGAAACACAATGTCATGTCTCTGAATATATTTAGCAAAGGATTGGTCGGAAGTCCTCTTTTGCCAACCTGCAATATTCCAAGTTAGCAGGGCAAGGTTGCACGTTGTCTTGCCAAAAGTTGATCTTAGTCAATTTGCCTTTAAAAGGTTTTTAGGGCCTATCTTTTTATTTATTGGTTGAATTTCGTTCATTTTGGCAATGTCCATAGATGTATTATCGCCCAGATACTCAATGAAATCGATTGAAGGGTGCAACGTGCTAACATTAGTGATCAGTACTCCTTTTTTTGGCGAATCTACCTTAGGGTGTTCTATTTGTCTGATACCAAGTTCATCCTCATCCAGGTATCTCATGCTAGTCCAAGAGCGCGTTGTAGTTGTCATAGGGATGGTTTCCTTCTTAGATGGTAGTTTGTTGCTGTCCCTTACGCACTGTGTTAGATCTGTTGCTATCAGATTTATCTCTGCAGCTGCAGAGATATTGTAAGGGTAGTCTTTCATGGTTGCCATAGGGATGGTTTCCTTCTTAGATGGTAGTTTGTTGTTGTCCCTTGCGCTCTGTGTTAGATCTATTGTTAACAGGTTTATCTCTGCAGTTACAGAGGTATTATAGGAGTAATCTTTCATGGGGTCTGTCTTGGCTTTTTCAGGGAGGTTCTCTTTCTTTAATTGGTCCGTTGCCGGATCTTTCTCTCTTACTTTTTCCTGAACATTCATCTCTGTTAGCTTATTTCTAAGGGTCTCCAATCTTCCCAAGATCTCAGATTGGGCAAGGAAAGGCAACAATCCAAACTGATTTATTAATGCCTTTTCTTCTGGATAGAAGTTATCAGTCCCCTCATTAGGCAGTCTCATCTCCTGTCTTAGTTTCAAGGACCCTTGCTCAGTATGTTCCAGTTTGTCTTTTGAGTGTCCTCTCTCCTCCTTTGCTTTACAAGTAAATCTTGTCTCAGCTGTCGTAAGATCATCAGAAAACAAATTCAAACATGTGCTGTTTTCAAAATATCTTGTTACCGTTATCCTTTTCTTTAACAGCAAATGTCTTGATCTATATATATATTTAGCCAAGTTTTGATCTTTGAAGGAGGCAATCACTCGCAGAGACTATCCATTGTAGAATATGAAATCTACTGAGATAATGTCATTTAATTTTATTTTCCCTGGCAGCATATCATCTAAAGTATTCACAAAATGCACCGAGCGTTCTTTCTGTGTGAGGAAGCCCTTTGGCTTCGGGTAGTTTAGAAAAGCCAACTTCCTATCTGCCAGTATCAGTTTCCATCCTTTATCCTGGGACAGATCTTGCCCTGCTACTGGCTCATCTTGAGATCTGCCATAATCAATGGTATGGGGTGAGTCTTCTTTAATATTTATGGGTCCTTGAGGTTTCAGCATAGAGCACCCGGGTAGTGATTCCGTTTCCTCACTTGTTTTGTTAGGCAGCAATGGTGTTTCTTTCAAGGACTTCAGCTGGATCTTTTTTCCTGGATCCACACTGTTGTTCTCTCTGCTGCCGTGTGTAGCAGGTTTGTTAGAGTTTGTTTTTGATTTTGTTGGAATCAGCTTATATAGTCTTTTCCAACATACTTTACATGCACGTCGGTTTATGACCGATTTCCTTGTAGTTTTTATGTTCTTACTTTTCTTTTTAGTTTCAGCTTTCTTCTTATGGGATCTCTTACTGATACCTCGCTTCTTTTGATTTACTTGGGTAGGAGATTCAGTTTTGGGGACAGAGACATACAACCCTATGTCCTTTCCTTGGTGTAAATGATTTTCCACTGATGATCCTTGTGTGCACTTGCTGGTTGCTGGTTGCTTTGTATATTCTGACTCTTGAGGGATGGTTGGTGGGTCAGCACCATGAGATTCTGAGCCTTTAGCTTGGAGGGAATAATTTTCCACTAGTGTCAGGAGCAGCCCATTTGTTATTGTTAAATATTTTTTCATAGCTGCCAGATCCAGATTTATAGAGAGCAGCCAGTCCTGAGGATAGCAGTCATTGTTTTCCGTCTGGGAGCCCATAGATGAAGTCTGGGTTTTCTGGGAGTTTCGGGTTTCTTCCTGTAACTCTGAGGATAATATCTCAGCCAGGACTATTTCATGGGCCAGGCTCATTGTATTTCTATTTTGGTTGTTATTCTCCGAGTCCTGTATTCCTCTAGAGAAGGTTGAGTGATCTTGAGCAGCAGAGGAAAAAAGAAGGGCCTCATCCTGCTTCAACTCAATCATCTCAGCCATCTTTTGCTCATTTCCATTTCCATTCTCGTTGTCCCTTGTATGTGAAAAGTATTGCGTGATTTTACTCTGTTTCTCATAACACTCCTGGAACAATGGACTTGTCGCTATCCCCAGGTCCTTACGTTTCTTTCTAGTAAGTACCATTTGTAAATCTTTGTTACCAGTCAGGGGTTATTCTTCCTGTTTCAGAAACTATGTCTCTTAGGAAGTCAAAAACTCCACCCAGCTGTAGACTAAAGTCCAAATTGAGGCAAGATTTGGGGTGGCTGTTTGTAATTTGATAGCTTATAGTTCAGAGCATAACACGGAGTTGGCAATAAATTAGCTGTCACCCGTTTTCCTTATTATCGGACAGACTTGAGGAGAGTGGCGGCGTGGGGAGTAAACCCTCCGGACATTAAGATAACAAGAAGGGCTTTGCTGGGGCTGGATAGGGAAGGAAGGGAGGAAAGCTTGAGAGTTCTTCCGTCGGCTCCCAGTGTCCTTTTACTGATAGAAGCTGATAGAAGCTGGGGGTTTTTTCAAGCTGCGCCTCTTATCAGCCTAATTTGCTGAAGACGCTCTTACTCATTCCGGCAGGACTCGAACGGGGACTTGTTTCAACCCCATTTTACGGTGTTTCCGATCACCCACCTTGAGTTTTTTCTTTCTCAGTGACGGGGTCCCTTCACGGCAGGGGAGTCAGGCCAGACCTCTTTTCCTTCCCCTCTCACTCGTTTCTAGAGAAAGAGATAGAGCTCAGAACCCCCCTTTCGGGTCGAGCAGCAGTCCACGGTCTCTCTCACCAATTGGACCAAGAGACAGGCGAGAAGGAGCGATAGAGAGGAGGGCAGAGAATTCAGTTGCCAGGAGATTTCCACCCCTTTCCCACCAGTGCACTGGATTTTTCCTTTTCCTTATACTCACATGTCTTCTATGATGATCCCCGGATTGATGAATAAGCCGGCTGGATCCCTCTTTGCTCCCCGGCTGAACTCCTGGGGCTTTCGATTACCGCCCGGAGGATGGCCGGGGGTCCAAAGGATCTTCCCAGGCAAAATGGCCTGGTGCCGGCTGAAGATTTCAGGGCCCCCGGTCAGCAACGCGGGAGAACCGCATGCCCCACGTGGGGCGCCAACTGTTACGGCAAAAATCTGGGTGCGAGGCTGCTCTGTCACCCAGCTCATCGGACTAAGTCCGTGGGTCCCTGCGGAGGAAAATGAGCTCAGCCGGAGACAGGAGCAAACTGCAGAAGATCCAAGTTTATTGCGCAACAGGTTCAAGGCGAGATTGAACAGTGAGAAAGGGGTGACATGAGTTTTTGAAACTCCCTCCATGTCCCAGAATACAGTGCAAAACACGTCATGAATATATTAAAGAGAGGTTTGGTTACACAGATTACATCATGAATATATTAAAGGGAGGTTGGGTTACACAGATCAGCAGTTCAGTAAGGTAGGGGTTGCACAGATTAACATATGGAGGAGGGAGGGGGGAATATGCAGAGCTGGAGATATGCACAGATAAACACTTCCTGGGGATGAAAAGACAATGGTCTCAAATATGCATAGTCTGCCACCTGACATTGTCTGGAGGAAAGGCTGATCAGAACAATTTGAAAGGATTAAGGTCTTGACACTTTGCTTGAGGGATTATGCTGGACAGGGGAGATGTGATGGAGTCCTAGAGTAATTGAGCAAACTGGCACGCTGATTTTCTATGAATTTTATAGATTTTAGTCCCTTTTGACAATTGGAAATAAATTGATATATTGTAGCGAAGAAGAAGGTGAAGAAGACATGCCCCCCCCCTTCCGTAACACTGGTGGACTCTTTTGCTGGCTAATCAGCAAAGGGTTGGATAAGACAGGATCCATATCCATGCCAGACACATGGACAACAAGGGCAACTATAGTCCCAATTAATAATAATAATAATAATAATAATAATAATAATAATTTATTCCCCAGCCACTCTGGGCGGCTTCCAGCAAAATATTAAAATACAATGGGCTGTTAAACATTAAAAGCTTCCCTAAACAGGGCTGCCTTCAGAACAGGGCTGCTGTCTTTTAAAAGCCTGGTAGTTGTTTTTCTCTTTGACATCTGGTGGGAGGGCGTTCCACAGGGTGGGTGCCGCTACCGAGAAGGCCCTCTGCCTGGTTCCCTGTAACTTGGCTTCTCACAGGGAGGGAACCACCAGAAGGCCCTCAGAGCTGGACCTCAGTGTCCGGGCTGAGCAATGGGGGTGGAGATGCTCCTTCAGGTCTACTGGGCCTCTGAGGCCATTTAGGGCTTTCAAGCACCAACACTTTGAATTGTGCTTGGAACGGTACTGGGAGCCAATGTAGGTCTTTCAGGACCGGTGTTATGTGGTCTCGGTGGCAGCTCCCAGTCACCAGTCTAGCTGCCATATTCTGGTTTAGTTGTAGTTTCCGGGTCACCTTCAAAGGTAGCCCCACATAGAGCGCATTGCAGTAGTCCAAGCGGGAGATAACCAGAGCATGCACCACTCTGGTGAGACAGTCTGCGGGCAGGAAGGGTCTCATCCTGTGTACCAGATGGAGCTGGTAAACAGCTGCCCTGGACACAGAATTGACCTGTGTCTCCATGGAGAGCTGCGAGTCCAAAATGACTCCTGCACACCTGGTCCTTCAGGGGCACAGTTGCCCCATTCAGGGAGACCATACTTGGTCTGGGACCTGTTTGCTTTCCACTGGAGCAAAGGTCTCCCAGCACGTCAATCATTAACCCCAACCCCACAGGCTGCCTGTTTGCAAGGTAAACCCCAAAGGGAACGAGGCACACCTGTGTTTTGCTCCTCCACGTTGGGGGTGGAGGGAGGGAGGCACACGGCAAATTGATTTCATGTCGCTTCATTTCCAATATGCCACCTAATGGCAAAGATCGTGTGGGTGGCTAACGAGTAAAAATCAAACACATGCGACGGGAAATGGAAAGCGAGAGCATAGAATGCAGCCAGCCGCAGGGAGTGACGTCAGGGAATGACACAACTCTTGCATCTTCTTCCACTAACCCTGAAAAATGCAGGAGCTGGTGGTTATTGCTCAGTGTGGAAGGAAAAGCACTCCGGACATGCTCAGGAGCAGCAGCAACAACAAGAATAATAATAGTTACAGATAGGTAGCCGTGTTGGTCTGCCATAGTCAAAACAAAATAAAAAAAATTCCTTCCAGTAGCACCTTAAAGACCAACTAAGTCAGTTCTTGGTATGAGCTTTCGTGTGCATGCACACTTCTTCAGATTCACTGAAACAGAAGTCACCAGACCCTTCTATATAGTGAGAAGGTGGGGAGGGGTATTACTCAGAAGGGTGGTGGGATTGGGTGATTGGCAGATAGCTGTGATGAGCCTGTTGACGACTCTTAACGACTGCAATAGGTCTTACAGGAAAAAGCAAGGGGTGAGAAGGTGAAAATGGCTTTGTCATGTATAATGAGATAAGAATCCAATGTCTTTGTTCAGACCAGGTCTCTCCATGGTTTTAAGTTTGGTGATAAGTTGCAATTCAGCAGCTTCTCTTTCCAGTCTATTTCTGAAATTCCTTTGTAATAGAACAGCTACTTTGAGATCTTGTATAGAATGACTGGGTTGCCCTAACCACTCTGAGCGGCTTCCAGCATATATAAAAACATAGCAAAGTATTAAACCTGCCCAGCTATTGCTGCCTGTGTCCTTTTTTTCGGTGGTGGCGGCGCGTGTGCAAAGACTTCCTTTTGTAACGTATATAAAACAGAGAGAACAGAGAAGCAACAGATCTAAAGGCGAGAAACGAAAACTAAAATTAAAAAATTGTCCAGTAGCACCTTAGAGACCAACTAAGTTTTGTTCTGGGTATAAGCTTTTGTATCTGAAGAAGTGTGCATGCACATGAAAGGTTATACAGTGGTACCTCGGGTTAAGAACTTAATTCGTTCGGGAGGTCTGTTCTTAAAGCAACAGATCTAAAGGCGAGAAACGAAAACTTTGAAACAAGTCCCGTAGGATGAGCCCGGCTGCATGTGGGCGAAAAGTCCAACAAAGGATATCAGCGGGATCTGATGATGATCGGGTCTCGTTCAAGGTTCTCCAGGCTGGCCCTGAACACGATGCTTCTTCTGCTGTACGTATTCAGGAACGCCGGATCGTACCCAAAGTGCCTGAAGGTTCTCGTCCCTTTCGCCCAACTCTCCAATGCTGCTCCGGTCTTTCCCTCCTGGCAATAGCTGCCAACGTTTTTTAAGGGAAATTCCTTTATTCCGAATAGGATTCCTCGCAATAAAAGGGGGGGGGGGAGTTGACAGCTATGCCTCCTGGCTCCATTCCGGGGGCGGCTGCCACGTGTCTCCCGAGACGGATCCGCGCCACATCCTGAGCTTGGCAGGTCCAGTCCCATCCCGGCGGAGATGTCAAAGCGCCCTTGCCAAAGCTCAGAGTCAGGCCCAAGGCAGCGCGCTGCCGGGTGTCCCTGCGTGGGACCCTGTCCCTGGAGACGGGGGCTGGGCAGAGGTCGCCGCCCCCTCCCCACCCGCTGCCTCCACCCTCCTCTCGTCCCCGACTGATAAGGAAGTCTTATCTCCCCACCTGAGCAGACAGCCCCGGTCAGGGTGCAAAGGAAGGCCGGGGAAGGACGCGGCCGCGGCAGGAGCGCCAGGGTGCCGGGCATGGGGGCCACGGGGTGGACTCGCACCCGTCTCTGCCGCCTGGCCTGCACCGCGGGGGTCTTCTTCCTCCTGCTCCTCTGCTTCTCCAGCCTCCGCCTCCGTAAGTCGAGGGTCGGGGGGCGTGCTGTGGCCTTTCGCTTCTCCTGAAATCTCCTTTTCCAATTCTCAGATTCATTTTGCAGCCATTTGCAATTGTTATTTAAAGGGAGGGGCGCAGACAAAAGCTTTCCTACTAAAACTGGGGCTCTTCCAGGCTGTCAGGGGTGAAGGAGGTCAATATTGCAAACAGGCCTCTGGGGAGCCCCCCACCCCAACAGGGGTCTCATTTCCGACCTTCCGCTGTCCTCCTGCAATTGCTTTGTTCTGGGTTTGAGTCTTCACCTAATAAATCCGTGTGTTTTCTCTGCCTCCCCGCCCCTGTGGGTCTCGCATTGCCTGCTCTCGGTGCCGCAGCAGAGCTGCCCAACTCCACCTGCGTTTGGGGGGTCCGTCCGTGCCGCTGGTTTGGGGGGACGCCGCCCAGCAAGGAGGATGCAGAGAGGAAGGTGAGAACCCGGAACGCCCCCAGCTCAGCTGCTCCCAGTTTTGGAATGGAGTTCAGTGAGAATTTGCTCATGTTTTAAAATCCAAAAATGCCGAGAGTTTTGCAGTGCTTGGATTTCTACTAGGTGTGCGATGTCATCTACTGGAGCAGTCAAGTACATTACCTGGTGTGCTAGAGTGGACATGCAGGGGATGTTGGTCCAGCCAGTTGAACTTCCTGCCACTCCTGGCTGGAGCAACCTTCCTTTGCATATGACTAGTAGGTGGGCGTGCTCTGGTCCATGGGGTCAAGAAGAGTCGGACATGACTAAATGGCTAAACAACAGCCAAGTAGGTGGGCCAGACCTTTCCAGACCTGGTAAAAGGTCAAGTCCCTGAGCCACCTCCCTTCTTTTCCACCCTGCCTGCTTTCTGATTCACCTGGACTGCACTGCTGGCTCTCAGCCAGCACTTCCTGGGTTATCTCCCATACAAGGCAAACCTATTTGTACATGTTTGTAACTTTAACCCTAAAACCTGCCTTGAGGGATCACACTGTGCTCTGCCCGGTTGTGAGCAAAACTACTTTTTGTTACTTATGAATAGGACTGTGGTGTCTTTATTCTTTTAGGAGGGATTCAGGGGGTCTTATCAGGAATAATAGAACATGTCTCAATCTGGGCAAGCCAGACTGAATTGCTTGTTGTCTTAAGAGATTCTAACGAGTCTGCAACCAGCTTCCTGCTGTGTGATAGGGGAATGCACTCTGCTAAGTGAAGAAACTTGCTAAGGCAAGTTCAGAAGGATAATATTAATCCATATATCCTCTCCTGTTACCCACAACATTCCCACACCAGGATCCCAGCTGGAGAGAATCCTAGAACTGTAGATGGCAGAGTTGGGAGGGACCCCATCTAACCCCCTGTAATGCAGGGATCTTAACGGAAGCAATTAAGCCTCCCTGATTGCTATTGGAGGTTTTTAAGCAAGCACTGGGTGGCCACCTGTAAGCGATGCATAGCTGCAATCCCTGCATTGCATGGGGTTAAACTAGATGGCCCCTGGGGGTCCCTTTCTGCTCTACAGTTCTAGATTCTAAGTTGCCAGAGGCTAAATTATGCAGCTGTATGTCCCCCCAAAAGTGGAGACTTCTTTGTTACATTTGGAGTGATGATTTGGGGTGGGGTGAGCACGAGGGTCGGAGGGTTGCTTTTTCTGCCCCTAAGGCACCCCAGTCCCACCAGCTCACCCACCCCAGTGACTCTGCCCTTCTGCTCTGCTCACAGCCCCCTCCTTCCGCATCGCCCCCTTCTGCCACCACCGGGGCCGCCCTCCTTCTGCACACCCCATCGGAGCCCCAGGACCTGGGTGAGGGCTTCCGAATCGTACGTCTTCAGAGGGCCTTCGCTGCCAGCCTCACGCCCAGCGGGCAAATCCTCATCCGGGAATACCTCAGCGGCTGGAAAGAGCTGATCAAGTGAGTAAGAGCTGCGTCCCCCCCAAAAAAAGCCAAGGGGGCTCTGTAGAAGCAGGAGTCACATTTCCCAGGTGAGAAATTCTGGCCCAGATACTAAGTTCCTGGGACAGGCTTGGCAAAGGCAGCGAGGAGGTTTCCAGGTCCCACAGGAAACAGAAACCAATGAAGCAGCAGCGCAGAATCCTAGAGCTGGAAGGGAGTCAGGAACCGAGGAATCCAGATAGACTGGGCCTGGGCCTGGAGGTTCCATAAGAGGATCAGAAGAGCCTGGCTGCTGGATGAGGCCAAAAGGGGCCCGTCCATAGCTGTCAAGTGTCCCTTATTTGAAGGGACAGTCCCTTATTCCAGCGCCATGTCCCGCTGCTGTCCCTTATTGATGGATGTCCCTTAAATGATGTCCCTTAAATTTCAAAGGAAGCAGCTCCTCTCCCTCCCTCCCTGCCGGCCAGGGAGGAGGGAGGCTCCAACTGTGTTGCTTGGCTGTGTTGCTCACCCAATAAGAAGTCTAAGAACGACTGGGGGGGGTGGAGCTTGCATACCTTGTGTGTGGCTAGTTAATGCAAGCTGAGGGGGTTCTTGAATGCTGGGCGCCATTTTGTTGCACATGCTGCTGCAAACTTTGCAGTGCAAAGCCAGGCCGGGGAGCCATCTTAAGTTGAGGCTGCATAGGGCTTGTGATTCAGATTCTAGTCAGTCGAACCTCTGGTTACAAAGTTGGTTGGACAGTGTTCTCGAAGCTACCAGCATGAGTTTGACCAGACTGCAGGAGGACAGGAAGACTGGAGTGCCTGGAACAGGTGAGGCTGCTGGTCCCTTATTTTCAAATCTGTAAGTTGACAGCTATGGGCCCGTCTAGCCCAGCATCCTCTTCTCACAGGGGGCAGCCAGGTGTTCCAAATGAACAAAAGAGCAGCCCTCTCTCTACTCCTGATTTTCTAGCAAATAATATTCAGAAGCATTGCTGCCTCTAACTGCACAGGGCAGAGCCTAGCCATTATGGCTAGGAGCCACCTGTTTGTTCCGTGCCTAGAAAGTATGGGTTCAAGTAGTTTCCCCCTTGCCACGCTCCTTTCCCAGGTAAAAGCTGCTCTTTAGTGCTAAATCAGAACAAACATCAATCCACAGAAAAAAACAGAATTGCTGTTTGCTCCTACTGAGTTTTCCCTCTCTCAGTGTGCGGAGCCCTCAGTAATAAAAAGAGCATTTTCCCAGGAAAAGCAGCAGGACAAACACACAAGCCAACCTCTATTGGACCCCTGACCGGGAATCATGGGGGAAAGGGAAGCGTGAGTGAGCTTTTACGTACTTGCTTTTTCTCTCTAAACTAAAAACTCCCAAGTTTCACAACCTTTCTTCATAGAGGAACCCCTTGAGCATTTCAGTTGCTCTTTTCTGAACCTTTTCCAAAACTGCAATATCCCTTTTGAGATGAGTCAACCAGAACTAGACACAGGTAAAGGTAAAGGGACCCCTGACCATGAGGTCCAGTCGTGGCCGACTCTGGGGTTGCGGCGCTCATCTCGCTTTATTGGCCGAGGGAGCCGGCGTACAGCTTCCGGGTCATGTGGCCAGCAGGACTAAGCCACTTCTGGTGAACCAGAGCAGCGCACGGAAACACCGTTTACCGTCCCACCAGAGCGGTACCTATTTATCTACTTGCACTTTGACGTGCTTTCGAGCTGCTAGGTTGGCAGGAGCAGGGACCGAGCAACAGGAGCTCACCTCGAACCACCAACCTTCTGATCGGCAAGTCCTAGGCTCTGTGGTTTAACCCACAGTGCCAACCGCAGTACTCCAAATGTGGTTGCACCACAGATTTGTACAATGGCATTGGCTGTTTTATTCTCAGTTCTTTTCCTGTTTCCTTTTTTGCCAATTTTTAAAATTAGTTTTCATTTTTAACCACTGAGTGGTTAAAACTCAATTCCTTTCCTAAGGATTCCTGGCACCCTAGATTGGTATGAAGGCGTTATGGTATTGGCAGGCAGGATATTTTCGGGAGAAGAAAAGGCTACAGAGCGAACCCTCCACAGATCCGAAGTGGAGTCCTTGAGGCGGTTGGGTGGCGCCTCGTCCGCCTCCTTCCTGCAACTCCTGCAGCCCAGCTGGTGCCCAACATCTTACTCTGTTTTCCTTTGGACCACTTGAGAGAGGCGGAGGAGAGGGAGATCTTGTCCTCTGGGCAGCCTAGGACCTCCAAACACTGCCCAGACTTGCGCCCCCGGGGAGGTCACTTCGGTGCTGCAAATGCAGCAAGAACAATGCCAGAGGCAGCAGCATCTCCACAGCAGGCGCTGCGAGCCCCCCCGCCCCCCCAAAGGCTCAGTCCTCCACTGTCTCCCGAGACAAGCGGGTGGGAGCCCACAATTTCCGCCGCTTCTTTCTTGTTAAACTCCGGCCCGCTCTCTCCTTCCTCGCAGACTCATGGACTCGCTGGGCGCCGCCTTCGGCCTGATCTCCGGCGAGACGCGCACCAAGATCGCCATCCTGCAGGAGAAGCAGCGCGGCCCCCACGGAGCCCACTACCGCACCCTCCAGTCCATGGTGCGCTTCGAGCTGGCCCGGGGGCTGGTGGGCTTCCAGTCCCTGCCGGCCGGCCGGCCCCCCTCCGGCTGCCGGACCTTCCTGCGCCTCCACCGGGCCTTGAAGTGGCTGGAGCTCTTTCTGCGCAAGCTGGGGACCAGCCCGGAGGACGCGGACCCTTCCCGCATGTGCGCCGACGCCTACCAGGAAGCCCTGGCGCCCTACCACAACTGGTGGGTGCGCCAGGCGGCCGCTCTGGCCTTCATGGCCATGCCCTCCCGCCGCGGACTCTACCGCATCCTGAGCGCCGGAGGGGGCGAGGAGGGCAAGGGCCCCCGCAGGCTGCTGGACACCGTCCGCAGCATCGCCCACGTCTACAACGCCACCCAGGAGCTGTATGCCGCGAACGGGATGCTGGCGCTGCCCTGAGGCCGAGGAGGGGACCCAAGGGGGGAGGGCGGGGGCAGCAGCAGCAGCAGCAGCAGCGGGTCCCTTCCCTGGCAGCGCCTCTGCGCCCAGTCCCAGGGAAGGGACCAAGGCTGGCTGGTAGCGCCAGGCGAGGCGACGCTGCATTGCCAGGCTGATCCCCGGAGATGCCTTCCGGATCCAGGCTTCCTTGGGAGGTTTCGAGCAGAGCTTGGGCGGCCACCTGCCAGGAATGCTTCAGCTGCGATTCCTGCATTGCAGGGGGTGGGATTAGATGGCCCCTGGGGGTCCCTCCCGACTCTGCAGTGCCAGGATTATTCGCTGGACGCCTGGGGGAGGGGGGCTTGGCGGGAAGCGCCAGCATCGCAGCCCCTGCTGAGTCCCCTAATGCAGCTCTTGACCAGGGAGCGGAATGAAGCGAGCTTAGAGGGGGAATGAGATGCTCGGGGCTCCCTCTGCTGGCTGCTCGGAGTTCTGCACCTGCCAGCTCCGCTCCGCCGCCTAAAAGCCCGGGTTTTAGGGGCAAATACGGAAGACTGACAAAAAATAAAAGTATTCCTCACCTGTGGACTCCATCGTTGCTTAATATAAAGGTGCTAAAAAGGTAAAGGACCCCTGACAGTTAAGTCCAGTCGCAAACGACTCTGGGGTTGCGGCACTCATCTCGCTTTACTGGCCAGGGGAGCCGGCCTTTGTCTGCAGACAGTTTTTTCCGGGTCATGTGGCCAGCAGGACTAAGCCGCTTCTGGTGAAACCAGAGCAGCGCACGGAAATGCTGTTTACCTTCCCGCCGGAGTGGTACCTATTTATCTACTTGCACTTTGAGGTGCTTTCGAACTGCTAGGTTGGCAGGAGCAGGGACCGAGCAACAGGAGCTCACCCCGTCATGGCGGGGATTCGAACTGCCGACCTTCTGATCAGCAAGTCCTAGGCTCAGTGGTTTAGACCACAGCACCACCCGCGTCCCTTCATAAAGGTGCTAAATAGGCTTAAATGAGCCAGACATACTCTGTGTGTACGTGTGCACAAACACACACACACACACACACACACACACACACGGTGAGACTGGTGCCACTCATGACTCTGCCTTGATATTTGAATAAGAAATAAAATCATGCTATATATATTGCTAGATAGATATATGTCATTCAAGCTCTGCCCTTTATATATATATAATTTATGGGATATCTTTTCAATAATTTCCCAAACCCTTGGATATCATAGAGTCGGACTGGACTCCCCCAGGGTCATCTAGTCCACCCCCTGCAATGCAGGAATCTTTTGCCCAACGTGAGGCTCAAACCTACAACCCTGAGATTAAGAGTCTCATGCAGTGCCAGATTTTCTTATAAGCGAAACAAGCTATAGCTTAGGGCCCCACTCTCTTGGGGGGGGGCAAAAAAAATTAAAGGAAAAAAACCTGGATGTACATTTCCAAAATATAAGATAAACTTCTTCTTAATTGTATTTCAGTTCCACAATTTCTTTGATAAAATACATATTATGTTATATGCAAATGGCTTTAAATACCTACTAGGTCCATCAATTACCACATACAGTAGCATATATTCAACACAAAAAACAGCAACAATTTGTTGTGGACAAAGGACAGCTGGACATATAAAGGGCCCCATGGCCTTCAGGCGCTTAGGGCCTCTTCAAACCTCAATCCAGCCCTGGTCTCATGCTGTACCAACTGAGTTACCAGCAATCCAGATTGTTAAGATTAAGGGTCTTCTGGGATTTGGGACTCAGTATGGATTACTTTGGAAATCCCTGCCCCATGAAGAGAAGAAGAAGAAGAGTAGTAGTTTGGATTTGATACCCCGCTTTATCACTCCCCTAAGGAGTCTCAAAGCGGCTCACATTCTCCTTTCCCTTTTCCCCCCACAACAAACACTCTGTGAGGTGAGTGGGGCTGAGAGACTTCAGAGAAGTGTGACTGGCCCAAGGTCACCCAGCAGCTGCAGGTTGAGAGCCAAGAAAGGGAGCGTCACTCTGGGAATGAACTGCTTTCCCCAAGCAGGTGCCCTCTGGGTATTTTGGTAGTGTACAAGACTCTTAATCTCAGGGTCCTGGGTTTGAGCCCCACATTGGACAAAGAGCTTCCTGCTTTGCAGGGGGTCAGGCTAGATGGTCCTTGTGGTCCCTCCCAAATCTACGGTTCTATGACTGCCAGCCTCACCAGCTCCAGCTAATATGGCCAGATGGTGCTTGGGGGGCTGGGAGGAGGGCTGCCACATGGAGGATGGAGAAAGCTTGTTTTCTCCTGCTCCAGAGGGTAGTGTTACGAAAAAGGAGCAATGCAGCGAGCTGCAGCTGGCTGGAAAAGCCAAACAGGATGTTGATGTTTGGGGCTGTACCGTGGGAACGAAGGCACAGCCTATTCACTGTACTGAGCACCAGATATTAGCTCAGTGTGTCACCTGACATGTACTGGAAGTACAGGGGTGGAGTTTACACTCTCTGTTGTTGGTGTTTGAAGAGTGCAGACATGTTTCTCTGTACTGCTGCATAGACAGAAATAAAGGCATGTAAATACATTTCTGTCTGTCTCTTTTCCCCCTCCTGGGGAAAACAGGGAGGAGGGAGAGTGGTGTGTTCTTCTCACGTTTGAGGAGAATCGCCGATAGAGACCTCGCCTGTCTCCTGCCGGGAGTCGCTGGACAGGGAGGTCAACAAAGTAATCAGAGTCGGATGCCTGGAGTATGGCACATTCCTCTGACTAGGCTCGAAGATTACAACAGGTAGGACTCGGACCAAGGTCTTCAAATGACAAGAAATGAATCATAGAATCATAGAATCATAGAATCATAGAATCATAGAGTTGGAAGAGACCACAAGGGCCATCGAGTCCAACCCCCTGCCAAGCAGGAAACGCCATCAGAGTACTCCTGACATATGGTCGTCAAGCCTCTGCTTAAAGACCTCCAAAGAAGGAGACTCCACCACACTCCTTGGCAGCAAATTCCACTGTCGAACAGCTCTCACTGTGAGGAAGTTCTTCCTAATGTTTAGGTGGAATCTTCTTTCTTGTAGTTTGGAACCATTGCTCCGTGTCCGCTTCTCTGGAGCAGCAGAAAACAACCTTTCTCCCTCCTCTATGTGACATCCTTTTATATATTTGAACATGGCTATCATATCACCCCTTAACCTCCTCTTCTCCAGGCTAAACATGCCCAGCTCCCTTAGCCATTCCTCATAAGGCATCGTTTCCAGGCCTTTGACCATTTTGGTTGCCCTCCTCTGGACACGTTCCAGTTTGTCAGTGTCCTTCTTGAACTGTGGTGCCCAGAACTGGACACAGTACTCCAGGTGAGGTCTGACCAGAGCAGAATACAGTGGCACTATTACTTCCCTTGATCTAGATGCTATACTCCTATGGATGCAGCCCAGAATTGCATTGGCTTTTTTAGCTGCCGCGTCACACTGTTGGCTCATGTCAAGTTTGTGGTCAACCAAGACTCCTAGATCCTTTTCACATGTACTGCTCTCAAGCCAGGTATCCCCCATCTTGTATTTGTGCCTCTCATTTTTTTTGCCCAAGTGCAATACTTTACATTTCTCCCTATTAAAATTCATCTTGTTTGTTTTGGCCCAGTTCTCTAATCTGTCAAGGTCGTTTTGAAGTGTGATCCTGTCCTCTGGGGTGTTAGCCACCCCTCCCAGTTTGGTGTCATCTGCAAATTTGATCAGGATGCCCTTGAGTCCATCATCCAAGTCGTTGATAAAGATGTTGAATAAGACCGGGCCCAAGACAGAACCCTGTGGCACCCCACTAGTCACTCTTCTCCAGGATGAAGAGGAACCAGTGATGAGCACCCTTTGGGTTCGGTCAGTCAGCCAGTTACAAATCCACTGAGTGGTAGCATAGTCAAGACCGCATTTTACCAGCTTCTTTACAAGAATATCATGGGGCACCTTGTCAAATGCCTTGCTGAAATCAAGGTAGGCTACATCCACTGCGTTCCCTTCATCTACCAGGCTTGTAATTCTGTCAAAAAACGAGATCAGGTTAGTCTGACATGACTTATTTTTCAGAAATCCATGCTGACTATTGGTGATCACAGCATTCCTTTCTAGGTGCTCACAGACTGTTTGCTTAATGATCTGCTCCAGAATCTTCCCTGGTATTGATGTCAGACTGACTGGGCGGTAATTATTTGGGTCCTCTCTTTTCCCCTTTTTGAAAATAGGGACAACATTTGCCCTCCTCCAGTCTGCCGGGACTTCGCCTGTTCTCCAGGAATTCTCAAAGATGACTGCCAGTGGTTCTGAGATCACATCTGCCAGTTCTTTTAATACTCTTGGATGCAGTTCATCTGGCCCTGGAGACTTGAATACATCTAAACTAGACAAGTATTCTTGTACTATCTCCTTAGTTATTCTGGGCTGTGTTTCCTCTGCTGAATCATTTGCTCCAAATTCTTCAGGTCGGGCATTGTTTTCTTTATCGGAGAAGACTGAGGCAAAGAAGGCATTGAGGAGTTCAGCCCTTTCTGTATCCCCTGTTTGTATTTCACCATCTTCTCCTCTGAGCGACCCCACTGTTTCTTTGTTCTTCCTTTTGCTACGAACATACCCATAAAAGCCCTTTTTGTTGCTTTTAACCTCTCTAGCAAGCCTGAGTTCATTCTGTGCTTTAGCTTTTCTGACTTTGTGTCTACACGTGCTGGCTATTTGTTTGAATTCCTCTTTGGTGGTTTCCCCCCTTTTCCATTTTTTGTACGCATCCTTTTTTAATCTTAACTCAGTTAAGAGTTCTTTAGATAGCCACCCTGGCTTCTTTAGGCACCTTCCATGTTTCCGTCTCATTGGTATTGCCTGAAGTTGTGCTTTTACTATCTCCTTCTTAACAAACTCCCAGCCATCATGAACTCCCTTCCCTTTTAGTATTACTGTCCATGGGATCTCACCCAGCACTTCCCTAAGTTTTATGAAGTCGGCTTTCTTAAAGTCAAGAAATTGAGTCCTAGTATGCTTGGCTGCTCCTTTCCGCTGTATAGTAAACTTCAGAAGAGCATGATCACTCGCGCCTAATGATCCTTCCACTTCTACCCCACTAACCAGGTCATCGACATTGGTTAGGACCAGATCTAAAATGGCTGTTCCTCTTGTTGCTTCTCCCACTTTCTGGACAATGAAGTTGTCTGCAAGGCCAGTGAGGAATCTGTTTGACCTTATGCTCTTGGCTGAGTTTGACATCCAGCAAATATCCGGGTAATTGAAGTCCCCCATTACTACTATCTCCCTTCCTTTTGCATGCTTGGCCATCTGTTCCAGGAAGGCATCATCTATGTCCTCCGTTTGGCTTGGGGATCTATAGTAAACTCCCACAATGAGGTCCCTGTTATTCTTCTCTCCCTTAATTTTGACCCAAATGCTCTCACTTTGGCTTTGAGGTTCTAAATCTTGGATCTCTTCACAGGTATACACATCCCTGACATATAACGCCACTCCTCCTCCTTTCTTGTCTGGTCTGTTTCTCTGAAATAGATTGTATCCCTCCATTATTACATTCCAGTCGTGGGACTTATCCCACCAGGTTTCAGTGATGCCTATTATGTCATATTTAGTTTGCTGTACCAAGAGCTCAAGCTCATCTTGTTTATTTTTTTTTAAAATAATTTTTATTAATTTTCATAAAACAAAAAACACACAAATAAACAACACATGACTTCCCCATGCCTCCCCTTCACTGCACCCCTGTTTCAGAAGTTTTTAGCAATCCTTCATTCCTTTTCAATATTTAATTTCCCTCAAACTTTTCTTAACTTAAATATTTACAGCTATAGTTCTCTATTTCTTAACCCTTAACATTTTATCAGTCTGAAATTTTGCAACAGTTCTTGAGATATAGTTTAAATTTTTTCCAGTCCTCTTCCACTGTCTCTCTCCTCTGATCACGGATTCTGCCAGTCATCTCTGCCAGTCCCATAAATTCAGTCACCTTCGTCTGCCATTCTTCCAGAGTAGGTAATTCTTGCATCTTCCAATACTTTGCCAGGAGAATTCTTGCTGCTGTGGTTGCGTACATAAAAAAGGTCTTATCTTTCTTTGGTACCAATTGGCCGACCATGCCCAAGAGAAAAGCCTCCGGTTTCTTTACAAATGTCCACTTAAGGACTTTCTTAATTTCATTATAGATCATTTCCCAGTAGGCTTTAACCTTTGGGAAGGTCCACCAAAGATGATAGAAAGTTCCTTCGCATTCGTTACATTTCCAGCATTTATTATTGGGCAAATGGTATATCTTTGCAAGCTTGACTGGAGTCATGTACCACCTATAGATCATTTTCATTATGTTTTCTTTCAAGGCACTACATGCCGTAAATTTAAGGCCTGTGGTCCATAACTGTTCCCAGTCAGCAAACATAATATCATGACCTAAGTCTTGTGCCCATTTGATCATAGCTGATTTAACTGTTTCATCCTGTGTATTCCATTTCAGCAACAAGTTATACATTTTAGACAAATTCTTAGTATTGGTCTCTAACAGTTCTGTTTCCAATTTTGACCTCTCTTTCTGAAATCCTAATTTCTTGTCCTGCTTAAAAGTCTCATTTATCTGATAATAATGTAACCAATCTCGAACTTTGGATTTTAATTTCTCAAAGCTCTGTAATTTAACTTTTTCACCATCATATTCTATAATTTCACTATATTTTGGCCAATTTGAATCCATATTAAGTTTTTTTACCGCTCTAGCTTCCATTGGTGACAACCATCTGGGTGTTTTATTTTCCAACAAATCCTTATATCGATTCCAAACATTATATAAAGCTTTCCTGACAATATGATTTTTAAAGCCTTTATAGATCTTTGCCTTGTCATACCATAAATATGCATGCCAGCCAAAATTGTTATCATACCCTTCCAAATCTAAAATATCTGTGTCTTCAAGAAGTAGCCATTGCTTCAGCCAGCAGAAAGCTGCTGCTTCATAATAGAGTCTTAAGTCCGGCAGCGCAAAACCCCCCCTATCTTTTGCATCAGTTAAAATCTTAAATTTTATTCTGGGTTTTTTGCCCTGCCAGACAAATTTTGATATATCTTTCTGCCACTTCTTGAAACAATCCATCTTATCTATAACTTGCAGTGTCTGGAACAAAAACAACAATCTCGGCAATACATTCATCTTAATAACAGCAATTCGGCCTAACAAGGATAATCTCAATCTAGACCATATGTCAAAATCTTTCTTAACTTCCAACCAACATTTCTCATAATTGTCTTTAAACAAATTCATATTTTTAGATGTTAAATTCACCCCCAGATATTTCACCTTTTTTGTTATCTCCAAACCGGTTTCCCTTTGAAAACTATCTTTTTCCCCCATCGTTAGATTTTTTTCCAGTACCTTTGTCTTTTGTTTATTTAATTTAAAGCCAGCCACTTGACCAAATATTTCAATTAATTCTAAAACTCTTTTTGTACTGGCTTCTGGCTGCTGTAAAGTCAAAACTAGGTCGTCTGCAAATGCTCTTAACTTATATTGTTTAGCTCCGAGGTGTATTCCTTCAACCAGCTGGTCCCTTCTAATCATGTTTAACAATACCTCCAGGACCGATATAAACAATAGAGGGGATATTGGGCAACCCTGTCGTGTCCCTTTTTCTATTGGGATTTCATCCATAACTACACCATTCACAATTAATTTAGCTTTTTGCTCTGAATATATTGCACCTATACCGTTTTCGAAGTTTTGGCCTACCCCCATCCCATGGAGATTCCTCTTCATAAAACTCCAAGAGATATTGTCAAAGGCTTTCTCCGCATCCACAAAAATCAAAACTGCTTTTCTATTTATGTCAGTCTCCAGTAGTTCCAAAATATCTATAATATTCCTTACATTATCTGACATATGTCTCCCTGGGAGAAAGCCTGTTTGGTCTTTATGAATCTCCTCTAACAACACTTTTTAAAATCTTTTTGCTAAAATGTCTGCAAAAATTTTATAATCCACATTTAAGAGTGATATAGGGCGGTAGTTCTTAACTTGATGTTTCTCAGTTTCTGTCTTCGGTATAAGTGAGATAAATGCTTCTTTCCACGATTCGGGAGCCTTTTTTCCCTCCAAAATTTGGTTACAAACTTCTTTCAATGGTTGTATTAGCCATTCCTTCATTGCTTTATAATATCTCGCCGTCAGTCCATCTGGCCCTGGTGATTTTCCTAATTGCATATTCTGGATGGCACCCTCAATTTCCTGGTTCGTAATTTCTTCATTTAAACTCCTTTTATTTTTTTCCGAGATCTTTGATAGTCCATATTTTTTAATAAATTCTTCTATCTCTTGTTCATCTTTTGGCCCTTGTGCATACAATTTCTTAAAGAAACTTTGAAAACAATTACTAATTTCATTTGGTTTGTTTATAAATTTTCCCTCTACTTCAAGGGACGTCACGGTGTTCAACTTTTGTCTCTTTTTCAATTGCCATGACAGCAGTTTCCCACATTTGTCAGCTGATTCAAAAGTTTTTTGCCTCATTTGTTTTATTTTCCATTCTATTTCTTGATTCATCAATTCCATATATTGGGTCTGATAGTACTTTATTTCTCTTAAAATCTCCTGGGATTTTGGTTTTGACCTCAGTTTCTTCTCTCCTTCTTTCATCTGTTTCCAAATTTTTTCTTTCTTCTCATTCTGTTGTTTCCTTTTTATCGAATTTTGTTGAATTAGAAAACCACGCATGACAGCCTTACTTGCGTCCCATATTCTTCTTCTTTCCAAATCTGTTCCTAGATTTATTTCAAAGTAATCTTTCAGAGTTTTTTGGGCCTTTTTTAGAATTACTTCATCTCTAAAAAGGGTGTCATTCATTCTCCATCTGAAGGTTCCAGCTGTTGTCAATTTCATTTCCATCTTTACTGCATTATGATCAGAGCAAGTTTTTGGGCAGATTTCTGTATTTTTAACCCTTGGTGCCAGACTGCTAGAAATCCATATTTGGTCAATTCTGGTCCATGTCATTTTTGCTTCAGAGAAGAAGGTCCCCTCTCTTTCCAGAGGGTTCCTTGTTCTCCAAATGTCAATCAAGTCCATTGTATCAGTCAGTTCAAAAAAAGTCTTTGGTAGTCTCCCATCCTTAGAAATTACTTGTCTTTGAGCTTTGTCCATGTTTGTGGAGACGACTCCATTCATATCGCCCATCATTATAATTTTATAGTCCATAAAATCCGTTAGTGTCTCATGCAACTTCTTGAAGAACTCAGCCTTCCCCTCATTAGGTGCATAGATTCCTACAATCAAAATTTTTTCTCCTTGCATCTGAATTTCCACTGCCAGGAATCTTCCTTGTTCATCCTTGAAAATCATTTTTGGTTCCCATTTTTCCTTAACATAGATCACCACTCCTCTTTTCTTAACTTTATCTGAGGAAATAAATTCCAGTCCCAATCTCTTATTTGTCAAAAGTTTTCTGTGTATTCTGGCAATATGAGTTTCTTGCAAACATATTATATCTAATTGCTCTTTCTTTAATATATGAAACACTTGAGTCCTTTTTCGGGGGTGGTTAAGACCATTGCAGTTCCAACTCAGAAGTTGCAGAGACATTTTTGTTACTGGGTATCTTTTCCACCGACTGCTCCAAGTTCTTGTTCCTGATCGGTCGGTGCTGGGGTCAGTCCAAATGATAGGTTTGCAATATCCGGTATTTCTCTCTCACTCACAGTTCCTTTCTGAAAGTCTTCAAAATTTCTCTCCAGAAAATGTTCCTTATCTTGGATTGTTTTTATTTTAATTTTCTTCCCTTTAAAGTTAAAGGACAACCCTTGTGGGAACTCCCACCTGAATGGAGTGTTGTTTTGTTTCAGCAAATCCACTAAATCTTTAAATTGAGTCCTCACCTCCAAAAAATATTTAGGAATATCTTTAAAAATCTGTATTTGAGAATTTTTAATAATCAATGCCTTCTGGAAGTGTAGGTTCAATATTTTATCTCTTTCTTCCTTGGATCTCAAGGTGATTAAGCAGTCCCTTGGTTTCTTACCTTGCTTCCTGCCAATCCGGAAAGCTGTAGTTATTACAAATTCATCTTCTTCTCCTTCTAATTCATCAGTCCAAAATTCTTGAAATTTATCTGTGAGAAATTCCCCAAGGTTGCCCTCTTCCTCCTCCGGTACCAGTCTCAGTTTCAGATTCTTACCTTTCCTCTCCAATTCCATAAGAGCCAAAGATGCATCATGTTCATGTACCTTCTTTGCAATAGGTGCAAATTTTCCTTTGATTTCCTCGGCAGTGGTTTTAGCAGTCTCAGCTATTTTCCTTGTTTCCGTGCTTTCTTGTATTAAACGATTTATAGACTCTGTATTAGATGATATTGTCGTTGTATTCAAATCCAATCTTGTTGTCAATTCTGTCAATTTCTTGGAGTTCTCTGTAGATTGCTTAGTGAGTACTTCTAAAGATTGGTTTATTTTGAGCAGTGCCTGTGTCATAGAATCCATTGATGCTGTTGTTACTTTTTCTTGTCCAGCTGCTGCTCCTGATATAGAGCTTCTTTTCTGAGCCTGCTTTTGAGCTTGCTTTGTTTTGCTTCTTGTTGATATTTCATCCAGTGGCGTGCTCATAACTCAAGGTCGTTCTCACAGGAAAATTGCAAGTGGAAAATCCCAGTTCTTTGCCTCAGTACTGCAGTCTCTCTTTTAATCCTCTAGAGGGGGAAATTGTATCCAAGCAGGAATAACAAAGAAACAGGGAAGCAAGTAGCCATACAATGTCCCAAAGTAAATAAAATCCAACCCAAAGTCCTACTTTGTTGCCATTTAAAATCTGAGTCTGCCAAGTAAAGTCCCATTATTATGTTTCAAATGTAATCTTACTTTGTATCCACAGTCCTCTCTTTTTGACAGTTCGTTTCTAGGTGCTCACCGCTCAGGCAGCCTGATCAAAGGTATCGACAGCGGAGAGTTTCCCGTTCACAACTTTCTTCTTCTAGCGGGTTAAATTTAAGCCAATTTTTCCTTCCCCCCTACTCCCGCTCCGTGGGGGGAGGATCCTTTCAATGTCGGGTTTTAGCAAAGTTCAAGCAAAATGTTCCCTTTAAATACAGCTAGCTCTTTTCATTGCTGCGTTAATCGTGCAGTTCCGGGAGGCTGACTTCCTTAATTTTTGCCTTTCCCGTTTTCAGCCGAATCTTCTTAAAAAGAGTCCCATTCAAATATTTTGCAGTTCCTACTCACAGGTTTTGTTGCCAATCGGTAATTTCAGGAAGGAATCGGCGCTCTCCGTCAATGGTGACGCGGCTTCGCTCCGCGAGCTGGGTTACAATCCTCAGCACCGCACTCACACCCGATGCCGCTCCGGAGCCTTTAAAAAGACTCCTTCGCAATACCGGGGGATGCAAAGGTGCCCACCGAATCTCCTTGTTCACAGGCTTCTGCGCCTGTGATTTTAGGGGTCCCCCGCTCGCCGTAGCGGGTTAGACCCGAACTCACGGAGCAGTCCTGCTTCGGAGCTCAAAGCAAGGACCGCCATTAAGACGCTGGCGCCGACCGGAAGTCCAAGCTCATCTTGTTTATTACCCATGCTTTGCGCATTAGTGTACAGACATTGAAGTCCATTAATCATTCCCCCGTGTCTCTTATTTAAGGATTTTTTCCTCCCATCACTAGGTCTGCGTGCTGTTTGCTCCATTCGGTCTATGACATTTGGACTCCTACCTTCAGGAGCACTGTCTCCATCCCCCACATTAGTCAGTTTAAAGCCCTCCTGATGAGGTTTCTGAGATTTTTGGCAAAAACATTCCGCCCAACCGTTGTGAGGTGCAGCCCATCGCTTGCCAGAAGTCCATCTTCAAGAAACTGCTGTCCGTGATCTAAGAATCCAAACCGTTCCTGTTTACACCATTTGCGAAGCCAGCTGTTCACTTCCACTATTTTTCTCTCTCTCCCTGGGCCACGTCGTTCAACTGGGAGGACAGATGAGATGACAATTTGTGCATTTAATTGCTTCAATTTCCTGCCCAGAGCCTCATAGTCTCTTTTGATCTTCTGGAGGCTATTGCTTGCAGTGTCATTGGTTCCCACATGAACCAAGAGGAAGGGGTATTTGTCAGTGGGTTTTATGATTCCTTGCAGTCGTTCAGTTACATCTTGGATCTTAGCCCCGGGGAGACAGCACACTTCCCGAGACATCTTGTCAGGCCCACAGATCACTGCTTCTGTTCCCCTCAGTAGGGAATCCCCTATCACCACTACACGCCTCCTCTTAGGTTTGGTCGGGCTTCTTCCGTGAGCTGTCCGTTCCAAGGTCGCCTGCACGTTCCCTGAGGACTGACTTTGCTTCTCGTCTTCATATACCTGATCGACTGTAATGAGGGAGAGATCCTCAAACGGAGTCTGCTCTTCGTCTTCCATGCTAGGGGAGAGGACCTCAAAGCGATTGTGTATTTCTAAACAATCAGAGCGAACCCTGGGCTTCCTACTTCTTTGAGTCACGTTTCTCCATATATCTGGCTCTGACTAAACACCAGGAAGAAGATTCTGACAGTAGGAGTTGTTTGGCAAAAGAAATGGCTCCCATGAAAGGTTGTGGACTCTCCTTCCTTGGGGGTTTTAAAGCAGAGGTTGGAAGGCCATCTATGATGGATGCTTTAGTTGAGAGTAATGCGTTGCAGGGGGTTGGCCTGACATTCCAACAGAAGTTGGCTATTGAACAAAACTGAAATGCATGTAAAAAAGAGGGGCAGTTATTGGCTCAGGGATCTTCACGTGGTCAGCCTCTGTACTGCCAGTGATCATCCATTCTTGCTTCATTTCAACTTGGGAGTCAGGAAGTTTGACCTTTGAATTCATGTCCAGAAACAAGAGGCAGATCCCAGCATGCTTCACTGCTTAGGGCAACCCCCAAACAAGATAGGATCCAAGGAAGAGGTTGCAATGAGTTGCTGTGCTTATGGCAGGGGACAGGCACACACAGGCAAAGAAAGAAGTCCTTATTTTTTACATACTTTGGCTCGGCAAAAAGTCACAATTGCAAGCGTTCTGCAAAAAAGTCCCGTAGGTTTCAAAAGCCCCACAAGGGTGGGTGGGTGTGGAATATATTTATTTCCACTGAGTAAAATGCCACTTGATGGTAACAAAACATCTAAGCCATTTACTAGAAATGTTAATATGGTCAATTAAAAACAGCAGCAAACCATTTAAAACATCACAATCAAGCAGCAAAATCAAAAATTAAACAGTAAAGAGATTGAAAGAATAACAGCATAAGATTAAAGCACATCAATATCTCTGCATCTGGAAAGGCTCACCCAAAAAAACGTATTTTAAGCAGGCACCAAAAAGAATGAAGCCAAGGGGCCTGTCTCAAGTCACGAGGCGGAGAGGGCTATCGGTTCAGACATGGTCCTATCCTGACAAGAAGGGGAACTCTGAGATCAGGGCTCGGCCAGTGTCTCTGGAGACCTCATCCTCTGGAGGATGCTTGGGAGAGGTGGGGTGGCTGGACAGCTTCCCACCTTAATACACAAACATGATATAGAACCAGAACCTTCAATGGTTTTTGCAATATGTTTTAATGTTAATATAGAGACATTTGTAGTCAGTAATAGCTGAGGGGAAGGGCTGCAGGATACACATATACAAGTGTCACACGCTGGACAAAATAGTTTCCAAATCTTGAAAAGAAGAGCAAGACTTGTTGAGGACGTGATACCTGACAACCTGTGGGGGTGCAAGGCCTCGTGTGAAGAGGGTTGCGAGGCCTGGGCTGGAGACATGGGCACCCAGCGCAGTTTCAAAAATCCCTCATCCAGCAGAGTCTCACACTGGGGAGAAAGTAGAGCAGGGCCACCTGCTTGAGGAATATATGTGAGGCACTGACAAAAATGTCCCATTGGTCAAGATCTGGCGCTCTGTCCACCTGGCATGGAAAAGAGTGTCAGATGTTGCCCCGGGGTGAGCTGTGTTGTTTGGAGTCTCAGCTCAATCTAAGCCTTCTTCCATGTTTTGGATGTCTGACAATGAGAACTGGAGTTGGCTGAAGCAGACAAACTGTGCTGGGTCAGGATCCCAACCAACTTTGAGGTAGGATGAGCAGAGAACCCTTGTCTCTCTTCACTTGTCTGTCCTTTCTCTCTCTTCACTTGTCTGTCCTTTTCACTAAACCTCCTTCCACATTCCAAGCACTCGTACGGTTTCTCCCCTGTATGAATTCTTTGATGGGAAGTGAGACTTTCCTTCCAAGTGAAACTCTTTCCACACTCTTGACATGGAAATGGTTTCTCCCCTGTATGAATGATCTGATGGTCAGTAAGAGTTTCCTTCTGGGTGAACCTCTTTCCGCATTCTAAACACTGATAGGGTTTCTCCCCTGTATGTACTCTTAGATGGGAAATGAGAATTTTCTTGTGGGTGAAGCTCTTTCTACAATCCAAACACTGAAATGGTTTCTCCCCCATATGAATTCTTTGATGGGAAGTGAGATTTGACTTTCATCTGAAGTTCTTTCCCAGTTTCCATAGCATGGCCTCTTCCTGCTTCAGGGCCTGCTGAGTCTTGCTCATCCATCTGTGCTCTCAGGAAGCCTGCAAGAGACAGGGAGGAAACTCTATTTTTTCTGCCATTTTCTGTCCATCCGAATTAGAGGTGCTAGCAAATCCTACAAAGCAAATGCATTTTCCCCCGCTATAAAATTGACACATTGTCAGTAGAACAGAAATGTTCCCTGAGCAAGTGTGGATGAGTCTTTCTAGGAACCAGGGCTGGACTGTACCACAGCCCAGGATGTCAGCACCACAATCTCCAGGTCTGAGAATGACAACATAGCCCTTGTCTACAGACTCCAGAGTCTTCAGCAGATCAGGAGTGAAGTTACATGGAACCAGGCAGAGGGCCTTCTCAGTAATTAAAACCCCAGGTTAAAACAGGTCATCACCGCTATAATAATAACTTTAATTTCTAGACCCCTATTCATTATATAAAGCAACCTAGGAGTGGAGTACAACCATGTGTAGTCACAAGGAGCACATTCAGGGTCAAACAGTTCAGCCAGGTGCCTGGATCTGTACACTAATATCAGTGTAGTGGAAGAAGCAAAGATCACCATTGTTGAAGCAATGATTCTTCAACATCAACTTCGTTGGACTGGTCATGTTGGGCGGATGCCTGATGATCGTCTTCCAAAGCAACTACTCTATTACAAACTTAAAAATGGAAAGTGTAACGCTGGTGGTCAACAAAAGAGGTTTAAAGACTGTCTCAAGGCAAATCTTTAAAAATGAAGTATAAACACTGACAACTGGGAAACACTGGCCTGCAAGTACTCCAGTTGGAGAACATAGAATCATAGAAGAGTCCAACCCCCTGCCAAGCAGGAAACACCATCAGAGCACTCCTGACATATGGTTGTCAAGCCTCTGCTTAAAGACCTCCAAAGAAGGAGACTCCACCACACTCCTTGGCAGCAAATTCCACTGTCAAACAGCTCTTACTGTCAGGAAGTTCTTCCTAATGTTTAGGTGGAATCTTATTTCTTGTAGTTTGGATCCTTGACCAAAGGTGTCATAGACTTTGAAGGCACTCCAACTCAGGACGCAAGGGAGAAACGTGCTAGGAGGAAGGCATGCTTGGCAAATCCACACTGTGATCAACTCCCGCTCGGAAACCAATGTCCCCATTGTGGAAGGACGTGTGGATCCAGAATTGGCCTCCACAGTCACTTACGGACTCACTGTTAAAACCGTGTTTATGGAAGACAATCTTACTCAGATACGAGTGATTGCCAAAGAAGAAAGAAGAATCATAAGAGTAATAATAACAACAACATTATCATTATCACGAGATAAAAACTAACACAACTTCTACGTTCAGCCACCTTTCAACATTCTGTTCCTGCGTCAGAAACTAGGCTATGATCTTTTCATCTGGTCAGTGCCTAGAATCCATTCAGTTAATCCATTTCAGGAAGCCCCCCCCCCCCATTAACCCAGCACTGCTGCTGCCAACGTCCAGGCCAAGCTGCGCTTGATTTAAGGAGCAGGTAGAGGAAAGAAGGGGATGCGGGTGGCGCTGGGGGTTAAACCTCAGAGCCTAGGACTTGCTGATCAGAAGGTCGGCGGTTCGAATCCCCTCGACGGGGTGAGCTCCCGTTGCTCGGTCCCTGCTCCTGTCAACCTAGCAGTTCGAAAGCACGTCAAAGTGCAAGTAGATAAATAGGTACCGCTCCGGTGGCAAGGTAAAACGGCGTTTCTGTGCGCTGCTCTGTTTCGCCAGAAGCGGCTTAGTCCTGCTGGCCACATGACCTGGAAGCTGTACTCCCTTGGCCAATAAAACGAGATGAGCGCTGCAACCCCAGAGTCAGTCACAACTTGACCTAATGGTCAGGGGTCCCTTTACCTTTACCTTTAGAGGAAAGAAAGTCTGCTCCGTAGGGGGAGGGGGATGCCCAGATAGATCAGCTGAACACGACGCCCTCCCGTGGGGGGGGGGGGGCCTCAGCTCCCCGGCTCTGCTTCTCCACCGATAGGATCCTTGCAATGCCGTCTCTGCGGAGATGCCCTGGAAGACGGGCTGGAAACGGGCCCACCATCCCGCGGCCACATTATGGGCAGGGGTCCCCCTCTTGAGTCATGGCATAGTTACACGCCCCTTTATTTCTCCAAGGAGCTCAAGGGGGCATCCATGGGTCTGTAGCTGCACACCTCCTGGGAACGAGCCCCCGCCCTGGCTTTGCAGAGATGGAGGGGGAGGACCCTGGGCTCCCTGATTTGGGGGTGGGTGGGGGTGGGCAGGGAACCCCTCTTCTCCCCAACGCCCCCTCCGGGGGAAGAGAGAGGAGACTCACCAGCGCGCAGAAGGCGCCCCACGAGGCAGCATTTGCAAAGGAGACGACAGCCCCCTCCCCCTCTTGCAGGAAGGGAGGGGGAAGGGAGGACCTGTCCCCCCCCCGCGACACTTTTATTTCCTGTCCTCCCTAGGAATCGCTTAGCTCCTTTTAACCCTTGGCAAGCCGTGTGCACCCAGCTCACCCTTCTCTTCAGAGCAGGAGCCCAGCAGGAGGCACGTGCATTGCGCACAGTCAGAGAAGTTTTCTTGAGGGGGGGGGCTCTTGGCTGACGTGCTAAGCTGCTCCCTCCCTTGTGTTACGGAAATGAGGGGGGGGGCACATCTTAGATATCAGTTTTCCGCCTCCCTTCCAAACCCCTGGACGATGAGCCCAGCCACCTTTGTTCATCTTCTTTGGCGATCCCTCGTAGCCAAGCCAGATTGTCTTCCATAAACATGGTTATAACAGTGAGTGCGTAAGTGACTGTGGAGGCCAATTCTGGTCCACACGTCCTTCCAGTGGGGACACGGGTTTCTGGGTGGGAGTTGATCACTGTGTGGATTTGCCAAGCGTGCCTTCCTCTTTGTCTGTTTCTCCCTTGCATCCTGAGTTCGAGCATCTTCAGATTTGGTCAAGGCTGTTCTCCAACTGGAGCGCTCGCAGGCCAGTGTTTCCCAGTTGTCAGTGTTTATACTACATTTTTAAAGATTTGCCTTGAGAGAGTCTTTAAACCTCTTTTGCTGACCACCAGCTTTACGTTTTCCATTTTAAAGTTCGGAATATTGTTGCTTTGGAAGACAATAATCAGGCATCTGCACAACATGACCAGTCCAACGAAGTTGATGTTGAAGAATCATTGCTTCAAGACTGGTGATCTTTGCTTCATCCAGGACACTGATATTAGTTCGCCTGTATTACACCACTGCCGTAAACCCGTACCTTCAATCGATCAAATATACGCTTAATATATAACATCTTCTTGAGAGTCCCATGGACTGCAAGAAGATCCAACCTCTCCATTCTGAAGGAAATCAGCCCTGAGTGCTCACTGGAAGGACAGATCCTGAAGCTGAGGCTCCAATACTTTGGCCACCTCATGAGAAGAGAAGACTCCCTGGAAAAGACCCTGATGTTGGGAAAGATGGAGGGCACAAGGAGAAAGGGACGACAGAGGATGAGATGGTGGGACAGTGTTCTCGAAGCTACAAACATGAGTTTGACCGAACTGCAGGAGGCAGTGGAAGACAGGAGTGCCTGGCGTGCTCTGGTCCATGGAGTCACGAAGAGGCGGACACGACTAAACGACTAAGCAACAACAACAAAACATTGAAATTATGTTGCTGGTTTATGTATGAACTCTGTGTTTTATGAATGGACTCTGTATTTTGTGAATTACTAAAGATCAACCAGTGGGGAGCTCTGAAATCCGAGAGTTAGCCAATCGGGTACATCATTACAAACAGTGGCCCCTATTGTGTGCGAAGTAGGTAACTCCTCAGCCCAGCAGATCAGCCTTTGCAGGATTGACCGAGCACCCCCTGCTTTGCAGACAATGGAGAAAGCTGGTAAAATGTATCCCTTGCCAAAACGTGTTACATTGTTGCAAGAAATGTCAAATTGTATCCCTTTGTGTTTAATAGTGCTGATGGAGTACTCACCTTTGAAAAAGCATATAAAATCCATGCCTTAACTGATTCTCCCCAGTTCAATGACATTTTGCTCCAAAAGGGAAGGTAGACTTGCACAGCCCCCTCCTCCATAATCCTTCAGATATGCAGTCACATACAAGGAACCCCTCCCTCAAGGGGAAGAATGGACATCTGTTGAAGGGTTTGATGAGGCCAGGTGAACACTCAGCCCCAGGAAGGCCAGAGGGCAAGGATATGCATAGACAGTTTGATTGTTCTTTAGGTGGTGGGTACCTAAGGTGTCTGGAACTTAATCTGATAAAATAAATTTTAAAAATTAAAAAAATGTCCAGTAGCACCTTAGAGACCAACTAAGTTTGTTCTGGGTACAAGGGGTACCTTGGGTTACATACGCTTCTGGTTACAGACTCCGCTAACCCAGAAATATTACCTTGGGTTAAGAACTTTGCTTCAGGATGAGAACAGAATCATAGAATCATAGAATCATAGAAGAGTTGGAAGAGACCACAAGGGCCATCAAGTCCAACCCCCTGCCAAGCAGGAAACACCATCAGAGCACTCCTGACATATGGTTGTCAAGCCTCTGCTTAAAGACCTCCAAAGAAGGAGACTCCACCACACTCCTTGGCAGCAAATTCCACTGTCAAACAGCTCTTACTGTCAGGAAGTTCTTCCTAATGTTTAGGTGGAATCTTCTTTCTTGTAGTTTGGAACCATTGCTCCGTGTCCGCAGGGCGACGCAGGGACAACAGGAGGCCCCATTAGCTAAAGTGGTGCTTCAGGTTAAGAACAGTTTCAGGTTAAGAACGGACCTCCGGAACGAATTAAGTACTTAACCCGAGGTACCACTGTATAAGCTTTCATGTGCATGCACACTTCTTCAGATACAAAAGCTTATACCCAGAACAAAACTTGGTTGGTCTCTAAGGTGCTACTGGACAATTTTTTAATTTTCTAATTTATTTTGAGTGCGTCAGACCAGTATGGCTACCTACCTGAAGCTTTAACCTGATAAGCGGAGGAACTTGACAAACTTGGGTAACCTCATGACCCCCCTCCCTCTCTGTGACATGTGGATGATGTATCAGTAATGTATCCATAATGCTGCTGGAAATGTATTCTGGGTAGCGTGTAACCTATGCTCAGGGTTCTTACTCCTTGTGGGGATCCCTTGCGCAACAATGAAGGTGGTGGTCTACTGATGTACTGAATAAGATTTCCCCCTCTAAAAGCTAGGTGCACCCTATGGTCCGGTGCACCTTATGGAGTGAAAAATATGGTATTGTATTATTGTATTTTAATATTTTGTTGGAAGCCGCCCAGAGTGTCTGGGAAACCCAGCCAGATGGGGTGTTTATCATGGAAAAGGAGAATAAGAGGAGATATGAGAGCCATCTTCTTCTTCTTTTAAATCATTTTTATTTATTTTCCAATAGAAAACATCCAATTAAACATCTGATCATAATACTTCAATTAAAAACAAAAAAACAAAAATAAAAAATATCAAATTATAGTCCAAATTGTATTTATTAATTTCTTGGGGCTCCCCATGGTCTGGATCTCTGGAGGAGATCTTAGTCCTACTTCTCCTTGTTGTTTCCTATTTTCCACATCTCAATATTAACGGTTGGTAATTTTTTGCTCCTGGGCCCAGGATTCTCATTCATGCCAAACACCATATACAGTGGTACCTTGGGTTACATACGCTTCAGGTTACAAACTCCGCTAACCCAGAAATATTACCTTGGGTTAAGAACTTTGCTTCAGGATGAGAACAGAAACCATGCTCCGGTGGTGCGGCGGCAGCGGGAGGCCCCATTAGCTAAAGTGGTGCTTCAGGTTAAGAACAGTTTCAGGTTAAGAATGGACCTCCGGAATGAATTAAGTACTTAACCTGAGGTACCACTGTACTTTCATCGTCCAAATATAACTTTGTTAATATAAATTTTTTCCCAACTGACTTTTTCTCAGCTCAGCTTCGTCTGATTCCGTTCCAATTCCAGGATGTTGTCTAGGTCTGTTATCTTTGATGGGGTAGCAACTCCTTAATTGTCCAACCTTCCTTTTGAACTTTGTTAAACCAGTACCTTCCAAATTAAGTTATTAGGCAAAACTGTTTGCAATATTAAACTGTGTTCTATGGTATCAGTCATTTGGCGATCGATTGGCCTTTGGAAACTGCACTCTCCCCCCTGAGCCCTAGGGGAGGGCTGCTAGACATCCCTTAGCTTTTTCTTTCACTCATAATGAATATAAAAAGCTTCTGCAAACAGCTGCACTGTGTATTGTTCTTGATTCATCACAAAGTCAGTCAGCACACAGCTCCTCTTGTCTCAAAGAAAGGAAGAGAGATAAAATTTCATGCTGTGTCACTAGTAGAAACTAGTGGAAACCACCTTGTCTCTTCCTGCATCTCCATCAGATCTCTCAAATCCGAAATGAAACCTAGCGGTTAAACGCCTAATTATAAATAAAAGTCCATCTGTACTCTTTTTAAAAAAGTTTAAATTCTTAATGAGGCTTGACATAAAAGACCAATTATAATTGTTGAGTATAGAGAGAGAGAAAACATAGCAAACGTAATCCAAACACCATGATGAGAATCTCTTTGAAGTCCGAACTTAACCCCCAGGAACTGTACACTTCTGCAGGTTTTTCCTCACGCTCCTTCAATCCAGCCGTGTCTGTTTATCGTCCAAATCTATTAATATTCCCAAACAGATGCTCCCGGCTATGAGAATGACATCAAAGGAGTGCCAGTCATTCCGTGCTTGTTGACCCAGTGTCCTGCCGGCTGCACCTTAGTGCATGCTGGCAATCTCGGACAATCCGCAGGTCTTTGAGACAGTCCTCCCCTACCCTGTGGAGGCTGCCAGGGCTAATTACCCCCATATCAGCCCTGAATTATTGGAACGGCTGGGGTCCGATCTTGTGGGAGTCCACCATTTCCCACCGCCAGAAACAGGAAGCCTTGAGAGGCATCTTCTAATAACTAAAGGGCTGTGCCATGGAAGATGGAGCAAGATGGTTTTCTCCTGCCACAGAGGTTAGGACTGAGGCCATTGACTTCAAGTTACAGGAAAGGAGATTCCAGCTAAATAGCAGGCATAACTTTCTAACAGAAAGAGTGATATCACTGTAGAACAGACTTCAGCAGAAGGTGCTGGACTGTTCTTGATTGGAGAGGCTGAATGACGATCTGTCACAGACAGTGCTATTTTTCTAGAAAAAGAGGTGCCAGAACACACCACGAAGTTCTCCCTTGTTCTTTGAGAATGGCAATGGCACCCACCTGAGAGGAGCCAGAGCAGAGCTCTGGTGAGCTCCAGCTGAAAAATATCAGCCCTGGTCATGGATGCTTTAGCTGAGGTTCCTGCAATGCATGGGGTTAGATTAGATGACCCTCAGAGTCCCTTCCAACACTGTTCTGGTTGTTTAGTGGTGTCCACTTCTTTGTAACCCCATGGACCAGAGCACGCCAGGCACTCCTGTCTTCCACTGCCTCCCGCAGACTCATGCTGGTTGCTTCGAGAACACTTTCCCACCATCTCGTCCTCTGTCGTCCACTTCTCCTTGTGCCCTCCATCTTTCCCAACATCAGGGTCTTTTCCAGGGAGTCTTCTCTTCCCATGAGGTGGCCAAAGTATTGGAGCCTCAGCTTCAGGATCTGTCCTTCCAGGGAGCACTCAGGGCTAATTTCCTTAAGAATGGATACGTTTGATCTTCTTGCAGTCCATGTGACTCTCAAGAGTCTCCTCCAGCACCAGAATTCAAAAGCATCCATTCTTCGGCGATCAGCCTTCTTTATGGTCCAGCTTTCACTTCCATACATCACTACTGGGAAAACCAGAGCTCTAACTTTACGGACCTTTGTCGGCAAGGTGATGTCTCTGCTTTTTAAGATGCTGTCTCCGTCTTCCAACCCTATGATCCTACAATTCAACTATTCTCCCTGCTGAGAGTTCTTGGATGGAAAGTGAGGTTGGCCCTCTGAAGCTCTTTCCACATTCCAAGCGCTGTTATGGTTTCTCCCCATATGGATTCTTTGATGGGAAATGAGATTGTCCTTCCGACTGAAGCACTTTCCACATTCCAGACACTTATAGGGTTTCTCCCCTGCATGGATTCTTTGATGGGAGGTGAGATTGGAGCTATGATTGAAGTTCTTTCCACATTCCAAACATTGGTATGGTTTCTCCCCTGTATGAATTCTTTGATGGGAATTGAGACTTTCCTTCCAACTGAAGCTCTTTCCACACTCTTGACATTGAAATGGTTTCTCCAGTGTATGAATTCTCTGATGGGCAGTGAGACTTTGCTTCTGGGTGAAGCTCTTTCCACAATCCAAGCACTGATATGATTTCTCCCCTGTATGAGTTATTTGATGGTTGGTGAGAGTGGAGCTCCGATCAAATCTCTTTCCACATTTTAAGCACAGATATGGCTTTTGCCCTGTATGAATTCTTTGATGTAAACTGAGAGAGCCACTGTGACTGAAGATCTTTCCACATTCCAGACACTGATAGGGTTTCTCCCCTGTATGGATTCTTTGATGGGAAGTGAGACTGACCTTGTGAATGAAGCTCTTTCCACATTCAAAGCATTGATAGGGTTTCTCCCCTGTATGAATTCTTTGATGGATAGTCAGATGATTCTTTGTACCGAAGCTCTTTCCACATTCCAAGCACTGATATGGTTTCTGCCCTGAATGAATTCTCAGATGGACCGTGAGATGGATGCTTTTTCTGAAGCTATTTCCACATTCCAAGCACTGATATGGTTTCTCCCCTGTATGAATTCTTTGATGGGAAGTGAGAATGGCCATGTGACTGAAGCTCTTTCCACATTCGAAGCACTGATAGGGTTTCTCCCCTGTATGAATTCTTTGGTGGGAAGTGAGACTGGAGCTTTGACTGAATCTCTTTCCACATTCCAAACACTGATAGGGTTTGTCCCCGGTATGAATTCTTTGGTGGGAAGTGAGACCGGAGCTATGACTGAATCTCTTTCCACATTCCAAACACTGATAGGGTTTGTCCCCGGTATGAATTCTTTGGTGGGAAGTGAGATTGGAGCTCTGACTGAATCTCTTTCCACATTCCAAGCACTGATATGGTTTCTCCCCGGTATGAATTCTTTGGTGGGAAGTGAGATTGGAGCTCTGACTGAATCTCTTTCCACATTCCAAACACTGATATGGTTTCATCCCAATAGGATTTATTTGATAGGGAGTGGAAAGGGAGATGGAGTTCTCTCCACACTCCAAATATTCATATGGTTTCTCTACTGTGTGGGTTTTGTCATGGTCTCCCTTGTTCTTCATTGCCAATTCAACCTCACCTGCAATGGAAAGAGAAATGGATTAGAACCTCAGAAATAAATGGAGCCCCAAATGACTGGACAATGAAAATTAACTCTTGTGATAGTGTAAGAAGGGAGGAGGGTTAGGCATGAGGTCTTACTACAGGGTTCACTGCCTTTGCTGACTGGTATTCATGGACGGATTTGTGGGAACCTGAGATGTGCAAAGCCTGGCTCTTTTCTTGAATGGATTTTTTTTTGGCCCAATCATGGAATTTTCTGCATCTCTATTGTCAGTCACCTGTTTGTTGCTCCATTTCCAAGGTCCATAGTCTCTTTGGTCAACCAAAAACAGACAGAAGCAAAAACAAACATACAAATCCTGACAGAATCTACTTTCACTTGCCTAAAAATTCTGAAAACTAAATTTATGAAGGCCTGGGCACTTCAGAGCAGGCTGATCAGGATTTTTTAAAGTCGTCACTGGAGGATGAATTTTCACAGATGAAACAATCCATACCCCTCCAGTTATGGTGACCTGTGAAGTGTTAGAATCCCAGGTGCTGTAGGTGGCGCTGTTGAGCTCCAAAAACATCTGGCAGGTTTCTCATTTTGAGATGATAGATAGATAGATAGATAGATAGAGATATAGATAAGATGATAGATGATAGATATAAATAGATAGATGATACATAGATTGATCTATGGAATTTCAAAGCAGATATTATCATCCAACTGGGAGCCTTACCGAGGGAGGCCATGATCCCACGATTCTCCTTCATGACTTCCTTATGCAAAGCTCTCTGGTCAGGATCCAGCAACGCCCACTCCTCCTCTGTGAAATGCACAGCTACATCTTCAAAGCACAGAGGACCCTGAAAGGAAAAAGACAAGGGTCCTCCTCTAAGGCAGTCTAAAGAGTATCTACTACACTTTGCGGTGTGGTTTCCTGCCTGTTCATTGCTGTGTTGTGTTATTTGCAATGGGGATACTAAAAAATGCTGAGCAAAGGTCCACTAGGCTGTACCACTTGGTCCCTGCAGGGATGGCGCTCTGAGGGTTGGGCACCACTAAGTATTTTTGGATGACGAACTGGTAGACAAGTCTTAAATCTTGGACCAGCCAAAAAGGATCTGGGGTAGAATTCAAGGCTTATGGATAGGTAAGAGGGAGGTTGTATTACTGACATGGCTTGCAATTTTTGGTGTAATATGCAGAGATCTTTCCTATTCTATTGATTCAAGAAGGTTCTGGAAACTTGTCTGGGTCTCACAAGCTACAAGCTGCAAGCGTCTAGTCTCTAGATGATCAGCAATTTTTTCCATTCTGGCTGGAAATGAGCAGAAGGTTCCTGATGTTTGGGTTAATCCTTCAGAGAAGCTGAGTACAGCTGGTTGAAGCTGGTCCTGTTATTTTTCTATCCCAAAGCCATGCTGCCTATAAACAGAGGCCAGAATTCCTCCGTCGTGGATGTGAATCCAGTTATGGCTTTCTTTGGAAGAGGATACTGTTTGGTACAAGGAAATGGCAGGTCTTTGCTGTATTTTAATTTGACTGCTGTGGCAGATTCAAGAGTTGCACAGGGTTAGATTCCAGCCCCCACAACCAAGGGGGTATCTCGTTCTTCAGCTCAAGGGGGAGGCCTCTAAACTCTCTTTCCTGCTTAGCCTCCTGCACTATCCCTTCAAACTTAAGCATTTAATAATTATGGGCATATACTTGCCTGGATCTGCCTGGGGTCTCCTTGGACTTCTCTCATCTAAGGTGTTGAACACTGATTTGGCTATTGAAAATAACTTGCTAATGCTTTCCCCATCATAACCAATATGCGGGTTTAGGGCATTCCTGATGTCAAACATGGATTTGTCCTTAAAGAACCCATTTATAACTCCCTTCATGTTGGGAGGTTTTCCAGGTAAATCCCTGCCTATGTTTTATGGAGGCTACCAGACGGACGTAGTATTCAGATGGATGTTCATCTGTGTAGTCCTTGTACGACGGTTTACGACATTACACTGTTTGCTGACTGGCAGGTTTGATGGCATCTAGGATGGTTTTCTTAAAAATCTTCAGGCACTAGGATCCATGATCAGTGTCATAGCCCCGGGTAGGCTTGTTGACTATGGGGTTCCCCAATGACAATATGGAGGTAAGTCAAGGTCTCTGTCTCCGAAATAGCACTGGGACCCTGTTTTGGCCTGGTTTAAAGGTGGGGAAAGGCTGGGGATGAGGATCCACTCTGTACTTTCCCCATGCTCTGTTTTGGGGTGGGGGAACCACACAATGACCAAAGGTCAACTTCACGGGTCATATGGAGGCAGAAATGAAAGGACGTCCTCACTCTTCACCCCATGGTCTGTTTTTTTTTGGGGGGAGGGGGTTTGGGGAATCTTGGTCACTGTTTCTATGATATGTCAACTGCTTAGAAGCCCATCGAAGCACTCAATAATAAATATATAAATAAAACTACAAGTATTGATAAATAATACTAGCAACATGCAGAAGGCTAGTAAAGGTGAGTTGGCTATTCCTGATTTTCAGCAGATAGACCTCCTTGAATGGCACTTTCAGCCTTCGTTTGGGACAGCTTTGACGAAAGCAAAGAGGGAGAGAGGGATTTCTTCATTCCCAGAGGAACCCTGGCTGCCCCACTCCTAAGCCTCTTTCCCCACAAGGCTCCTCCCTCCTACCTGATCTGCTTCTACAGCTGCTGCTTCCTCTCCACCACCAGGAAAAGACGGGTGAGGAGTTCTTGCCGGCATTCTTCTTTCACCTGAGAGACAAAGGTTAGTTGGAAGCCAGGAGTGCATGCTTCTCTGAGATGTACAATTTGACGGGCGTACCAATTTCATAGTTTTGTTGTGCTCTTATGGGCCCAAATGTCTCCCCCCCCCAAATTGAAAGAAATCAGAGATTACTTTCAAAAGCAACAGAAAGACCAAACGGGGAAGAAACTCCTTTCCTCCTTACCCAGGGGCCTCTCTCTGGTGTCCAACGGAGTCCTCTCTGCCTCAGAGTAATTGGAGCCCATTTCTGCAACCAGATCCTTTTCCTGAAAGAGCAACAAGAATTCCAAATTGAGAATGCAGAGAAAGGCTAGAGAAGGAACGACAGAGGCAAAATCTTTAGGGGTATCTCATGTCATTCCTTGGATGCTTCCCCCACCCCCAAAAGGATGAGCAATTAGTATAGGCTTTTAGTATGTTCTTTCTCCTGTTTGGAGCCCCTTGGGAGCATCCAGAGGAAAGTCTCTCTCACCTGCTTCTTCTCCACCTGCTTCCTCTCCTCCGCCTGACTCAGGAGGAAACCTTCGGCCAGGGCCACTGCCTGGGAACTGGTCTCTGCTCCACATTCCCTCACCCAGCTCTCCATCTCTGCTGGAAGGACAGCCAGGAACTGCTCCAAGATCACCAGGTCCAGCATCTCAGCTTTCATGTGCCTTTCTGGCTTCAGCCACTGGTGGCAAAGGTGGTGGAGTCGGCTGCAAACCTCTCGGGGTCCTTTGGCCTCCTGGGAGCAGAACTGTTTCAACTGCTGGCTCTGCACCTCTGAGCGAAGGGTGTCCTCCTCTCCCAGGAGCTTCTGCCCAGAGCTTTCCCATAATCCCCGACTGCTCCCAGTTTCCATGGCATGGCCTCTTCCTCCTTCAGGGCCAGTTGAGTCTCTCTCATCCATCTGCCCTCTCAGGAAGCCTGCAAGAGATCAGAAGGAAACTTTTTACAAAAGAAATCCAAAAATCCAAATTAACACCTAACATTCAAAAGCAATTTAAAATAAATCCTCCCCCAAATAAAACAGCACCCACCAGAATTAAAACTTGATCACTGCTACAACAATAACTGGAATTTCTAGGCACCTATTCATTGTATAAAGCAACGTATGAGTGGACTAAAACCATGTGCATTTACAAAATACACATTCAGGGGCCAAACAGTTCAGGAGTAATAATAATCATAATAACAATAATATTATCATTTCCCATTACAAATATTTTCCCACCAGAGAAAAACACACACTTTCTACATTCTGCTACCTTCCAAAATTCTTTTCCTGCATCAGAATCTCGGCTATGATCTTTTCATCAGGTCAGTGCCTTGAATCCATTCAGTTAATCCATTTCGGGAAGCGCCCCTCCCCCGCTAAACCAGCACTGCAGCTGCCAACGTCCAGGTTACAAACGCAGCTGCGCTTGATTTTGCGAGCAGGTAGAGGAAATAGGTGAGGGGTTGCCTGGATGGATCAGCTGAACACGGCGCCCTCCGGGGGGAGGGGTCTCAGCTCCCCGGCTCTGGACCCGAGGGGATCCTTGCAATGCCCTCTCTGTGAAGAAGCCCTGGAAGACGGGCTGGAAACGGGCCCACCATCCCGCGGCCACATTATGGGCAGGGGTCCCCCTCTCGAGTCATGGCATACTTACACGCCCCTTTATTTCTCCAAGGAGCTCAAGGGGGCATCCATGGGTCTGTAGCTGCACACCTCCTGGGAACGAGCCCCCGCCCTGGCTTTGCAGAGATGGAGGGGGAGGACCCTGGGCTCCCTGATTTGGGGGTGGGTGGGGGTGGGCAGGGAACCCCTCTTCTCCCCAACGCCCCCTCCGGGGGAAGAGAGAGGAGACTCACCAGCGCGCAGAAGGCGCCCCACGAGGCAGCATTTGCAAAGGAGACGACAGCCCCCTCCCCCTCTTGCAGGAAGGGAGGGGGAAGGGAGGACCTGTCCCCCCCCCCCGCGACACTTTTATTTCCTGTCCTCTCTAGGAATCGCTCAGCTCCTTTTAACCCTTGGCAAGCCGTGCGCACCCAGCTCACCCTTCTCTCCCTCTCTGCGTTTTCGCCTCCAGAGCAGGAGCCCAGCAGAAGCCATGTGTGCTGCGCAGTCAGAGAAGTTTGGGGGGGGCGGTTCTAATCTGCTCCCTCCCTTGTGTTACGGAAATGAAAGGGGGGCACATCTTACTGGCCGATGAGTCCTGCCACCTTCCTTCATAGTCGCAGAAGCACTGCATTAACCACGGCTGTAAACCAGCACGTTCAATCGATCAAATAGAAGCTCAATATTGTCGGAATGTTCAGGGAGGCAGGAGAGGATATATTGTTTAATAATATCCTTCCTAACTTGCCTTAGCAAGTTCCATGACTTAGCAGAGTTTAAACACTCCCCCTTTAAACGCACAGCGGTTAACTTGCTGCCAGCTCGTTTGAGCTTCTAAATATAGGATTTCTGGTAATTCCCTTTTGTCCCTCTTAGAAAGAATAGACACGACAATCTTATTTAAAGTCAGTAAAAACAAGTTTACTCACAGTATCATCAGTTCACAATTGCATCTCTGAAGGCAGACTTAGGTTACAAAATATATACAGGTGGCACTATCCCATACTGGGTGCTCCGTTGGCTGGAAGGAAACAGGGCTCTAGCTGAAGAACTGTTGCTTCTTCGATAAAAGCAAGATGGAGAAGACAGTCCAAGAGAGGAAGTGTGCTCCCTGCCTGGCCCTTTTGTTACCTGGGCAGGTAAGGCCACGCCCACCTCTAGTCACATGCAGAGGAAGTTTGTACAAAACATCCCCTTGCATGTCCACTCTAGGAATGTTACAGATAGGTAGCCGTGTTGGTCTGCCATGGTCAAAACAAAATAAAAAAATTCCTTCCAGTAGCACCTTAAAGACCAACTGAGTTAGTTCTAGGTATGAGCTTTCGTGAAGTGTGCATGCACACGAAAGCTCATACCTAGAACTAACTCAGTTGGTCTTTAAGGTGCTACTGGAAGGAATTTTTTTATTTTGTTTTCACTCTAGGAATGTTGTGCACGACTGCTATGTCTTTCACATCCCACAAATATATTTATGTTACTGCTTGATGAATGAACCCTGTGTTTTATGAATGGAGTCTGTATTTTGAGAATTACCAAAGATCGACCAGCGGGGAGCTCTGAAATCCGACAGCTAACCAATCGGGTATTACCAAACAGCGCCCCTATTGTGCGAAGTAGGTAACTACCAGGGAGCGGTGCAAAGTCTTCAGCCCAGCAGCTCAGCTTTTGCACGGTTGACTGAGCACCAGCTTCTGTGTAGATAATGGCGAAAGCTGGTAAATTGTATCTCTTCTGGTTTCGATTGCCAGAACCTCTTACATTGTTGTAAGAAAGCGTCAAATTGTATTCCTTTGTCTTTGACAGTGCTGATGGAGTACTAACCTTTGAAAAAGCATATAAAATCAATGCCTTAACCAATTCTTCCCATTTCAATGACATTTTGCTTCAAAAGGGAAGGCAGACTTGGACACCGCCCTCCTCCATAATCCCCGAGACATGAAGTCATGTACACAGCACCCCTCCCTTGAGGGAAACAATGGACATCTGCTGATGGGTTTGCTCAGGCCAGGTGTTCCCAAAGCCCATCCTCCCCTCCTTGAGAAGGCCAGAAGACAAGGATATGCATTAATAGTTTTATTGCTCTTTAGGTGGCGGCTACTTAAGGTGTCAGTAGTGATACGGAAGGGGGGGGGCATGTCTTCTTCACCTTCTTCTTCGCTACAATATATCTATTTATTTCCAATTGTCAATGTCAAAAGAGACTAAAATCTATAAAATTCATAGAAAATCAACGTGCCAATTTGCTCAATTTCTCTAGGACTCCATCACACCTCCCCTGTCCTCCATAATCCCTCAAGCAAGGTGTCAAGACCCTAATCCTGTCAAATCACTCTGCCAAGCCTTTCCTCCGGGCAATGCCAGTACATGGACCATTGTCTTCTCATCACCGGTGCTCAGGATGTGCTTATCTGCGCATATCTCCAGCTCTGAATATTCCCCCCTCCCTCCTCCATATGTTAATCCTGTGTAACCCAACCTCTTCTTAATGTATTCATGATGTAACTGGGACGTATTTTGCACTGTATTCTGGGACATGGAGGGAAGTTTCAAAAGCTCATGTCACCCCTTTCTCACTGTTCAATCTCGCCTTGAACCTGTTGCGCAATAAACTTGGATCTTCTGCTGCTTGCTCCTGTCCCCGGCTGAGCTCATTTTCCTCCGCAGGGACCCACGGACTTAGTCCGACGAGCTGGGTGGCAGAGCAGCCTCGCACCCAGATTTTACCGTAACAGTAGGGACGCGTGTGGCGCTGTGAGTTAAACCACAGAGCCTAGGACTAGCCGATCAGAAGGTCGGCGGTTTGAATCCCTGTGACGGGGTGAGCTCCCGTTGCTCGGTCCCTGCTCCTGCCAATCTAGCAGTTTGAAAGCAGTCAAAGTGCAAGTAGATGAATAGGTACCACTCTGGCGGGAAGGTAAACGGCGTTTCCATGCACTGCTCTGGTTCGCCAGAAGCAGCTTAGTCATGCTGGCCACATGACCCAGGAGCTGGACGCCAACTCCCTCCGCCAATAAAGTGAGATGAGTGCCGCAACCCCAGAGTCGGTCACGACTGGACCTAATGGTCAGGGGTTCCTTTACCTTTACTTAAGGTGTATGGAACTTAATCTGATAAGCAGGGCAACTTGACAAACTTGGGTATCCTCACAACTCTCCTCCCTCCTTGTATACCAGTATACCCGAAGGATACCTGAAGGAGCCCAGTATACCTGAAGGAGCATCGCCACCCCCATCGTTCAGATCGGACACTGAGGGCCCGCTCTGAGGGCCTTCTGGTGGTTCCCTCCATGTGAGAAGTGAGGTTACAGGGAACCAGGCAGAGGGCCTTCTCGGTAGTGGCACCTGCCCTGTGGAACGCTCTCCCATCAGATGTTAAAGAAATAAACAACCATATGACCTTTAGAAGACATATAGAGGCAGCCCTGTTTAGGGAAGTTTTTAATGATGATGTTTTAATGTATTTTTAATCTTTTGTTGGAATCTGCCCAGAGTGGCTGGGGAAAACCAGCCAGATGGGTGGGGTATAAATAAATTATGATGATGATGATGATGATGATGTATCAGTGATGTATGAATGATGTTTCTTTGAAATGCATTCTGGGTAGTGTGTAACCTGTGTTCAGGGTTCTTACTCCTTGCTGGGACCTATTGCGCAACAATAAAGGTCGTGGTCTACGGACTGCTGTTTTGCTTTGTTACTTGGTTAGAACTTCCTTCTTTTGCTGACCGCAGAGACCTGCGGGAGACTTGCACCCCAACAAGCTGGTCTGCTGAGTATCCTAGCACCCCGGAATTTCCCCTAACATTTGAAAACAGAAACAGGAGGAGCAGCTTTTAGGAGAAATTGGAGCATGGAAAATGGAGCAAGCTGGTTTTCTCCTGCTGCAGAGGTTAGGACTGAGGCCATTGATTCAAGTAACAGGAAAGGAGATTCCAGCTAAACAGTAGGCATAACTTTCTGTCAGTAAGAGCTAATTCACTACAGAACAGACTCCACCAGAAGTTGCTGGCCTGTTCTTGATTGGAGGTTTTTCAGCAGAGGCTGAATGGCCACCTGTCACAGACAGTGCTGTTTTTCTAGAAAAATAGTGCCAAAACACACCACAAACTTCTCCCTTGTTCTTTGAGAATGGCAATGGCACCCACCTGAGAGGTGGCAGAGCAAAGCTCTGGTGAACTCCAGTTGAAAAACCCCAAACACCTTTAGTTGAGCTTCCTGCATTGCAGGGAGTTAATCTAGATGACCCTCAGAGTCCCTTCTAACACTATGATTCTGTAATTCAACTATTCTCCCTGCTGTGAGTTATGGGATGGAAAGTGGGCTTGGTCCTCTGAAGCTCTTTCCACATTCCAAGCACTGTTATGGTTTCTCCCCATATGAATTCTTTGATGGGAAGTGAGATGGTCCTTTCTGCTGAAGCTCTTTCCACAATCCAAGCACTGATACAATTTCTGCCCTGTATGGATTCTTTGATGGGAAGTGAGATTGTCCTTTCTACTGAAGCTCTTTCCACAATCCAAGCAGTGATATGGTTTTTCCCCTGTATGAATTCTTTTATGGAAAGTCAGATGGACACTTTTTCTGAAGTTCTTTCCACATTCAAAGCATTGATATGGTTTCTCCCCTGTATGAATTCTTTGATGGGAAGTGAGACTAGCCTTGTGAATGAAGCTCTTTCCACATTTGAAGCACTGAAAACGTTTCTCCCCTGTATGAATTCTTTGATGGGATGTGAGACCAGAGCTCTGATTGAAGCTCTTTCCACATTCCAGGCACTGATATGGTTTCTCCCCTGTATGAAGTCTTTGATGGGAAGTGAGGTAGGATCTGCGACCGAATCTCTTTCCACATTCTAGGCACTGATATGGCTTGTGCCCTGTATGAATACTTTGATGGGAATTGAGACTTTGCTTGTGGGTGAAGCTCTTTCCACATTCCAAACATTGATAGGGTTTCTCCCCTGTATGGATTCTTTGATGGAACGTGAGATTGCCCCTTTGACTGAAGCTCTTTCCACATTCCAAACATTGATAGGGTTTCTCCCCTGTATGAATTAGTAGATGGAAAATGAGACTTTCCTTGCGGGAGAAATTCTTTCCACATTCCAAGCACTGATGTGGTTTCTCCCCTGTATGTATTCTTTGATGGGAAGTGAGATTTGTCTTCCAACTGAAGCTCTTTCCACACTCTTGACACTGAAATGGTTTCTCCAGTGTATGAATTCTCTGATGGGCAGCGAGACTTCCCTTCCGGTTGAAGCTCTTTTCACATTTCAAGCACTGATATGGTTTCTCCCCTATATGAATTATTTGATGAGAAGTGGAAAGGGTGATAGAGCTCTCTCCGCACTCCACATATTTATGTGGTTTCTGCACTGTGTTGATTTTTCCATGTTCTCCCCTGTTATTCATTCCCAATTCATCACCACCTGCGATGAAGAGACAAATGGATTAGAACCTCAGAAATAAATGGAATTTCAAAGCAGATATTATCATCCAACTGGGAGCCTTACCGAGGGAGGCCATGATCCCACGATTCTCCTCCATGACTTCCTTATGCAAAGCTCTCTGGTCAGGATCCAAGAACGCCCACTCCTCCTCCGTGAAATGCACAGTTACATCTTCAAAGCACAGAGGACCCTGAAAGGAAAAAGACAAGGGTCCTCCTCTAAGGCAGTCTAAAGATTATCTACTACACTTTGCGGTGTGGTTTCCTGCCTGTTCATTGCTGTGTTGTGTTATTTGCAGTGAGAAGACTAAAAAATGCTGAGCAAAGGTCCACTAGGCTGTACCACTTGGTCCCTGCAGGGATGGTGCTCTGAGGGTTGGGCACCACTAAGTATTTTTGGATGACGAACTGGTACAGAAGTCTTAAATCTTGGACCAGCCAAAAAAGATCTGGGATAGAATTCAAGGCTTGTGGATAGGTAAGAGGGAGGTTGTATTACTGACATGGCTTGCAATTTTTGGTATAGAAAGTATTGGTGTAATATGCAGAGATCTTTCCTATCCTATTGATTCAAGAAGGTTCTGGAAACTTGTCTGGGTCTCACAGCGTAGAAGCTACTACAAGCTGCAAGCGGCAAGTGACTAGCTGGTCATCAGTTTTTCCATTCTGCCTGGAAACAAGCAGAAGGTTCCTGATGTTTGGGTTAATCCTTCAGAGAAGCTGAGTACAGCTGGTTGAAGCTGGCCCTGTTATTTTTCTATCTCAAGGCCATGCTGCCTATAAACAGAGGCCATAATTCCTCCGTCATGGATGTGAGTTTTTTATATATATATTGCAAGTGGATTGTTAAGTACTATGTAAATCCCAAAGAGGTGAATTCGTGAATAGTTATGCTCATTTCCCTTCAGTAAATAATACTGGATGAAGCTCCTGCGCCTGGCCTATTTTTGGGGATCCTGCATTGTGTTTAATCTGCCAACAATTTGTTGAAGTCTAGTCTGGATCGGTATGGAAGGGTCACAAATGGAAGGATCTCCTCTCTCCACACCCCGTCTGCTTTTTTTTTGGAGGGGGGTGCATTGGGGAATCTTGGGCACTGTTTTTATGATATGTCAATTGCTTAGAAGCCCATCGAAGCACTCAATCATAAATATATAAATAAAACTGCAAATACTGATAAATAACACTAGCAACATGCAGAAGGCTAGTTAAGGTGAGGAGGCTGTTTCTGATTTTCAGCAGATAGACCTCCTTGAATGGCACTTTCAGCCTTTGTTTGGGACAGCTTTGACGAAAGCAAAGAGGGAGAGAGGGATTTCTTCATTCCCAGAGGAACCCTGGCTGCCCCACTCTTGAGCCTCTTTCCCCACAAGGCTCGTTCCTCCTACCTGATCTGCTTCTACAGCTGCTGCTTCCTCTCCACCACCAGGAAAAGATGGGTGAGGAGTTCTTGCCGGCATTCTTCTTTCACCTGAGAGACAAAGGTTAGTTGGAAGCCAGGAGTGCATGCTTCTCTGAGATGTACAATTTGACGGGCGTACCAATTTCATAGTTTTGTTGTGCTCTTCTGTGCCCTTGGGCCCAAATGTTTTCCTCCCCCAAATTGAAAGAACTCAGAGATTACTTTCAAAAGCAACAGAAAGACCAAACGGGGAAGAAACTCCTTTCCTCCTTACCCAGGGGCCTCTCTCTGGTGTCCAACGGAGTCCTCTCTGCCTCAGAGTAAATGGAGCCCACTTCTGCAGCCAGATCCTTTTCCTGAAAGAGCAACAAAAATGGTAGAGGCAAAATGCTTTGGATACTTCCTAAAAAAGGATGAGCAAAGTCTCTCTCACCTGCTTCTTCTCCACCTGCTTCCTCTCCTCCACCTGACTCAGGAGGAAACCTTCGGCCAGGGCCACTGCCTGGGAACTGGTCTCTGCTCCGCATTCCCTCACCCAGCTCTCCATCTCCGCTGGAAGGACAGCCAGGAACTGCTCCAAGATCACCAGGTCCAGCATCTCAGCTTTCATGTGCCTTTCTGGCTTCAGCCACTGAAGGTCAAAGTGGTAGAACAGGCTGCAAACCTCTCGGGGTCCTTTCACCTCCTTGTTGCAGAGATGTCTGAACTGTTGGCTCTGCCCATCTGAGCGAAGAGTGTACACCTCATGCAAGAGCTTCTGCACAGAGCTTTCCCAGAATCCCCCACTGCTCCCAGTTTCCATGGCATGGCCTCTTCCTGCTTCAGGGCCAGTTTCGTCTTGCTCATCCATCTGTGCTCTCAGGAGGCCTGCAAGAGATCGGAAAGAACCTTTTTTTCTGCCATTTTCTGTAGGTTTGAATTAGAGGTGCTAGCAAATCCTACAAAGCAAACACACTTTATTGCTATAAAATTGACACATTGTAAGGAGAAGAGAAATGTTCTCTGAGCAAGTGTGGCTAAGTCTTGCTAGGAACCAGGGCTGCACTGAACCACACCCAAGCTGTCAGCACCACAATCTCCAGGTCCCAGAATGAACATAGCCCTTGTCTACAGACTCCAGAGTCCTTCAGCAGATCAGGAGCAAAGGGTCTACTCATGAGTATGCAGTCCTTGAAACTCCTCTGATGACCACGACTAAGGCTAGTTTGTGGTCTGGAAGGCCATAATGTATGAGATTATATGGAAATAGCACAGCTTTCTGGCTCCATGTTCCTGATATTACTCCCCCCGTCTTGCTGTGTTGTACTTAGCGTGAACCCCCAGTGGAATTGGGGTTGCATTATTTTCTGACCTTGCTTTCAGTCAGGATGGGATCCAGATTGCCTGTTCTTGACCTGGTTGTGGAGTTTTGTTTTGTTTTTGGACTGTGCTGCAAAGGCAAATCTGCTTGCACAGGTGGGAGGCTGTCAAGGAGATAAAGAACTGCACAACTTTTAGAAGATATCTGAAGGCAGCCCTGTATCGGGAACTTTTCAATGGCTGCTGTTTTAGTGTGTTTATAATATTGTGTTGGGAGGCACCCAGAGTGGTTGGGGCAATTCAGTCAGATGGGTGTGGGACAAATATTATAACCACCACAACAGCATTGTTTTATTAATATACTGAGTGCATATGTGCATATATCCCGGGTTTCTGATGAAAATATATTTTTCCTTATTTAAGCATAATTTAATAATGTAATTTAAAACAAAGTAACATTTATTTGTGGCATCTGATGTCTGGTAGACTATTTCTATATATGGAGGAGGGTCCATACCACACATTTGTGATCTCCTTGTTCCAATCTTTCACCAGTTTTTCTTTTTTTTAAATTCATTTCATTTAGAAATATTTCCATTGTTATTATTATTTATTATATCTGTATACCACCCTACACTATGGTCACCAGATTTTTTCAATGAATCCGGGGACCTTTTTTTTTCTTTTCTGTTTTAGCAGAGTAGCAACAGGGAGTCAGTAGTGGGGATGGCAAGGCAAAAGACCCTGGGCCTATAACAATAACTTGAATTTCCAGACCTCTATTCCTTATATAAAGCAACCTATGAGTGGACTAAAACCATGTGTATTTACAAGCAGTACATTCAGGAACCAAACAGTTCAGGAAAAACGCACAATTTCTACATTCAGCTACCTTCCAAAATTCTGTTCCCGCGTCAGAAACTCAGCTATGATCTTTTAATCAGGTCAGTGCCTAGAATCCATCCAGTTAATCCATTTCGGGAAGCCCCCCCGCCCCCCCAATAAACCAGCACTGCTGCTGCCAACGTCCAGGCCAAGCTGCGCTTGATTTAAGGAGCCGGTAGAGGAAAGAAAGTCGGCTCCGTGGAGGGAGGGGTTGCCCAGGTGGATCAGCTGAACACAGCGCCCTCCGGGGGGAGGGGGTCTCAGCTCCCCGGCTCTGGAAAACGAGGGGATCCTTGCAATGCCCTCTCTGCGGAGATGCCCTGGAAGACGGGCTGGAAACGGGCCCACCATCCCGCGGCCACATTATGGGCTGGGATCCCTCTCTCGAGTCATGGCATACTTACACGCCCCTTTATTTCTCCAAGGAGCTCAAGGGGGCATCCATGGGTCTGTAGCTGCACACCTCCTGGGAACGAGCCCCCGCCCTGGCTTTGCAGAGATGGAGGGGGAGGACCCTGGGCTCCCTGATTTGGGGGTGGGTGGGGGTGGGCAGGGAACCCCTCTTCTCCCCAACGCCCCCTCCGGGGGAAGAGAGAGGAGACTCACCAGCGCGCAGAAGGCGCCCCACGAGGCAGCATTTGCAAAGGAGACGACAGCCCCCTCCCCCTCTTGCAGGAAGGGAGGGGGAAGGGAGGACCTCCCCCCCTCGACACTTTTATATCCTGTCCTCTCTAGGAATGCAGTTCAGCTCCTTTTAACCCTTGGCAAGCCGTGCGCACCCATCTATGGAGTCCTGCCACCTTTGTTCAATGTTCATAGTCGCAGAAGCACTACATGACACCTTGGCCATAAACCCGTACGTTCAATCGATCAAATATGCGCTCAATATATAACTTTGAAATTATGTCACTGGTTTATGTATGAACCCTGTGTTTTATGAATGGATCGGTATTTTGGGAATTACCAAATACCGACTAGCGGGCAGACCCTCGACCTCTGCCCTACAGGAGGGACCTGCTGCCACAGGGAGAGTTCCAACCTCCAGACTCCTGGGTCCTAAGGGAATTAGGACTGACTGAGCGCCCACCTGCCCCCCGATATTCCCACAGACAGCCCACCCAGAGCACCCACAAATTCACCTGGTGAGCCTCCCTCAGGTGGGCAGGTAGAAAGAAGGCAGATCCCCTAGCAGGACAGGTACTGGACCTCCTGCCCTTCCTGAAGGGTGCCCTGGATCAAAGGCCCCCCTGCAACACCCTCCACACACACGGGGCAGCCTTGGGCTCAGGTGAGCAGGAGTCCCTCTGGGTTCCCTCTGCCTGGTCCAAGGCTTCTTGCAAGGAGGAAGCACAACTAAAACCGCCCACAGGGCGCAAGTTTCCCTCCACACAGTACTGAAGGTGCCCACAGGTCCCCCCCCCCCTTGGAGCCCCTGCAGAAGGTCCCCCTGAAGCTTCTGAGCTGGAAGGCTCTTTCATGGGTGACCATTAACCTGCAAGGAGTTAGGCATCATTCAGAGGGATCCTGTCATGCTGTGATGAGACCCCCCCCCCCCACCCTGAAGGCTAATTTCATCTTCCATACGGCTCAGGAGGTGGTCCCTGCTTTTCTCTAAGGCAAAGTCAGCCCAAGTCAGAGAGGGAGGAGGAAGGGCTCTCTCTAGAGGGGTGCAAGCCCTCAGGCTCCACCTCAAGTGTCTTATGAATAAATGATCAAAGATAAGTGCTTTCACACATACACGGGTGCAGAAGGACCCACACACAGACTTTGGCTACCCCAATATCCATTGTAACACAAACTCTGCCAAGAACGTAAGGTGTGACATTTTCCTCCATGTCTTGATGACAATTTCAGTTCCCAGAAGGTGGAAGAAGCAACAAGGGGACCATCTATTATTTATTAATATTTCTTGTTTATTGAATTTATGTAGCACCCTATACCCAGAGGTCTCAGGGAGGTTCATAAACAAGATCACAATATATAAAATCAAATTAAAAACCACAGCGTCTTGAAGCTACCAGCATGAGTTTGACCAAACCGCGGGAGGCAGTGGAAGACAGGAGGGCCTGGCGTGCTCTGGTCCAGGGGGTCATGAAGAGTTGGACATGACTAAAGACTAAACAACAACAACAACAAGAAACCACCACCCAACAACACCCCCCCCCAAAGAGCCATATTCTAAAAGGGTATTGGATGTCAATAAGATCAACCAAAGGCCTGGTTAAAAAGGAATGTTTTTGCCTGGCACCTAAAGGCGTATAATGTATCTTGACCCAGCCCTCACCAACAGGGAGGAACTGATCAGCAAAGTGGAAGTATTCAGACACTTGGGAGGAAGTGAGCATGTTCTCCTGGGTTTCATGATACAAAGAAAAGAGAAATCTGAGTGTAGTCTGGACTTTAAGGAGGCCAATTTCAAAGAGGAATAAGTATGGGAGAGATCCATCCCATGGTCAGGAATGCTGAAAAAGAAGGAAGTCCAAGATGGAGGGGAGTTTCTTGAAGGAGAAATACTGAAGGCGCAAATGCAGAAAAGAGGGAGGCATAAAAGGAAACCAGTGTGGCTGCAGAAGAAGCTGAAAGATGAGCTCAAATTTAAGAAGGGCATTTATAAGAAATGGAAGAAGGGACGTACAAGTAGCTAGCAGGGCGAATGTCAGGTGGACTAAAGCTCAGAATGAGCTCAGCTTGCAAGAGAAGTTTTAAAAATGTCCAAAGTAAGGGGAAGAACAAGCAAGTGGTATGTCCTCTGGGTGGAGAAAACAGAGAAATGCTCTTGGGTGACAGAGAAAAGGCAGAACGACTCAACACCTACTTTGCCTCTGTTTTCACCCAAAAGTAAAGTGGTTCCCAGGCTGGTGATGACAGAATAAACGATGCAAGGAGGAGCTGCAGCCCAAGAGAGGAAAAGAGGGGGGGGGAGGGAACTCCTAGCTATTTTAAATGAATTCAGAACTCCCGGGCCTGAGGGGCTGCATCCCAGGTTAGCAAAGGAGCTTCCTGATATGATTTCAGAGTTTCTGCCTATGATCTTTGAGAAATCTTGGAGAACAGGTGACACATCCTGCAGCCTGGAGGTGGGCTAATGTCCCCGTTCTCAAAAAGGGGTAAAAAGAAAACCCAGGTAACCACCAACCAGGGAAGGTCCCAGAGCAGATAATTCAACAGTCAGTCTGTGAACTATTAGAAAAGGATGCTGTGACTATTAAGACCCAGCATGGGTTTCTGAAGAACAAGTCATGCCAGACAAAGTTCATTTCTTTCTTTTTTTATGGAGTTACAAGTTTGGTGGATCAGGGGAATGCTATGTACCCTGACTTCAGTAAGGCCTTTGGCCATGTCCAGTGTGATATTCTTGCAGAAAAGCTGGTAAAATGTGGTCTGAGCAAGGAAACTCTCAGGTGGATGGACTGAACAAACCCGAAGAGTAGTCATTCATTGTTCCTTGTCATCCTGCAAAAAGGGACATGTGGGGGGGGGGAGCACAGTGTACTGTCTAGGGTCTGCTGTTGTTCAGCATCTTTATACATGACTTGGGCGGAGGAATTGAGGGGGGATGCTGACCAAATGGGAAGTTAATGCCGCAGAAGACGGAATCAGAATTCAAAATGACCTTAACAGACTGGAGAACTGGTCCCAAACCAAAAATGAATTGCAATAGGGACAAATGTGAGGTTCTGCACTTAGGCAGGAAGAAACAAATGCACCAGTAAAAGATGGGGGACATGAACAAAAGTATGGTGTCCAGGTAAAGTCACATTACCCCTCTATTCTGTATGAATACTTTGATGGGAATTGAGACTTTGCTTGTGGGTGAAGCTCTTTCCACATTCCAAACATTGATAGGGTTTCTCCCCTGTATGAATTCTTTGATGGAACATGAGATTGCCCCTTTGACTGAAGCTCTTTCCACATTCCAAACATTGAAAGGGTTTCTCCCCTGTATGAATTATTAGATGGAAAATGAGACTTTCCTTGCGGGAGAAGTTCTTTCCACATTCCAAGCACTGATGTGGTTTCTCCCCTGTATGTATTCTTTGATGGGAAGTGAGATTTGTCTTCCAACTGAAGCTCTTTCCACACTCTTGACACTGAAATGGTTTCTCCAGTGTATGAATTCTCTGATGGGCAGTGAGACTTCCCTTCCGGTTGAAGCTCTTTTCACATTTCAAGCACTGATATGGTTTCTCTCCTGTATGGATTCTTTGATGGGAAGTCAGATGGCCCCTCTGAGTGAAGCTCTTTCCACATTCTAAGCACTGATGTGGTTTCTCCCCTGTATGAATTCTTTGATGGGCTCTAAGTGTGTCCTTTTCACTAAACCTCCTTCCACATTCCAAACACTGATAAGGTTTCTCCCCTGTATGAATTCTTTGATGGGAAGTGAGACTTTCCTTCCAACTGAAACTCTTTCCACACTCTTGACATTGAAATGGTTTCTCCCCTGTGTGAATACTCTGATGGGTTGTGAGGCTTTCCTTCTGGGTAAACCTCTTTCCACATTCCAAGCACTGATATCGTTTCTCCCCGGTATGAATTCTTTGGTGGGAAGTGAGAATATACTTCCTGTTGAAGCACTTTCCACATTCCAAGCAATGATAGGGTTTCTCTAATGTATGAATTCTCTGATGGACAGTGAGACTTTCCTTCCGGGTGAATCTCTTTCTACATTCTAAACACTGATATGGTTTCATCCCAATAAGATTTATTTGATAGGAAGTGGAAAGGGAGATGGAGCTCTCTCCATACTCCAGATTTTTATATGGTTTCTCCACTGTGTGGATTTTGTTGTGGTCTCTCCAGTTCTTCATTTCCAATTGATCATCACCTGCGATGAAGGGAGAAATGGGTTAGAACCTCAGAAATAAATGGAACCCCAAATGATTGGACAATGCTAATTTACTCTTGTGATAGTGGAAGAATGGGAGGGGGTTAGACATGAAGTGTTACTACAGGGTTCACTGCCTGTGTTGACTGGTATTCATGGACATATTTGTGGGAACCTGATATGTGTAAAGCCTGGCTCTTTTCTGGAATGGATTTCGTAGGGCCCAGTCATGGAATTTTCTGCATCTCTATTGTCACTCACCTGTTTGTTGCTCCATTTCCAAGGCCCATGGTCTCTTTGGTCAACCAAAAACAGACAGAAGCAAAAACAAAAACTCAAACCCTGACAGAATCTACTTTCACTTCCCTAAAAATTATGAAAACTACAGTGGTACCTTGGGTTAAGTACTTAATTCATTCCGGAGGTCCGTTCTTAACCTGAAACTGTTCTTAACCTGAAGCACCACATTAGCTAATGGGGCCTCTCGCTGCTGCCGCGCTGCCGGAGAATGATTTCTGTTCTCATCCTGAAGGAAAGTTCTTAACCCGATATACTATTTCTGGGTTAGCGGAGTCTGTAACCTGAAGCGTATGTAACCTGAAGCATCTGTAACCCAAGGTACCGCTGTACATTTATAAAGGCCTGGGCAGTTGGTTTTAAAGCAGCCTCATCATGGTTTTAAAAAGCATAACTGGAGGAGGATCCAGATGAAACAATCCATACTCTTCCATTTAAGGTGACCTGTGCTCTGCTAGGATACCAGGTCCAGTAGGCGGTTCTGTTGAGCTTAATCCAAATATGGCAGGCTTTTCAGTTTGCTATCTCTCTCTCTCTCTCTGGAATTTCAAAGCAGATATTATCATCCAACTGGGAGCCTTACCGAGGGAGGCCATGATCCCACAATTCTCCTTCATGACTTCCTTATGCAGAGCTCTCTGGTCAGGATCCAGCAACGCCCACTCCTCCTCTGTGAAATGCACAGCTACATCTTCAAAGCACAGAGGACCCTGAAAGGAAAAAGACAAGGGTCCTCCTCTAAGGCAGTCTAAAGAGTATCTACTACACTTTGCGGTGTGGTTTCCTGCCTGTTCATTGCTGTGTTGTGTTATTTGCAGTGAGAAGACTCAACAGTGCTGAGCAAAGGTCCACTAGGCTGTACCACTTGGTCCCTGCAGGGATGGCGCTCTGAGGGTTGGACACCACTAAGTGTTTTTGGACCACAAACTGGTAGACAAGTCTGAAATCTTGGACCAGCCAAAAAGGATCTGGGGTAGAATTCAAGGCTTATGGATAGGTAAGAGGGAGGTTGTATTACTGACATGGCTTGCAATTTTTGGTGTAATATGCAGAGATCTTTCCTATTCTATTGATTCAAGAAGGTTCTGGAAACTTGTCTGGGTCTCACAGCCAAGGCCATGCTGCCTATAAACAGAGGCCATAATTCCTCCGTCATGGATGTGAGTTTTTTATATATATATATTGCAAGTGGATTATTAAGTACTATGTAAATCCCAAAGAGGTGAATTCGTGAATAGTTATGCTCATTTCCCTTCAGTAAATAATACTGGATGAAGCTCCTGCGCCTGGCCTATTTTTTGGGATCCTGCATTGTGTTTAATCTGCCAACAATTTGTTGAAGTCTAGTCTGGATCGGTATGGAAGGGTCACAAATGGAAGGATCTCCTCTCTCCGCACCCCGTCTGCTTTTTTTTGGAGGGGGGTGCATTGGGGAATCTTGGGCACTGTTTTTATGATATGTCAATTGCTTAGAAGCCCATCGAAGCACTCAATCATAAATATATAAATAAAACTGCAAATACTGATAAATAACACTAGCAACATGCAGAAGGCTAGTTAAGGTGAGGAAGCGGTTTCTGATTTTCAGCAGATAGACCTCCTTGAATGGCACTTTCAGCCTTTGTTTGGGACAGCTTTGACGAAAGCAAAGAGGGAGAGAGGGATTTCTTCATTCCCAGAGGAACCCTGGCTGCCCCATTCCTGAGCCTCTTTCCCCACAAGGCTCCTCCCTCCTACCTGATCTGCTTCTACAGCTGCTGCTTCCTCTCCACCACCAGGAAAAGACGGGTGAGGAGTTCTTGCCGGCATTCTTCTTTCACCTGAGAGACAAAGGTTAGTTGGAAGCCAGGAGTGCATGCTTCTCTGAGATGTACAATTTGACGGGCGTACCAATTTCATAGTTTTGTTGTGCTCTTCTGTGCCCTTGGGCCCAAATGTTTTCCTCCCCCAAATTGAAAGAACTCAGAGATTACTTTCAAAAGCAACAGAAAGACCAAACGGGGAAGAAACTCCTTTCCTCCTTACCCAGGGGCCTCTCTCTGGTGTCCAACGGAGTCCTCTCTGCCTCAGAGTAATTGGAGCCCACTTCTGCAGCCAGATCCTTTTCCTGAAAGAGCAACAAAAATGGTAGAGGCAAAATGCTTTGGATACTTCCTAAAAAAGGATGAGCAAAGTCTCTCTCACCTGCTTCTTCTCCACCTGCTTCCTCTCCTCTGCCTGACTCAGGAGGAAACCTTCGGCCAGGGCCACTGCCTGGGAACTGGTCTCTGCTCCACATTCCCTCACCCAGCTCTCCATCTCCGCTGGAAGGACAGCCAGGAACTGCTCCAAGATCACCAGGTCCAGCATCTCAGCTTTCGTGTGCCTTTCTGGCTCCAGCCATTGATGGTCAAGGTGGTAGAACAGGCTGCAAACCTCTCGGGGTCCTTTCACCTCCTTGTTGCAGAGATGTCTGAACTGTTGGCTCTGCCCATCTGAGCGAAGAGTGTACACCTCATGCAAGAGCTTCTGCACAGAGCTTTCCCAGAATCCCCCACTGCTCCCAGTTTCCATGGCATGGCCTCTTCCTGCTTCAGGGCCAGTTTCGTCTTGCTCATCCATTTGTGCTCTCAGGAGGCCTGCAAGAGATCGGAAAGAACCTTTTTTTCTGCCATTTTCTGTAGGTTTGAATTAGAGGTGCTAGCAAATCCTACAAAGCAAACACACTTTATTGCTATAAAATTGACACATTGTAAGGAGAAGAGAAATGTTCTCTGAGCAAGTGTGGCTAAGTCTTGCTAGGAACCAGGGCTGGACTGAACCACACCCAAGCTGTCAGCACCACAATCTCCAGGTCCCAGAATGACAACATAGCCCTTGTCTACAGACTCCAGAGTCCTTCAGCAGATCAGGAGCAAAGGGTCTACTCATGAGTATGCAGTCCTTGAAACTCCTCTGATGACCACGACTAAGGCTAGTTTGTGGTCTGGAAGGCCATAATGTATGAGATTATATGGAAATAGCACAGCTTTCTGGCTCCATGTTCCTGATATTACTCCCCCCGTCTTGCTGTGTTGTACTTAGCGTGAACCCCCAGTGGAATTGGGGTTGCATTATTTTCTGACCTTGCTTTCAGTCAGGATGGGATCCAGATTGCCTGTTCTTGACCTGGTTGTGGAGTTTTGTTTTGTTTTTGGACTCTGCTGCAAAGGCAAATCTGCTTGCACAGGTGGGAGGCTGTCAAGGAGATAAAGAACTGCACAACTTTTAGAAGATATCTGAAGGCAGCCCTGTATCGGGAACTTTTCAATGGCTGCTGTTTTAGTGTGTTTATAATATTGTGTTGGGAGGCACCCAGAGTGGTTGGGGCAATTCAGTCAGATGGGTGTGGGACAAATATTATAACCACCACAACAGCATTGTTTTATTAATATACTGAGTGCATATGTGCATATATCCCGGGTTTCTGATGAAAATATATTTTTCCTTATTTAAGCATAATTTAATAATGTAATTTAAAACAAAGTAACATTTATTTGTGGCATCTGATGTCTGGTAGACTATTTCTATATATGGAGGAGGGTCCATACCACACATTTGTGATCTCCTTGTTCCAATCTTTCACCAGTTTTTCTTTTTTTTTAAATTCATTTCATTTAGAAATATTTCCATTGTTATTATTATTTATTATATCTGTATACCACCCTACACTATGGTCACCAGATTTTTTCAATGAATCCGGGGACCTTTTTTTTTCTTTTCTGTTTTAGCAGAGTAGCAACAGGGAGTCAGTAGTGGGGATGGCAAGGCAAAAGACCCTGGGCCTATAACAATAACTTGAATTTCCAGACCTCTATTCCTTATATAAAGCAACCTATGAGTGGACTAAAACCATGTGTATTTACAAGCAGTACATTCAGGAACCAAACAGTTCAGGAAAAACGCACAATTTCTACATTCAGCTACCTTCCAAAATTCTGTTCCCGCGTCAGAAACTCAGCTATGATCTTTTAATCAGGTCAGTGCCTAGAATCCATCCAGTTAATCCATTTCGGGAAGCCCCCCCCCCCAATAAACCAGCACTGCTGCTGCCAACGTCCAGGCCAAGCTGCGCTTGATTTAAGGAGCAGGTAGAGGAAAGAAAGTCGGCTCCGTGGAGGGAGGGGTTGCCCAGGTGGATCAGCTGAACACAGCGCCCACCCGGGGGGAGGGGTCTCAGCTCCCCGGCTCTGGAAAACGAGGGGATCCTTGCAATGCCCTCTCTGCGGAGATGCCCTGGAAGACGGGCTGGAAACGGGTCCACCACCCCGCGGCCACATTATGGGCTGGGATCCCTCTCTCGAGTCATGGCATACTTACACGCCCCTTTATTTCTCCAAGGAGCTCAAGGGGGCATCCATGGGTCTGTAGCTGCACACCTCCTGGGAACGAGCCCCCGCCCTGGCTTTGCAGAGATGGAGGGGGAGGACCCTGGGCTCCCTGATTTGGGGGTGGGTGGGGGTGGGCAGGGAACCCCTCTTCTCCCCAACGCCCCCTCCGGGGGAAGAGAGAGGAGACTCACCAGCGCGCAGAAGGCGCCGCCGAGGCAGCATTTGCAAAGGAGACGACAGCCCCCTCCTCCTCTTGCAGGAAGGGAGGGGGAAGGGAGGACCTCCCCCCCCGCGACACTTTTATTTCCTGTCCTCTCTAGGAATCCAGCTCCTTTCAACCCTTGGCAAGCCGTGCGCACCCAGCTCACCCTTCTCTCCCTCTCTGCGTTTTCGCCTCCAGAGCAGGAGCCCAGCAGAAGCCGCGTGCGTTGCGCAGTCCGAGAAGTTATCTTGGCTGACGTGCCAAGCTGCTCCTTCCATTGGAAACAGAAAGAGGAGCAGCTTGCAGGGGGAAAGGTTCATCAGACCAGTGACTCATACTCTCCAAAATTTCTCCAATAAATTTTACTGTTTATAACCTAACTCTCCAAGTGCTCCCTCCCTTGTGTTACGGAAATGAAGGGGGCACATCTTAGATATCAGTTTTCCGCCTCCCTTCCAAACCCCTGGACGATGAGCCCAGCCACCTTTGTCCATAGTCGCAGAAGCACTACATGACACCTTGGCCATAAACCCGTACGTTCAATCGATCAAATATACGCTCAATATATAATATTGAAATTATGTTACTGCTTTATGAATGAACCCTGTGTTATATGAATGAACTGCATATTTGTGAATTACCGAAGATCAATCAATCAGGAGCTCTAAAATCTGAAAGCTAGCCAATCGGGTATTACCAAACAGTCACCCCTAGGGTGGAAAGTAGGTCAGCAGCAGGGAACGCGGCAAAACCTTCACCCAAACCGCTCAGCCTTTGCACGGTCTTCTTTGTAGATAATGGAGAAAGCTGGTAAATTGTATCTCTTCTGGTTTCGATTGCCAAAACCTCTTACATTGTTGCTAGAAAGTGTCAAATTGTATCTCTTTGTATTTAACAGTGCTTTGAAAAAGCATATAAAATCCATGCCTTAACCAATTCTCCCCATTTCAATTACATCTTGCTCCAAAAGGGCAGGCGGACTTCGCCATCACCTTCCTCCATAATCCTCTAAGCGAGAGGTCGCATACACAACTCAGTAATGCTTCTGGAAATGTATTCTGGGTAGGGAGGAAAGGTCTTATAAGAGTGTGTAAGCTATGTTCGGGGTTCTTACTCCTTGTGGGGACCTGTTGAGCAACAATAAAGGCCGGGGTCTACTGATCGCTGTTTTGCTCCATTCCTTGGCTGGAACCTCCTTCTTTTACCGACAGCAGAGACCTGCGGGGCACTTGCACCCCGACAAGCTGGGCTGCTGAGTATCCTCACACTCCGTTTAGAAACAGAAACAGGAGGAGCAGCTTGCAGGGGAAAAGGTGGATCAGACCAGTGACTCATACCCGCCAACATTAATCCCATGATGATAATTTTACTATTTATACCCCACACATCTAACTGGGTTGCCCCTGGAACTATGGGCTGCCTCCAACATAATAAAATATGAAACATAAAAAAACCACTTCCCTATGCCGTCTGATTGTGTGAGGGTAAAGCAACACTCCGGGCTTCGCCCCATCTCTTCACAAGATTTATTGTTCAGCTTCAAAGCCGTTTACGAGAGATTAAACACATACATCCATACTCAGCTATCCAGATGAGTCATCTGACTTTCGTCTGTGACGCTGCCAACATGCCCATTCCCGGAAATGACGCTTCCTTTTCGTTTTGCCCTGTGAATGGCTGGGTCCTGCTTTAGGCTCCCCCCTGCCAGTCTCCCCCTCTGACGAGGAAGAGACACTGCTGAATGCCGGCTTGGGCTCTCTCTCTCTATTTGTCTCCCTCCCTCGTGGTTTCCCCTGCAGCCTCCAATTCCCTGACAGATTGCCTTCACGTGGCTTGGGGGTAGGATAACTCCATACCCTCCAACATTTCTCCAATGAAAATAGGGACACCCTAGGGGAAAGCGGGATATTCCAGAATCAAATCAGAAACCATGATGGCTTCTCTAAATCAGGGACGTCCCTGGAAAAGAGGGGCACTTGGAGGGTCTGCTGACTTCCTTGCAAGCTTTGTGCAAACAAATCCAGAAAAATACTCTACCGCAATCCTCAACCTCCTCAGTTGAAGGCAGTGATGCTTCTGAATACGAGTTTATGGAAGCTGTGGGAGAAGAGAGGACTCTTGCGCTTGGGTCCTCCTAGTGTTCTTCCCCGCAGGCATGAGTGGAAGAGAAGAGAATGAAAGCAAAGAGACACATATATGAAACGATTAATGCATGAAATAGCTAAAGCAGAAGGAGATAGGAGAAAAGCAACGAACTCTATGGGCGAAGCATAATCTTCTGGGAACTGCAAGGAGATTCACTCTGGGGAGAGGTCATTGTAGCAGCTCCACTCTGGCCAAGGAAGGTCTGCAGAACTCATGGCCCTATCTGGGGCAGACCCTCGACCTCTACCCTACAGGAGGGACCTGCTGCCACAGGGAGAGTTCCAACCTCCAGACTCCTGGGTCCTAAGGGAATTAGGACTGACTGAGCGCCCACCTGCCCCCCGATATTCCCACAGACAGCCCACCCAGAGCACCCACAAATTCACCTGGTGAGCCTCCCTCAGGTGGGCAGGTAGAAAGAAGGCAGATCCCCTAGCAGGACAGGTACTGGACCTCCTGCCCTTCCTGAAGGGTGCCCTGGATCAAAGGCCCCCCTGCAACACCCTCCACACACACACGGGGCAGCCTTGGGCTCAGGTGAGCAGGAGTCCCTCTGGGTTCCCTCTGCCTGGTCCAAGGCTTCTTGCAAGAAGGTAGTGCAGCTACAACCTGTCATTGAAATGCTAAACATTAGTGATCCAGAGTAGATTCCAATGTATAGGTAGCAGAGTAAAAACTTAAATGTTGCAAAATTCAAAAAAAAAAAAAATTGACCAGAGGCAATTAATATTTCATTCAACAGAGTTTTACTGCTACTGAAGGCAAATTAGCATAATGGTCACAAATCTAATACATTCAGGAATCCAGTTACAGCACACTTAACTTAAACTTCAATAAAACAAGAAGACTATACTTTAACACAATATACAGAACACCACACCAGAAGGGAGAGAAAGAGAAACTGAAACTCAGGCTCCTTCTGGCCTTCCTTTTTTAGTCAGCATGACCTTGACAGAAAGAGATAAGAGAAATGGTTTAAACCAGCTGTACTCAGCTTCTCGAAGGTATAACTCAAACATCAAGAACCTTCTAGAAGCTTCCAGAACCCTCTAAAATTAAGTAGAATAGGAAAGAAAAGAAAAGGAGAGATCTCTACACATCAGATCAATACTTTCTGCACTAAAAAATGCAAGCTGACACCCACACCCACAGGGCACAGGCTCCCCCCCCCCCATACAGTACTGAAGGCACTCACAAGTCGCCCCCCCGGAGGGGGAAGGTCTGGCTGGATCGCTGTCAGTAGTGTCTGGGATTGGCATGTGTGTGTGTCCTTCTGCACCCACATACATATGAATGTACCCTCAAGGTCCCTTCCAACACTATGATTCTACCATTCAACTATTTTCCCTGCTGTGAGTTCTTGGATGGAAAGTGAGCTTGCCCATCTGAAGCTCTTTCCACATTCGAAGCACTGTTATGGTTTCTCCCCTGTATGGATTCTTTGATGGGAAGTGAGATGGTCCTTTCTACTGAAGCTCTTTCCACAATCCAAGCACTGATAGGATTTTTGCCCTGTATGAATTCTTTCATGGAAAATGAGATGGTCCTTTCTAATGAAGCTCTTTCCACATTCCAAGCATTGATATGGTTTCTCCCTTGTATGAATTTTTTGATGGCAAGTGAGATGGTCCTTTCTACTGAAGCTCTTTCCACATTCCATGCACTGATATGGTTTCTGTCCTGTATGAATTCTTTGATGGAAAGTGAGATGAACGCTTTTTCTGAAGCTCTTTCCACATTCAAGACATTGATAGGGTTTCTCCCCTGTATGAATTCTTTGATGGGAAGTGAGATGGTTGCTGTGACTGAAGCTCTTTCCACATTCCAAGCACTGATACAATTTCTCCCCTGTATGGATTCTTTGATGGGAAGTGAGATTGTCCTTTCGACTGAAGCTCTTTCCACATTCCAAGCACTGATATGGTTTCTCCGCTGCATGGATTCTTTGATGGGAAGTGAGTTGGGAGCTCTGACTGAAGCTCTTTCCACATTCCAAACATTGATATGGTTTCTCCCCTGTATGAATTCTTTGATGGGAAGCAAGATGGGAGCTATGACTGAAGTTCTTTCCACATTCCAAACATTGATATGGTTTCTCCCCTGTATGAATTCTTTCATGGGCAGTGAGACTTGCCTTCCAACTGAAGTTCCTTCCACACTCTTTACATTGAAATGGTTTCTCCAGTGTATGAATTCTTTGATGGGCAGTGAGACTTTCCTTCTGGGTGAAGCTCTTTCCACATTTCAAGCACTGATAGGGTTTCTCCCCTGTATGAGTTATTTGATGGTTGGCGAGTGTGGAGCTCCGACCGAATCTCTTTCCACATTTTAAGCACTGATATGGCTTCTGCCCTGTATGAATTCTTCGATGTAAACTGAGAGAGGCGCTGTGACTAAAGCTATTTCCACATTCCAAACACTGATAGGGTTTCTCCCCTGTATGTACTCTTAGATGGGAAATGAGAATTTTCTTGTGGGTGAAGCTCTTTCTACAATCCAAACACTGAAATGGTTTCTCCCCCATATGAATTCTTTGATGGGAAGTGAGATTTGACTTCCATCTGAAGCTCTTTCCACACTCTTGACAGTGAAATGGTTTCTCCAGTGTATGAATTCTCTGATGGGCAGTGAGACTTTCCTTCCGGGTGAAACACTTTCCACATTCTAAACACTGATATGGTTTCATCCCAATAGGATTTATTTGATAGGGAGTGGAAAGGGAGATGGAGTTCTCTGCACACTCCAAATATTCATATGGTTTCTCTACTGTGTGAATTTTGTCATGGTCTCCCTTGTTCTTCATTGCCAATTCAAGCTCACCTGCAATGGGGAGAGAAATGGATTAGAACCTCAGAAATAAATGTAGCCCCAAATGATTGGACAATGAAAATTAACTCTTGTGATAGTGTAAGAAGGGAGGAGGGTTAGGCATGAGGTCTTACTACAGGGTTCACTGCCTTTGCTGACTTGTATTCATGGACGGATTTGTGGGAACCTGAGATGTGCAAAGCCTGGCTCTTTTCTTGAATGGATTTTTTTTTTTTGCCCAATCATGGAATTATCTGCATCTCTATTGTTAGTCACCTGTTTGTTGCTCCATTTCCAAGGTCCATAGTCTCTTTGGTCAACCAAAATCAGACAAAAGCAAAAACAAAAGCTCAAATCCTGACAGAATCTACTTTCACCTCCCTAAGAACTCTGAAAACTACATTTATGAAGGCCTGGGCAATTCAGAGCAGCCTGATCATGGTTTTAAAAATAACTGGAGGAGGAATTTTCAAAGACGAAACAATCCATACCCCTCCATTTAAGGTGATCTATGCCCTGTTAGAATCCCAGGTGCTGTAGGTGGTTCTATTGAGCTCCATCCATATATAATTTCCTTTTCAACTCTGGCCCCGGCCTGGTGGAACGCTCTGCCTCATGAGACCAGGGCCCTGTAGGATCTGATTTCTTTCCGCAGGGCCTGTAAGACAGAGTTGTTCCGCCTGGCCTTTGCCTGGAGCCAATTTGATTCTCTTCTTCCCTCTCTTTCTTTTTACTTTTCCTTCTCCGCTGCAATGAGGCTATATTTTAATATTTTAATGTTCCATTATTTTAATGTTGTATTTTATTTTTGTTTTTAAGTTGTATTCATTCATGTTGTTTTTATTATTGCTTGTAAGCCGCTCTGAGCCCGGCCTTGGCTGGGGAGGGTGGGGTATAAATAAATTATTATTATTATTATTATTATTATTATTATTATTATTAATGGAATTTCAAAGCAGATATTATCATCCAACTGGGAGCCTTACCGAGGGAGGCCATGATCCCACAATTCTCCTTCATGACTTCCTTATGCAGAGCTCTCTGGTCAGGATCCAGCAACGCCCACTCCTCCTCCGTGAAATGCACAGCTACATCTTCAAAGCACAGAGGACCCTGAAAGGAAAAAGACAAGGGTCCTCCTCTAAGGCAGTCTAAAGAGTATCTACTACACTTTGCGGTGGTGTTTCCTGCCTGTTCATTGCTGTGTTGTGTTATTTGCAGTGAGAAGACTCAACAGTGCTGAGCAAAGGTCCACTAGGCTGTACTACTTGGTCCCTGCAGGGATGGCGCTCTGAGGGTTGGCCCCACTGATGTTTTTGGATGACGAACTGGTACAGAAGTCTGAAATCTTGGACCAGCCAAAAAGGATCTGGGGTAGAATGCAAGGCTTGTGGATAGGTAAGAGGGAGGTGGTATTACTGACATGGCTTGCAATTTTTGCTATAGAAAGTATTTGTCTAATATGCAAAGATCTTTCCTATTCTATTGATTCAAGAAGGTTCTGGAAACTTGTTTGGGTCTCATGAGCTAGAAGCTACTACACGCTGCAAGTGGCAAGTGACTAGCTGGTCAGCAATTTTTCCATTCTGCCTGGAAATGAGCAGAATGTTCTTGATGTTTGGGTTATTCCTTCAGAGAAGATGAGTACAGCTGGTTGAAGCCGGCCCTGTTCTTTTTCTATCCCAAGGCCATGCTGCCTATAAACAGAGGCCAGAGGAATCCTGATTTTCACTTTCTCTCTCTCTCTCTATTTCTGGTGGGGTGATCTGTACCTAGTATGTCTAATTGCTTAGTTCTTAGTCTTAAGTTTTTTGTTTTTGTTTTTTTACTGCAACTGGATTCTTAAGAACTATGCCAGTCCTGAAGAGTGTCCGGCTTCAGGAAATCGGCTTCCTCCCCCCTTTGGCAGCAGATAAGCAGAAGACATGGAACGGAGACTTCCTACCAGTTAGAACAAAGAATCCATTTCCTAGGAATGAAGGTGCTCCCAATTAAGGGTTCCGCCCGCTTCCGCCCTAGTCACCCACGTCACCACCACATCTTCTAACCTGATCTCCTAAGAACGGTGCTCCCTGTGCTGCCACTTTCTCTCCTCTTCTTGACCTTCGGCTGAGTAGATGAACCCTTTCCAGGGACAGTGAGTCTGTTAACCCTCTCCCTCCCAGTGCTTCTTCTCCTAGCTGTTCCCCATCCAGTATTTCCCAATTTCTGCCTTCTGAACTATGTCCCTCTGCAAACCACTTTTCCAAATCTACCGTATTTTTTGCTCTATAAGGCTCACTTTCTCCCTCCTAAAAAGTAAGGGGAAATGTGTGTGCGTCTTATGGAGCGAATGCAGGCTGCGCAGCTATCCCAGAAGCCAGAACAGCAAGAGGGATCGCTGCTTTCGCTGTGCAGTGATCCCTCTTGTTGTTCTGGCTTCTGAGATTCAGAATTTTTCCCCCCTTGTTTTCCTCCTCCAAAAACTAGGTGCGTTTTGTGGTCTGGTGCGTCTTATAGAGCGAAAATACAGGTATGTTGTCCCACTGCTCCTGGGAAGATTCCTGATCAGGAGGAAGGAGAGGGGGAGGCTCCCACCATTCCTCCTCAGTCCAGCCCATCTCAGCACGGTCCCTGACAGAGAGTTGGATTCATGAACTGTTATGCTCATTGGCCTTCAGCAAATAATACTGGATGAATCTGCTGCGCCTGCTTCATTTTTTGGGATGCTGCATTGTATTAGGTCAACTGCTTAGAAGCCCAGCAGAGCACTCAATCATAAATTTATTAATATAACTGCAAATGCTGATAAATAACACTACGGACATACAGAAGGCTAGTTAAGGTGAGCTGGCTATTCCTTATTTTCAGCAGATAGACCTCCTTGAATGGCACTTTCAGCCTTTGTTTGGGACAGCTTTGACGAAAGCAAAGAGGGAGAGAGGGATTTCTTCATTCCCAGAGGAACCCTGGCTGCCCCACTCTTGAGCCTCTTTCCCCACAAGGCTCCTTCCTCGTACCTGATCTGCTTCTACAGCTGCTGCTTCCTCTCCACCACCAGGAAAAGACGGGTGAGGAGTTCTTGCCGGCATTCTTCTTTCACCTGAGAGACAAAGGTTAGTTGGAAGCCAGGAGTGCATGCTTCTCTGAGATGTACATTTTGACGGGCGTACCAATTTCATAGTTTTGTTGTGCTCTTCTGGGCCCTTGGGCCCAAATGTCTCTCCCCCCCCAATTGAAAGAACTCAGAGATTACTTTCAAAAGCAACAGAAAGACTAAATAGGGAAGAAACTCCTTCCTCCTTACCTAGTGAACTCTCTCTGGTGTCCAACGGAGTCCTCTCTGCCTCAGAGTAATTGGAGCCCATTTCCACAACCAGATCCTTTTCCTGAAAGAGCAACAAAAATGGTACAGGCAAATATTTTATGGGTCCTGCCTTGGATGCTTCCTAAAAAGGATGAGCAATTAGTACAGTATTTTAGGATCTTCTCCCTCCTGTTCAGAGCCCCTTGGGAGTATCCGGAGGAAAGTCTCTCTCACCTGCTTCCTCTCCTCTGCCTGACTCAGGAGGAAACCTTCGGCCAGGGCCACTGCCTGGGAACTGGTCTCTGCTCCGCATTCCCTCACCCAGCTCTCCATCTCCAGTGGAAGGACAGCCAGGAACTGCTCCAAGATCACCAGGTCCAGCATCTCAGCTTTCGTGTGCCTTTCTGGCTTCAGCCACTGATGGTCAAGGTTGTAGAACAGGCTGCAAACCTCTCGGGGTCCTTTGGCCTCCTGGTAGCAGAACTGTCTGAACTGCTGGCTCTGCACATCTGAGCGAAGAGTGTCCACCTCACCCAACTGCACTGAGTTTTCCCAGAATCCCCCATGGCTTCCAGTTTCCATGGCATGGCCTCTTCCTGCTTCAGGGCCAGCTGGGTCTTGCTCATCCATCTGTGCTCTCAGGAGGCCTGCAAGAGATCAAAAGACAACTTCTACAGCTCAGGAGCAAGGGGGTCTACTCATGAGTATGCAGTCCTTGAAACTCCTCTGATGACCACGACTAAGGCTAGTTTGTGGTCTGGAAGGCCATAATGTATGAGATTATATGGAAATAGCACAGCTTTCTGGCTCCATGTTCCTGATATTACTCCCCCCGTCTTGCTGTGTTGTACTTAGCGTGAACCCCCAGTGGAATTGGGGTTGCATTATTTTCTGACCTTGCTTTCAGTCAGGATGGGATCCAGATTGCCTGTTCTTGACCTGGTTGTGGAGTTTTGTTTTGTTTTTGGACTCTGCTGCAAAGGCAAATCTGCTTGCACAGGTGGGAGGCTGTCAAGGAGATAAAGAACTGCACAACTTTTAGAAGATATCTGAAGGCAGCCCTGTATCGGGAACTTTTCAATGGCTGCTGTTTTAGTGTGTTTATAATATTGTGTTGGGAGGCACCCAGAGTGGTTGGGGCAATTCAGTCAGATGGGTGTGGGACAAATATTATAACCACCACAACAGCATTGTTTTATTAATATACTGAGTGCATATGTGCATATATCCCGGGTTTCTGATGAAAATATATTTTTCCTTATTTAAGCATAATTCAATAATGTAATTTAAAACAAAGTAACATTTATTTGTGGCATCTGATGTCTGGTAGACTATTTCTATATATGGAGGAGGGTCCATACCACACATTTGTGATCTCCTTGTTCCAATCTTTCACCAGTTTTTCTTTTTTTTAAATTCATTTCATTTAGAAATATTTCCATTGTTATTATTATTTATTATATCTGTATACCACCCTACACTATGGTCACCAGATTTTTTCAATGAATCCGGGGACCTTTTTTTTTCCTTTTCTTTTTTAGCAGAGTAGCAACAGGGAGTCAGTAGTGGGGATGGCAAGGCAAAAGACCCTGGGCCTATAACAATAACTTGAAATTCCAGACCTCTATTCCTTATATAAAGCAACCTATGAGTGGACTAAAACCATGTGTATTTACAAGCAGTACATTCAGGAACCAAACAGTTCAGGAAAAACGCACAATTTCTACATTCAGCTACCTTCCAAAATTCTGTTCCTGTGTCAGAAACTCAGCTATGATCTTTTAATCAGGTCAGTGCCTAGAATCCATCCAGTTAATCCATTTCGGGAAGCCCCCCCGCCGCCCCCCAATAAACCAGCACTGCTGCTGCCAACGTCCAGGCCAAGCTGCGCTTGATTTAAGGAGCAGGTAGAGGAAAGAAAGTCGGCTCCGTGGAGGGAGGGGTTGCCCAGATGGATCAGCTGAACACAGCGCCCACCCGGGGGGGGGGGTCAGCTCCCCGGCTCTGGAAAACGAGGGGATCCTTGCAATGCCCTCTCTGCGGAGAGGCCCTGGAAGACGGGCTGGAAACGGGTCCACCACCCCGCGGCCACATTATGGGCTGGGATCCCTCTCTCGAGTCATGGCATACTTACACGCCCCTTTATTTCTCCAAGGAGCTCAAGGGGGCATCCATGGGTCTGTAGCTGCACACCTCCTGGGAACGAGCCCCCGCCCTGGCTTTGCAGAGATGGAGGGGGAGGACCCTGGGCTCCCTGATTTGGGGGTGGGTGGGGGTGGGCAGGGAACCCCTCTTCTCCCCAACGCCCCCTCCGGGGGAAGAGAGAGGAGACTCACCAGCGCGCAGAAGGCGCCGCCGAGGCAGCATTTGCAAAGGAGACGACAGCCCCCTCCTCCTCTTGCAGGAAGGGAGGGGGAAGGGAGGACCTGTCCCCCCACCCCCGCGACACTTTTATTTCCTGTCCTCTCTAGGAATCCAGCTCCTTTCAACCCTTGGCAAGCCGTGCGCACCCAGCTCACCCTTCTCTCCCTCTCTGCGTTTTCGCCTCCAGAGCAGGAGCCCAGCAGAAGCCGCGTGCGTTGCGCAGTCCGAGAAGTTATCTTGGCTGACGTGCCAAGCTGCTCCTTCCATTGGAAACAGAAAGAGGAGCAGCTTGCAGGGGGAAAGGTTCATCAGACCAGTGACTCATACTCTCCAAAATTTCTCCAATAAATTTTACTGTTTATAACCTATACATCTTACTGAGTTGTCCCAACCGCTCTGGGTTGCTTCCAACATATATAACAACATAATAAAACATTAAACATTAAAAAATACTTCCTTGTGCCATCTGATTGCCTTCAGACTGCTCGGGCGTCGGATAACTCCATACCCAACAACAGTTCTCCAATGAAAATAGGGACATTCTAAGGAAAAGCACGAAGTCCCATGGACTGCAAGAAGTCCGTGACTCCCAACTTGGGGGGTGTGTGTGAGAAACAACAAAATTCCGCACCGGGTACCACATGGCCTTGCTACACCTCTGAGTAAGGGAACTCCTAGCTATTTTAAATGAATTCAAATCTCCCGGGCCTGAGGAGCTGCACCCAAGGGTAGCAAAGGAGCTTGCATATGTAACTTCAGAGTTTCTGTCTATGATCTTTGAGAAATCTTGGAGAACAGGTGAGGTCCTGCAGACCAGCGTTCTCAAGGGGGGGGGGAGGGGAATAAGACCCAGATATGTACCAACTGGTGAGCTTGACATTGATACCAGGGAAGGTTCTAGAACAGACAATTCAACAGTCGGTCTGTGGGGAGTTAGAAAAGGATGCTGAGACTACTAACACCTAGCATGGGTTTCTGAAGAACAAGTCATGCTGGACAAATCTCATTTCATGGTCATTTGAGGCTCAGGTGGCCTCAGTGACTAGGAGTGCCCATTTCCAGCTCAGGTAGTTTGCCAGTCAGTCTGTCAGGCTTCAGGGAATCTGATCCCCCTCCCTCACAGCAGGCTGCCAGTAATGGAAAAACAAGAAGCTCTTACCAAAGTCTTTTATTCAATGCTCACAGAGAGAGATGCAGGATGCCGTTTCTTGGATAATGGCGTTGCTCTGCGTAATCTCCTCCCTCCCCCACTTTCCTCTCAGTCGTCAGCAGCTCCACCCTTTTACAGTGGCTGCATAAGGCCCCTTGCCCATTCGCTTTCTGCTCTCCCACTTTCACTGCTCTCTGGGTCCTGGGGGAAGGGGGGTCTGGAATGCTTTCTAATGATAACATGTCAGCCAGCTGCTCCGGCTCTGCTGCTCCCCCCCCTCCTCCCATTATCTCCCAGCTTTGTCCCTCTTCTGTCTTAGAGTCATGACCTTCTGCAAACCACTGTTGTACATCTATACTACCCTCCTCTTCTAGGAAAGGTTCAGGAGAAGGGGGAGGACGGTCACCACTATTCCTCCTCTGATGTCCAGTCCCTGACACAGTCCATTTGGGACAGAGAGTACTTGACCATGGTATTCCATGCTCTGGATCGGATGGGATCATTGCAATGCCCTCTACATGGAGCTGCCCTTGAAGACAACTCAGAAACCCTTCCAAAATGCAGCAGCCAGGTCATGGGTTGGGTTCCCTCTCTTGATTCACGGTATTTCTATCTCCCCCTTTTCTCCAAGGAGCTCCAGGTGGCATCCATGTGTCTCTCCCTCCTCACTGAATTCCCCAAACCCTTGAGAACATATCTAATTCCTGTCTTAAAACAGCTGCCACAGATGTCCATTCATTTCTGGGCCCAATTCAAGGGGCTCACAGGAGGGGTCCACTTAGGCCTCCCAATATCTGAACAACCGTCTCCTTCCCCACAGACCCTCTTGGGGGTTAAGGTTGGCAGAAGGGGGCAGTTTGGGGTGGCCCTAGAGCGGCTATCCTGGGGCCAGTACTTCGGTTGGGGCATTCCCTCCCCACAGAGGGGCACCTGGCCCCTTCCCCTCTTGTCCAAGGCCTCCGACTTTTGCCTTTTCAGGACCTACCTTCCTATGGCTGTCCTTCATTCTAGCTCCTTTTAATATGGAATGTTAAAATGCTTGTAACCTGCTCTGGGTAATAAATGTATTGTCATCATTATTATTTATTTATTTATTTAATTTGTATTCCACCCTTCATCTGAAGATCACAGGGTAGTTCACAACATAAAGAAACAGAATGAAAACATAAAATGCAAAACAAAAGCAAACCAAACCAATAACCCCCCTTCCCACAGACACATCTAAAAGGCCATTTGATGTGGATCAGGCAAATGTTGCCTGAAGATTTGTAACAAAGGCGCCGGTGGGCCTCCTTGGGGAGAGCATTCCATCAAGGGTATCAGTAATAAGAGTAATAAGGATAACAACCAGAACAACAACAACATAAAGCCTCAAGCCTGAGGGTGGAAAATTAAGCCTCAAGATACACATGGAGCCTCAAGGAAGCCGAGCATCTTCAAAGCAGGATCAGACCACTTTAAAGAGCCATGGCTCCCTCCAAAGAATCCAGGGAACTGGGAAAGCTTTACTTCTAACTGAAGGGCAACAGAGGACTTGCATCTGGAGGAGCTCAGCATCAGGGCAGGAGGGGAGCCATGCAGGATCAGGCCATTGGGCCTCTCTGGAGTCTCCCAACCCCCGTTCCCACTGGGGCCTGAATGGGAAGCCCCCCAGCTGGACTGGGGCACAAGAGCCCCTCTCTCCCCCTGCACTTCCTTCCAGCAACTGGGATTCAGCAGCATCGCTGGGGAGACAAGAAGCCAAGCAGAGCCCCTCCTCCTCCCTGCCCTGGTCCCAGCCTCGCCTCCTTTGGCAGGGAGTTCCAAAGGTTTAACTCTGCATGCACCAAGAAGCGCTTTCTTTTCTCTGCCCTTCATCTTCCAATGGACTTTATTCACTAAATATATAGGTCAGGTTTTCCTTTTTGTTTCTTGCGTTTATTTTAAGTCCAAATGTTTCTGTTGGGCTACAGCCCCTGTTAATAAATGGGACTTATTCATTAATCTGAATTGAGTTTATTTGCATTACTGATGTATCTACTGAGAGAGAGAAACTTTGTATCAATGTAACATTTTTATATGCAACAGCGTCTTTTTGAAATGTGTATTTGTTTACATTGTTTTTGCTGCCATTTCCTGTTCACCGTTTATATTTATACTGTAATATATTAAGCGGTATAGAAAATTAATACTATACCAATACTGTACAAGATCCCCTCTCGCCAAAGACCCCTCCCCAAAGTGTCAAGCAGCGAATGGATCCAAATGAAGTTGCAGATCTCCTGCGCAGGCAAAGGGCGGGGATTTCAGCTGCCTGACTTGGGGGTCCCTGCATGCACCTCGCCCCCCACCCCGCGCATGCCGCCTTGGGACGCCCTGCCTTCTCCCCAATGCACCCTGCGCTATCAGAGAAAGGAGCTGTTCGTCAGTGGAATTTGCTGCCCAGGAGTGTGGTGGAGTCTCCTTCTTTGGAGGTCTTGAAGCAGAGGCTTGACAACCATATGTCAGGAGTGCTCTGATGGTGTTTCCTGCTTGGCAGGGGGTTGGACTCGATGGCCCTTGGGGTCTCTTCCAACTCTTCTAGGATTCTAGGATTCTATCATTCTATTCTATGACTCACCGGATTCCAGAAGGCGCCATCAAGGAAGCTCGTGCAGAGAAGAGAGAAGAGAGACGAAGCCCCCCACTTCCCTTTGCAGGAAGGAGCTTCGGAGAAAGGACTCCCCCGTCCCCTGGCCTCTCTAGGAATGCAGCTCTGTTCCCTTTCCCCTTGGCAGGGCGACGCCCCCCGCCCCCCGCCCCCCCCCCCGCAGCTCAAGGTGCGTCTCCCTTGGCTTGCCTCTAAGCTAGAAAGAGGCAACCGCCGCAGCCTTTCTTCCTAGGGAAGTCTACCCCCCCCCGCCCCGCCCCCCCCGCCCCGGGGGGCCCTTTTCTAAGCCTATTTCAGCTCCGAGGCGAGGGGACCAGAACTGGACACAGGATTCCCGGTGTGGTCGCCCCCTAGATCCATATATGGGCATTCTGGTCCTGGCAATGTCCTGTTAGGGGCCAAGCGGAGAGGGGCTCATCCGCCCGCCTGATCGGCTCAGCCTGACCGGCAGCGGGCAAAGGCCGAGGCGAAAAGGCTGCCCGGCCAGCACAGAACAAGACTCGCACCCACTTTGGGGAGCAGGAGGGAAAGACCCCCCTTTCTTTATCTGACCGACCAGCTGACCAATCACAGCCTGCAGAGCAGACCTTTGAACCTTAACCCCACTTGCGAATCGGCAGCCCCTATAGGGGAAAATGGGAGGCAGGCCGAAGAAAAGGCTGAATCGCCTCTGTCAAAGTCTGCAAAGAGCCGCCAAGGATCCCCTCGCTGGCACTCCAAGGGCAGGAGGTCCCCAAGGGACGCGCGCCGAAGCGCCAGCCTTTCTCCTCTATATTTTGAATGGAAGAAACACAGAAACTCATTAGAAAGAGCCGAATGAATGTTTTTCCTTGGTTCCAAGGCAGAGGCAGAGGGGGGCTGAGTCATGAGATGAATTGGGCAGGCAGGCCCCAATCCTGGGAGCGTGGCCCCAGGATCACACCTTACCAAGGGCTAGACAGGAGCCCGGCAGACTTTCAAGTGCAGGAAAACCCACCTCAGGGTGGAGATTCACGAGGTGCAGCAAACCTGGGTGTGCCAAGCGATACAAAATAACGAAAGGAAGTGTAAATACTTTCTCTGCTAGGTGAAATATGTCTAATCCCTGCCTTGAGGGACAGGGGGGTGTCGGGGGCTCCCGTTTGTCACCACACCTTCCTTCTGACGGCTTTCATTATGCTTTTGCAGATGCATGCTGGGAAACTCTGGGTATTTTTAAAAAACGGAGGTAACCTTTGATCTTGGTATCTGAAGAAGTGTGCATGCACACGAAAGCTCATACCAAGAACTGACTTAGTTGGTCTTTAAGGTGCTACTGGAAGGAATTTGTTTTGTTTTGACTATGGCAGACCAACACGGCTACCTATCTGTAACTTTGATCTTGGTTCTTCTTTGCTTTGCTTAAAGTTAGAAACTTTGTGGCAACAAAATAAACGATTTGGTGTGGCTGCCGCTGTTTTTCTTGGCTGTGGTCCCTTGCTTGAACATGACTCATTTGGGACCCACAGAGCCAGACCTATGGAAGTTGGGAAACCCCTCTCGCTGGGGCTCACAAGTTTTGTTGTTTCTTTTCCCCTTTAACACAAACAATCCCTAACACTAACATGACACCTTAAAATGTACGTATTATGTCCTGATACCTAAGTACTTATATAGAAAACCCAAAAACTGATGTTGCAGCAATGGAGCATTTTTTTTTTTTTACGTCAACAAATTCAAAGTAACAGTTACAGATAGGTAGCCATGTTGGTCTGCCATAGTCAAAACAAAATAAAAGAAAAAAATTCCTTCCAGTAGCACCTTAAAGACCAACTAAGTTAGTTCTAGGTATGAACTTTCGTGTGCATGCACACTTCTTCAGATACACTGAAACAGAAGTCACCAGACCCTTCTATATAGTGGCTGTTCTATTACAAAGGAATTTCAGAAATAGACTGGAAAGAGAAGTTGCTGAATTGCAACTTATTACCAAACTTAAAACCATGGAGAGACCTGGTCTGAACAAAGACATTGGATTCTTATCTCATTATACATGACAAAGCCATTTTCACCTTCTCACCCCTTGCTTTTTCCTGTAAGACCTATTGCAGTCGTTAAGAGTCGTCAACAGGCTCATCACAGCTATCTGCCAATCACCCATTCCCACCACCCTTCTGAGTAATACCCCTCCCCACCTTCTCACTATATAGAAGGGTCTGGTGACTTCTGTTTCAGTGTATCTGAAGAAGTGTGCATGCACACGAAAGCTCATACCTAGAACTAACTTAGTTGGTCTTTAAGGTGCTACTGGAAGGAATTTTTTTATTTTATTTTGTTTTAACTTCAAAGTAAATTCAAGTATGGGGTGTGGGGGGAGGAGAAGAAAGGTGCTTTAAATGTATGGAGGACAAACCCTCAATGGCTCTCCAGGTTCCCCAGCCTCAGATTTCTTGAGCTAAAGAACTGCAATGCCCATCTCTAAGCAGGATAGGATTTCTGTGACCGGTTGTTTCATTGCAGTTTCGAAGCTGGGTGTCTTAGTTCAGGTTCAGAACCTGGCCCCCTCGCCTCTGTCTTTGGAGCAATGCTCCATCCTTGCAGGAACTTCTGAAACATTTAATTTTTATTTCATGTTGTTGTTTTGAAGACTGTGCTCTAGTTTGGTCTTGCATTAAAATACAACCGTGGCCATTGCAAAAAGGTATCCTTGCGACTGTTAGTTTTGCGGCATAAACCATCATTTGTACTGATGCATTTATTTTAAAGATTTTGTGATTATGGGTCATATTAAGCAGAGAGGGAGCTGGGAGGGGGGGGAAAGAGTGTGTCACCACTCAGCCACAAATCTCAGTGTGCGACCTTGGAGCAGAAAGTCCCTGTCTCTCAGCCTAAAGTACCTCACAGGATTGCTTGTTTGTATGTTAATATTTATGGACAGCTGCATCAGAAAAATATGCCAGTGGTTTACAGCAATATAAAAACATAAAACCAAACAAAAACATCATTAAAACTTAACAACAGGTTAAAAGCAAAAGGAAATATCTAAAACACAAGCATCAATAGACTCTTGTGAGGGATGTTCTCTTAATGGCCTGCAGGTGTTTAAAAGCTGGCACAGAAGGCGCCCCCTGAATCTCTAGTGGCAGGGGGTTCCACAGGACTGGTCCATGACACCCAAGGCTTGAGATCAACACTGGTAAAAGGAGACCCATGAATACCTCTTTGAGCAACTTGCAGGAGAGGTGGAATTGGTATAACTGCAATGCAGCTAAAGAACCATAAAAATATAAGAAATGTGTCTCCAGCCCACATCCCTGTTTTTGAAGTGTGTGTGTGTGTGGCCAAGAATGGACTCATGAAAAGCCCTCCCTAAAAACCAAGCAAAAAAGAACCTGGACACACCCAGGATATTAAGGGCTACAGACTTGGGACCTGGGAGAGGTCTGCCTGTCCATTCTTCATGGCAACTCCCTTTCCTCTGCTCCAGACTTAGAGCAAAGTCACAGCCACCTTTCCAGCTCAAGGCAGCATACATAGCTCAATGCCCCTTCCAAAACACCCCCACTTTGAAATCACAATTTAAGAAAGCAATAATTATGAAACCCTAAAATTGGTTCAGCCAATGCCGGCTGTGTGTGTGTCCAATACAGATGTCAATAAGCAACGCAATTCAGAGTGGATTTTGTGTGTGCAACTTGCAGAGAACAGAGTCTATGATTCGAACCCATCTCCACTCTCCATCCCTTCTCTCAACTTCCTGCAATACTGGAGAAACGCTGCTGCTCCACCTTCTAGGGATACTGTAAGAATGTCTTTATGAATAGCTTTGAATGCTTCAGAATGCCCTATGCAAAGCTCTAGTTTGTCTCCCAATGTTCTGCCACCCCTGCCTTCCCTGAGAGGTGCTCTGGCACCTCCTTCCCACTGTATTCAAGAGACACAGAGAAAGAAAGGAAATTCAAACATCAGGCAGAACTTTCTGGTGGTACGAGCTGTTCAACCGTGGGATGGACTCCACCAGAAGATGGTGGGACTTTGCTTCACTGGAGGTTTTGAGCAGAGGTTGGATAGTCATCTGTCATGGATGCTTTAGCTAAGATTCCTGCACTGCACAGGGTTCAGCTAGATGCCCCTCAGTGCCCCTTTCAACTCTACATTTTATGCTTCTATGGTTTCTCCCCTGTATGAATTCTTTGATGGGAAGTGAGATGGGCGCTCCATCTGAAGCTCTTTCCACATTCCAAGCACTGATATGGTTTTTCCCCTCTATGAATTCTTTGATGATATGTGAGACTTTTTTTCCAACTGAAGTTTTTGCCACATTCAAGGCACTGATATGGTTTATCCCCTGTATGAATTATTTGATGGGAAATGAGACTGGCCCTCTGACTGAAGTTCTTTCCACATTCCAAGCATTGATAGGGTTTCTCCCCTGTGTGAATTCTTTGGTGGGAAGTGAGGTTGGCACTGTGACGGAAGCTCTTCCCACATTCCAAGCACAGATATGGTTTCTCCCCTGTATGAATTCTTTGGTGGGAAGTGAGATGGATGCTCTGTCTAAAGCTCTTGCCACATTCCAGGCACTTATATGGTTTATCCTCTGTATGAATTCTTTGATGGGCCCTGAGATGGGCTCTCTCACTGAAGCTCTTGCCACATTCAAGGCACTGATATGGTTTATCCCCTGTATGAATTGATATGGCTTCTCCAATGTGTGGATTTTGTTGTGGTCTCCCTTGTTCTTCTAATTCATCACCACCTGAAACAAAGACAGAAGCAGATTAGCGTCTCAGGAAGAAATGGACCACCAATTATTGAACAATGCTAAAGACCACTTGTGATAGAGGATGAACTAAGGGGAGTTAAATGTGAGCACTTACTACCTTCACAGACATATTTATGGGAACATGAGATCCAAAAAAAACTGGCTCTTTTCTGGGATGAATATTGTTTGGGGCAATCATAGTATCTGCTCCACTTTGGTCAGTCACCTCCTTGGTCAACCAAAAACAGACAGAAGCAGAAACAAAAACACAAAACCTGACACAATCTACATCCACTTCCCTAACAACTCTGAAGACTACATTTAAAAAGGCCTGGGAACTTCAGACCAGCCTGATAATGGTTTACAAAGGCATAACTGGAGGAAGAATCTTCACAGACCAAACAGTCAATACTGCTTGATTCAAGGTGAGCTTTAGGGGTGTTAGAATCCTAGGTGCTCTAGGTGGCGCTGTTGAGCGCCATCCAAATCTGGGACATTTGTCACATAGAGATATAGTATTATGGAATTCCAATACGTATATTATGATCCCACAGGGAGCCTTACCAAGAGAGTCCATGATCCCATGATTCTCCTCCATGACGTCCTTATGCAGAGCTCTCTGGTCAGGATCCAGCAACGCTCACTCCTAATCCATGAAACGCACAGCTACAGCTTCAAAGCACACTTTACCCTGAAAGAAAATGGGAAAGGTCCTCTTAGATAATATTACTGAAAACACATTGTTCTTTTCTTTTCTACCTATTAATTGCTGTGTCCCTTTAATGGGTTGTTTTGCTGGACATTTTAATTATGGATGCTTAACATCTTAATGGAATTCTTTTACTGTGTATTTTAATGAAGCCTATTTTAGTCTTCAACGATAAACATAGAAATAAAAATGCAATGACTGATTTAAAGAATCATAGAATTGTAGAGTAGGAAGGGGCCCTGAGTGTCATCTGGCCCAAGTCCCTGCAATATAGGAGTCTCATCTGTGGCAGATGGCCATCCAGCCTCTGCTTAAGAACCACCAATGAAGGAAAGTCCACCACATTCTGAGGGAGTCCCTTCCACTGTCAATCAGCTCTTAGGATCAAAACAGTCTCCAAGATTCAAACTCTCCCTTCTTGCAACCAAGAACTTGAAGCCATTAGTTTGGATCCTCCCACTGAAAGCAAGAGAAAACAAGCCTGCTTCGTCCTCCATGTGTAAGCGCTTTAGACAGTGGCTCTTGGCTACAGCTGGGTTCCTCCTCCTGGGTCTTCAAGAGCTGCTCTCCTGCCAACCCAACTTCAGGGCACGTTTGTCTCATTTTCTAGCACTTAGAATCTCCAGTGCTCTCAATCCATACCCCTGAGGTGGGCCACTTTTTATTTGTTCTGAGGGCCCGATCCTGATCCCAACCCCCCTCCCCAGCTGTAGGGCCAAGTGGGAGGGGCCAAAGTTCATGTGGGTAGGCTCAAAAGACAGCTATCAAAAGTAAGTAAGTAAGTACCTTCTTTTGGGATTGTTAGTTTTTAAAAGATGTTTTTAATGTTGTGTTTTTATGTCATCTGTCCTGGGAACTTAGGGTGAATGCAGGTAAATAACAATAACAATAGCAATAATAATGTGACATTGTTTAACCCTCACACAGCCATATCTGCTTGCAGCTAGTCCTATGGGATTATTGCAATGCCCTCTATGTGGAGCTACCCTTTAATTTGACTTAGAAAGTGGTGCAAAATGCAACAGCCAGATTATGGGCTGGATTCCCTCTCTTTACTTATGGCATTTCTATCCCCCCCCCCCTTTTCTCCAGGGATCTCAAGGTGGCATCCGTGGATCTACCTCTCCTCACTGAATCCCCACAACGACCCTTGAGAACAAATTTAATTCCTGTTTCAAAACAGCTGCATTGGTTGTCCCTTCATTTCCGGGCCCAGTTCAAGGAGGTCTTCACTTAGGTCCCCCAACAAAAGAACCTGAGGAAAGCTGGGGGGGGGGGACTGTTGAAGAAAAGAAGCCCCCAGAACACACACACCATCAGCATTTGGCTCAATCTGGTTGATCTAAATTTAAATTCACACATGAATTACTTTGTTCACTTTGAAGCTGACTCCCACAGTCATCAACAGACCAACAGACCAATACTATGGTTTCATAGGTGACATAAGAGGGAAAATAACTATTGCACAACCACAAGGGCTGCTGACTTGGCTCTGCAGTGTTGGCTGTTCTGTTTACTCTGCTCTATCCTGCTCCCCCTTTTTCTCTTTAAACCAGTTCATGAACCAAAAACCTACCGCATACACTGAGCACTAAAAATGAACCACACAATGTAGATGTTCCTGAAAAATTGTTGTGATATTTTTCTGATATACAAAGGACATGAGAAGACTCCATCTATTTCTTTGTATCATTTACCACTCCTATGATCCTTGTTTATTTAATTCTGTAAAAAGTTATTCTAAAAACAAACAAAAAAGGCAGCACATGCACCCAGGCCCTGTCCGCCCTGTCCAGAACATTTTAAAGAGCCACGGCTTCGTCCACGTGATAGTGGGAACAGTTGTTTGTTAAGGATTCTGAGATTTGCTAGGACACACACACACACACAGAGAGAGAGAGAGAGAGAGAGAGTTTAACAATCCTTCCTTCTTGCCAGGGAACTAGGACAGGTGCATAGGCTGTGGGGAGAGGGTCTCCCAGCAACTCTAAGCACTGGGGGGGGTTGTGACTTTTTCACCCCCTCCCACAGCACAGATTTGCTTCCTCTTCACCAAGGCCTCTGCTGCCTCGGATGGGAAGACCTGCAGTGCTTTTCCACAGGGCTTCCTCTTCAGTCTCCAAAGATCCTCTGAAGGCAGGGTAGGCAAACTAAGGCCAGGGCCCAAATCTGGCCCAATCACCTTCTAAATCTGGCCTGCGGACATTCCAGAAATCAATGTGCTTTTACATGAGTAGAATATGTCCCTTTATTTAAAATGCATCTCTGGATTATTTGTGGGGCATAGGAATTCGTTCATCCCCCCCCCAAAAAAAATAGTCTGGCCCCCCCCCACAAGGTCTGAGGGACTGTGGACCAGCCCTCTGCTGAAAAAGTTTGCTGACCCCTGTCTGAAGGCTTGCATGTCTGAATTGGAGCAGGTTTATCAGCCAGGAGTCTGAATAGCAACCTTGTCTGATTCATATGGGGCGGGGGCAGGGAGTTTTACTTCCAAGTGAAAGACAACTGAGGAGTCTGTTGCATCTGGAGGAGCTCAGCACCAGATTTAATTCCTGTTTCAGGAGAAGAGCCCTGCAGGATCAGGCCAGTGGGGCCTCCTCTGGAGTCTCTCCCCCCTCTCCCGTTCTCACAGGGGCATCAATGGGAAGCCCCCCAGCAGGACTGGAGTGCAAGTGCCCCTCTCTGCACCTGCACTTACCAGAAGATGGGAAACAAGTTAAATATGTATACAGCACCGTCCTTCATGGGAAGATGAGACTTTGAATTGGGCCTGGAAAGTAATTGGCAGCCGGTGAAGTCAGGCCAGGATTGGTGTTAAATGCTTAAACCGTCTTGCTCCTCCAACGTGGCCAGGATCCACGCATCACCCTCTCCTCCTCTGTGCTTTGGCCTCATTCTCCCGTTAAAGGCTGGCGGTCTTCCTTGCCTCCTGCGGGAGGGAGTTCCGGAGTTTTCTCTCTGCACTGCAGGAAGCAGCACGTTCTTTTCTCTGCCCCCCCCCCCTCTTTCAACGCACTCTGTGCATTTACTGCGTAAGCCAGGGTTTCGTTTTTATTTTAGGTCCAATTGCTTTGTACGGCTACAATCTCTGTTAATAAATGGGACTCGTTCCTCAGTCTGAATGGGGTTTATTGGCATTCCTCTTTTTTTTTCTCCCGAAAGGGAGAGTCCAAAAGAGGACACAATTGCAGACCACCCACGAACTACCACCTACGTGGCTTTGCAGAGAGGAAGGGGGCAGCTCCCTTTGCTCCCTCACTTGGGGGTCGCCCCCATGCACGAGCTGAGCAGGACCCCCCTGCATCCTCCCATCCAGCCCCGGGACCCCCCCCCCTTTCCCCAGCGCGCCCTAAGACCGAAGAGACGAGACTCACCGCATCCCAGAATGCAGCCTCTCTCCTCTGGCAGGAAGGGACGCAGGGGGGAGCTTTGGTTCTGGAGGACCTGATTTCCCCCCCCCCCCGCTCTTTTATTGCCTGTCCTCTCTAGGAACCCAGCTCTGTTCCGTTTAACCCTTGGCAAGCCGATTGCACCCAGCTCACGCCTCTCTCCCTTTCCAAACAGGAGCCCAGCAGGAGCCGTGTGCATTGCGCACCCCCAGAGAGGGTTTAATGGGGGGGGGGGCTCTTGGCAGACGTGCTGAGCTTCTCCCTCCCTTGGAAACAGAAACAGGAGGAGCAGCTTTGGGGGGGGGGGTTGAAGGCTCTGCAGAAAGCAGGAAAGCCCATCGCAGAATACGAGAATCCTCCACGATTTGCGAGCATACCCAGAGCGCGCCTGCACCCGCGCCCATCCTCCTCCTCCTCTTAGTCCAGAGGATCGCGAGGAGAGGAGGAGGAAGGCAGGCAGCCCACCCCTCCCCCGGCTCCTTTCCCAGCCCCTCGCGCGCGCACCCGCCACTCACCCTCCCGACGAGCCCCGGCAATAGCCCCAGGCACGCGCTTTTGAGCACAATGGCTTAAGGTACTCTGGTATGGAAGTTATTCTACACTATTCCTGTATTGTACCGGGGAAGCATGGCCGGAGATTTCCATGGAAGCCGAAGAGCAGCCCAGCAGGTTAATCCGGAGTGGGACTGTATCACGGGACTCCGTTAAATGCAAACGAAGTATCCAGAGGCACCTACCTATTTACAGAGGATGCTTTCACTTAGCTCCGTTATCCCGATGAAAAACACCTTCTTGGTGAAATATCACTTTAACCAGTAACACCTGCATGGAACAAGTTCTTTCCAAGTCCTTTGTATTCGTTTTGTAATTGGTCCTCAAACAGGTCCTAGGAATCCTCTCAAGGCCCAACATAGTCCCTTTCACTCTGTCGTCATATTGTGGGGGTTTCCAGTGAAAATCCCATATTTGGCAGCACTCTCTAAAATTGATTTCATGCAATGGAAACCCCAAAAAGCACAGGAAGTCCTCTGGGCTTTTAAAATATGGAATCTGTGGAAATAAAGCTTCCACCCCCCCCCCTCCGTCTATTCTGTTTTCATTCACTCATCGCACATCTACACTTCTGGAATTTGTGGAGGTCAGTTTTTGCTGTGCTGCCAAATGTTTCGAAAACAGGGTTTGTGCTACAAAGCACCTCATAATAATTGCAAAAATTGCAAAACTGAAATTGGAACTGTAAAAGATGAAATTATTACTACAGTCAAACCCCGATCGTTGGCAGCTCCATTCTCTCAGCTCCACGCCTGATCTCCAGCTTCAGAATCAGAATTTTATTATTACGGTCACAGACCAGTTCCGGGGTCCAGTTTCAGACATTCTGATATATTGGAATACCATGAGGTTTAGCTGCTGATACATCACAATGCTGAAAACCAAATATCACTCAGCCCAGTCTGTTTTTCAGTACAGTCACACCTCGGCTCCCGAACACCATGGGAATCGTACATTTTGGCTCCCAAACAACCAAAAACTGGAAGTGAGTGTTCTGGTTTTCGAACGTTCTTTTGGAAGCTGAACGTCTGGTCCTCTCCAGGAATCCAGCTCATCTCCTTTTAAACCTTGGCAACCCTTGGCAAAATATGGTCTGAAGCTCAACATAAAAAAATAATAATTAAAATCATGGCCACTGGTCCCATCACCTCTTGGCAAACAGAAGGGGAAGAAATGGAGGCAGTGACAGATTTTACCTTCTTGGGCTCCATGATCACTGCAGATGGTGACAGCAGTCACGAAATTAAAAGACTGCCCCCAGACAGACCTCAATATCTCGCCCCCCCCCCAAGGGAGTGGCGGCCAGGAGAGAGACAGGGAGGCGGAGCGGCACCCGCCCCAGGTTGCCACTGCCGAGTGCATGCGCGAAGCGGGAGCTGGCGCTCTCCAAAAGAGGAGACGCGAAGTGCAGGCACCCAGGGAGCCCCCGGGAGGAGGAGGCGGCGGCAGGTTGTGGGCTTCTTCATCGCTCCAAGCCCCGCCACACAGTCCGACCGGGGGGCGTGGGGCCACGAGTCTCCTGAGCTAATATTCCCCAGGCTCTCCACAACGCGTGTACTCCTGAGCGCACGCAGAGCGCACCTGCATCCACACACATCCTCTCCCCCTCCTCCCCGGGCCAGAAGATGGCAGGGAGGCAGCCAGCCCACCCAACCGCGGCTCCCCTCGCGGGCGCGCCCGACACTCATCGCCGGAAGAGTCCCGGCAGAAACCTCAGGCACGTGCTGATAAGTAGAATTGCATTGAATGGGCGATGCCATTGTTATAAGAAATTTAAATGACCGTTATATGATTTATAAAGTCTCTAGGTCCTCTTGTTTCCATTGTATCATTGTATCTGTGTTCTTATACTGTATCACTGTATTCCTGTATCTTTTATTACATTCCTGTATCTTTTACTTTATACTGTGTCCAAAGTGCTTATATCTTTACATTGTATCAGTGTATCTACAAGTATGTACTGTATCACTTTAACTACTATATTTTACCTGCTAGTGTATGCAGGCTCCTTCTGCCAGTAAAGTGAGATGAGCTCCGCAACCCCAGAGTCGTCCACGACTGGACCTTTACCTTTACCTTTAAGCCAGGTGTCCCCCATCCTTTTTTGTGCATCTGGTTCTTCCTGCCTAAGTGCAGAACCTGACATTTTTCCTATTGAAATTCATTTTGTTAGCTTGCACCCAGTTCTCCAACCTGTTAAGGTCATCTTGAATCCTGATTCAGTCTTCTGTGGCATTTGCAGTCATCTGTAAATTTGATGAGCATCCCCTCAATTCCTTCATCCAAGTACTTTATAAAGTTATTGAGCAATGGGCCCAGAAGAGAACCCTGCAGCACCCCACTTGTTACTTTTCCCCAGGATGACGAGGAACCACTGAGGAGTACTCTCTGGGCTTGGTGAGTCAACCAGCTGCAAATCCACCTAACGGTTACCTTATTCAAATCAAATTTACCAGCTTCCTTGCAAGAATATCATGAGGGACTTGGTCAAAAGTCTTACAGGAATCAAGATACACTGTGTCCACAGCATTCCCACTCCACCAAGCTAGTAATTCCTTCCAGAAAAAGAAATGAGATCCTTCTGGCATGGCTTGTTTTTAAGAAACCCATGCAGGCTCTTATTAATCACAGCATCTTTTTCCGAGTGCTCACAGACTGACTGCCAAATTATCTGTTCCAGGACCAGTGCTTTTTTTCTAGGGAAAAAGGTGCAGGAATCTTTTCCCCACAGTGGGGAGCTGTGTGCCTCAGCTGCTCCTCCATTTCACTGTATGGCCTAGCAGCTCTCAGCACTTCGCCCCCTCCCTTTGCACAAGGCAAACCTCCTGATGCAAGGAAGGTGGCAACCCTGCGCCCCAAATGCCTTCAGAAGAGGGACAAAAAGTAAGAGAGTGCCTTGCACTGCGCTTTGCCCCTTTCTGGACGTATCAGTTACTGTGCCTTTTGGGTAGCACTGCCAAACATGAAAAAAATGGGCACAGGTTGGGAGTGAATCAGACAATGTTGAGTTTCTGGGGGGATACCTATGACCCCCAGTTTGAAGCTATGATCAGGTATCTTGACAGACAGGAGACAGACAAGTCATACTGTCAAACTTCTGTTGTAGACCACACATGTATGATGCTTTTGGGTGGTCTTTGGCAAATCTCCAATGCCTTTACAAGTTGATACACACCTTTGCTATCAGGGTAAGGACTCCAAGATCTCCTGCAATGACTTTGCAAAGCTTTTTCCAGATAGAAGTGCTCAAATTTGGAAAGAGGGAGACTCCACCATGGCAGCAGGGCTGGGGTGAGAAAGTGCCAGAGTTCTGTCTAGTCAGGTTGTATGGGATCAGTTTCAACCTGTTATATCCAAGGATGTGGACAGACTGCTTGGATGAGTGAAACTGACCAATCTCCTTGATCCTTACCCATTCCGGCTCATGAAAGGAAGCTAGACAGGGCTGGGCAATGGGCTCTGTGTGGTGGTGAATGCTTCCCTCTGTGAGGAAGGTCTTCATGGACTCACTTAAAGAAGCGTCTTAAAAATATATATTTGGACCTGGCCATTATGGCCAACTATCACCCAATCTCAAGTCTTCCATACCTAGGCAAGGTGATTGAGCAGGTGATTGCTGAACAACTCCAGACATGTCTGGAGGATGTGGACCATTTTGATCCCCTCCAGTTGGGATTCAGGCCACATCATGGAACTCGTCAATGTTCTCAAACAGGCTAGGGACAAAGGTGAAAGCAGTTTCCTGGTTCTGCGGGATCTCCCGGCGGCTTTTGATACCATCAACCATTGTATCCTTTGGGACCACTTAAGGGGGTTGTGAGTTGGGGGCACTGTTATGCAGTGGCTCTGCTCCTTCCTCCTGAACTGTCCAGAAAGTGGTGTGGGAGGATGAGTGTTTGGACCCCTGGGCACTCACTTGTGGGGTGCCTCAGGACTCTGTCCTCTCCCTGACACTTTTTAACATCTACAGTATATAAAGCCACTGGAAGAGATCATCAGGGGAATTGAACTGGGTGCTCACCAGTATGTAGATGATACCCGGCTATACCTCTCACTTAAATGAGAACTAGAGAAGGCAGCAATGTCCTGTGTGAGTGTCTGGAGGATGGATAGTGGTCAACAGATTAAGGTTGAATCCCAACAAGACATAAGTACTGTTTCTTGGAAATGGGACGCCTGAGTGTGGGGGCTCCCTGGTCCTGAAGGGGGTAACAGTGCCCTTGAAGGGACCAGGTGTGTGTGTGGCCTGGGAGTCATTTTGGACTCACTGCTGTCCCTCACTGCCAGACATGAGGTTACAGGGAACCAGAGGCCTTCTTGCTAGTCAGGCCCATCCTGTGGAACATCCTCCTATCAGATGCCAAAGAGATAAATAGTTACCGTATACCATCTTTGGTAGACATCTGAAGGCAATCCTGTATCGGGACACTTTTCATGTGTGATGTTCTGTTGTGTTGTTGTGTTTGTATATATTATGTTGGAAGCTGCCCAGAGTAACTAGGGTAACCCAGTCATATGGGTAGGGTACAAAACGGTAAGTATAATTAACTAATTAATTAACCAATCAGTTAAAATGTTTACATTAAAGTTAATTATTATATCTGTTGCCTGGAATCACAGGTAGCGGGGGGAGTGTTGTTGCTCTCAGGTGTGTTTCTGGGCTTCCTCAATGGGCATCTGGATCCAAAGACAGGATGACGCACTAGGTGGGCCTTTGGCCTGATCCAGCTGCAGAACTCTTCTCATGTTCTAAGGAACAATGGGGCATTTTTCCATGGGGGGGGGAGATTCCCCTTGGGAGGTTCAAGTAGAGAAGCTCACACCAGATTCTCCATCAGCCAAACTTTATTCAAAAATGCGAGAGCATTTCCACTGGGGCTTTTAATGTTTAATAGGTTATTGTATTTTAGTGTTCTGTTGGAAGCCGCCCAGAGTGGCTGGGGTTAGCCAGTCAGATGGGCGGGGTACAGTGGTGCCTCGCAAGACGAAAAGAATCCGTTCCGCGAGTCTCTTCGTCTAGCGGTTTTTTCGTCTTGTGAAGCAAGCCCATTGACGGATTAGCGGATTAGCGCTATTAGCGGCTTTTAGCAGCTTTTAGCGGCTTAGAAAAAGGGGGGGGGGGAACCCCGCAGGAACTCGCAAGACATTTTCGTCTTGCAAAGCAAGCCCATAGGAAATTCATTTTGCGAAGCACTTCCAAAACGGAAAACTCTTTCGTCTAGTGAGTTTTACGTCTTGCGAGGCATTCGTCTTGCAGGGCACCACTGTATAAATAAATTATTATTATTATTATTATTATTATTATTATTAGCAGCAAATGGATGTCTTATTAGCTATTCATCCTCCACCCAAGCACCTTCTGGCAAAACAACCCTTCCCCAGCCCTTATTTAACCACAGTCCATGATAAACAGATTACGCTGTATGTGTCAGAACCCTCCTTAGTGCTTTTCACTGGGCAATTCACCACGAGGTTCCTCTTCAACTGGTTCTTGACAGTCGTGTGGTCAGGTTTTCTTCTTGCATATGTGACAATTGGCTTCACTAAGAATGGTTCTAACATTAATTCCACCTCACAATGAATGGAGAATAGTGGCCAGAGACCACTGTTTATTTGTTTGTTTGCAGCTTCAACAGGTAGAACTCAAACCAGTGGCTACAAGTTTTAAGAAACAAGATTTTGGGAGATTTTGACAAAACGTCAGGAATAACTTTCTGATGATAAGAGTTGTTTGACAGCAGCATGAACTGCTAAAGACATTTAAAGCAGAGGTTGGATGGCCATCTGTCATAGGTCCATTCCAACACTATGATTCCGTGACTCTATGGTTTTTCCCCACTGTCAGTGCTTTGATGGGAACTGAAATGGGAACTCTGTCTGAAGTCCTTTCCAAATTCCAAGCACAGATATGGTTTCTCTCTTGTGTGAATTCTTTGATGGGAAGTGAGACTTCCCTTTTGACTGAAGCTCTTTCCACATTCCAAGCACCGATATGGTTTCTCCCCTTTATGAATTCTTTGATGGGAAGTGAGAGATCCATTCTGACTGAAGCTCTTTCCACATTCCAAGCACTGATATGGTTTCTCCCCTGTATGAATTCTTTGATGAGTAGTAAGATTACTCTTCTTACTGAAGTTCTTTCCACATTGAAAGCACTGAAATGCTTTTTCTCCTGTATGAATTGTTTGATGAGAGATGAGAATGGCACTCTCGTTAAAGCTCTTTCCACATTCCAAGCACGGATATGGTTTCTCCCCTGTATGAATTCTGTGATGGGAAGTAAGAGCGCGGCTGTCCCTAAAGCTCTTCCCACATTCTGTACAGTGATATGGTTTCTCCCCTGTATGAATTCTTTGATGGAAAGTGAGATGGCCCCTCTGAGTGAAGCTCTTCCCACATTCCGTACACTGATATGGTTTCTCCCCTGTATGAATTCTGTGATGTGACGTGAGAGTGGCGCTGTGACTGAAGCTCTTCCCACATTCTAAGCATTGGTAGGGTTTTTCTCCTGTATGAACTCTTTGATGGGAAGTGAGACTGTTCCTCTGACTGAAGCTCTTCCCACATTTCAAGCACTGATAGAGTTTTCCGCCTCCATGAACTCTTTGATGATAAATAAGACTGTTCCTCTGACTGAAACTCTTCCCACATTCTAAACACTGATATGGTTTCTCCCCTGTATGAATTATTTCATGGAAGGTAAGATTGACCTTCTGTGTGAAGCTTTTCCCACATTCCAGGCACTGATATGGTTTCTCCCCTGTATGAATTCTTTGATGGGAAGTGAGATTTTCCTTCCGAATGAAGCTCTTCCCACATTCCAAGCATTGGTGGAGTTTCTCCCCTGTATGAATTCTTTGATGGAAAGTGAGATTTCCTTTCTGACTGAAGCTCTTTCCACATTCCAAGCACTGATAGGGTTTCTCCCCTGTATGACTTCTTTGATGGGAATCAAGAAGGCCACTCTGACTGAAACTCTTTCCACATTCCAAGCATTGGTATGGTTTCTCCCCTGTATGGATTCTTTGATGGAAAGTGAGATTTCCTTTCTGACTGAAGCTCTTTCCACATTCCAAGCATTGATAGGGCTTCTCCCCTGTATGAATTCTTTGATGGGAAGTCAGAAGACCACTCTGACTAAAGCTCTTTCCACATTCCGTACACTGATACGGTTTCTCCCCTGTATGAATTCTATGATGGGAAGTGAGATTGACTTTTTGACTGAATCTCTTTCCACATTCTAAGCATTTATAAGGTTTCTCCCCAGTATGAACCCTTCGATGAGAAGTCAGAAGACCACTCTGGCTGAATCTCTTTCCACATTCCGTACACTGATATGGTTTCTCCCCTGTATGAATTCTTTGATGGAAAGTGAGTGTTTCCTTCCGAATGAAGCTCTTTCCACATTCCAAGCACTGATGTAGTTTCTCGCCTGTATGAGTTTTTTGATGGAGATTGAGACTGCCCTTTTGACTGAAGCTCTTCCCACATTCCAAGCATTGATATGGTTTCTCCCTTGTATGAATTCTTTGATGGGAAGTGAGATTAACCCTGTGCCTGAAGCTCTTCCCACATTCTAAGCATTGATAGGGTTTCTCCCCAGTATGAATTCTTTGATGGGAAGTGAGATCAGTTCTCTGACGGAAGCTGTTTCCACATTCCAAGCATTGATAGGGTTTCTCCCCTGTATGGATTCTTTGATGGGATGTGAGATTGCCTTTTTGATTGAAGCTCTTTCCACATTCTAAGCATTGATAGGGTTTCTCCGTTGCATGAATTCTCTGATGGGAAGTGAGATTGCCCTTTTGATTGAAGCTCTTCCCACATTCCAAGCACCGATAAGGTTTCTTCTTTGTGTGAATTCCTTGATAAGAAGTGAGATTGCTGCTCTGATTGAAGCTCTCACCACACTCCAAATTTTTCTGTGGTTTCTCCACTCTGTGGATTTTGTTGTGGTCTCCCTTGTTCTTCATTTCCAATTCATCACCACCTGCAATGAAAAGAGAAACAGATTAGAGCATCAGGAAGAAATGTAGCTCCAAATTATTGAACAATGTTGATTAATGCTTGTGACTGAGGAAGAACTAAAAGATCTTACATGGGAGATCCTACTACAGGATTCATATCCTTTGTTGATGTGCATTCATGGATGTATTTATGGGAACCTGAGATTTGAAGAGCCTGGCTTTCCTCTGGAATGGATTTTGTTTGGCCCAGTCATGGAATCCCCTCCATCTCCAAGGTCAGTAGTCTATTTGGTCGACGAAAAATTGACCACAGCAGAAGGACAAGCACAATGCCTGACAGAAGCTCCCTCAACTTCCCTAACCACTCTGAAGTCAACATTTAAAAGGGCCAGGGCAGCTCAGGACAGCCAGATCATCCTTAAGAAAGGCATAACTGGACAAAGAATCTTCATAGACAAAACAGTCAAGAATCCTTCCATTCAAGGTGGCTTGCGGGGGTATAAGATTTTAGATGCTGTAGGTGGTGCAGGTAATCAGAATCTTGGGAGTTCATTACATATGGAATTTCAAAACAGGATGGATGGCAGCTAACAGATTGAGGTTGAATTCTGACAAGACAGAAGTACTGTTTCTGGAGGACAGAAGGCGGGTGGGTGTAGAGGACTCCCTGGTCCTGAATGGGGTAACTGTGCCCCTGAAGGACCAGGTGCGCAGCATGGGAGTCATTCTGGACTCACAGCTGTCCATGGAGGCGCAAGTCAATTCTGTATCCAGGGCAGCTGTTTATCAGCTCCATCTGGTACGCAGGCTGAGACCCTACCTGCCCACGGACTGTCTCACCAGAGTGGTGCATGCTCTAGTTATCTCTCGCTTGGACTACTGCAATGTGCTCTATGTGGGGCTACCTTTGAAGGTGACCCAGAAACTACAACTAATCCAGAATGTGGCAGCTAGACTGGTGACTGGGAGTGGCCGCCGAGACCATATAACACCGGTCTTGAAAGACCTACATTGGCTCCCAGCTCATTTCCGAGCACAATTCAAAGCGTTGGTGTTGACCTTGAAAGCCCTAAATGGCCTTGGCCCAGTACACCTGAAGGAGCGTCTCCACCCCTTTCATTCTGCCCGGAAACTGAGGTCCAGCGCAGAGGGCCTTCTGGCGGTTCCCTTGCTGTGAGAAGCCAAGTTACAGGGAACCAGGCAGGGGGCCTTCTCGGTAGTGGCATCCGCCCTGTGGAATGCCCTCCCACCAGATGTCAAGGAGAAAAATAACTACCAAACTTTTAGAAGACATCTGAAGGCAGCCCTGTTTAGGGTGTTACAATATGGATGCAATGCAGTTGCAAAGTACTAGCTTGAAAAGTAAACATGATGGGAATGTTGGAATTGCCCGTGGGAATCAGAGGGGCAGTCTATTCACAGTGCAAAGCACCGGAATTAGCTTAGAGTGTAATATGAGCTCTTCCATTTATTCCTATCCAGGAAGTGTTTGTCTCTTGGCTGCTGGAGTTTGAAGAGAGCAGTCATGTTTTTGTAACGCTGCAAAGACAGAAATAAAGGCATGTAAATACGTTTCTGTCTATTTCTTTCCCCTGCCCGGGGGGGGGGGGGCAGGAGAGAGGGGTGTGTTCTTCTCACGTATGAGAAGAATCGCTGATCGAGACCTTGCCTGCGTCTGCTGGGGAATGCAGCCAGGGAGGTCATCAGGGAATCAAGCCGGGTGCCTACGATTGTTGCCAGTTCCTCTGATAAAAGGCTTGAAATCCCAACATAGGGAAGCTTTTAATGTTGGAATAGGTTATGGTATTTTAGTGTTTTGTTGGAAGCTGCCCAGAGTGGCTGGGGAAACCCAGCCAGATGGGCAGGGTATAAATAATAAATTATTATTATTATTATGATCCAACAGGGAACCTTACCGAGAGAGGCCATGATCCCACGATTCTCCTCCATGACTTCCTGATGCAGAGCTCTCTGGTCAGGGTCTAGCAATGCCCATTCCTCGTCTGTGAAATGAATAGCGACATCTTCAAAGCACAATGAACCCTGAAAGAAAAAGGTCCTCCTCTTAGACAGTATAAAATGAAGTACTACACATTGTGCTGTTGTTTTCTGCCTGTTAATTGCCCTGTTGTTTTAATGGGATTGTTTAATGGGATTGTTTGCATTTTAATTATGGATACTGTCAGGGGCTCAGGAGCAGAGGCACAGGGGAGAGAGGAAATGGAGAGTGAAGGGGAAGAATCTGAGGGCAGCGTAGGGGAGTATGACAGTGGCACGAGAGATTCCATGAGCTTCTCCAGCGAATCAGAAGATTCCCAGAGGGGGGCGCCGAGGGCCAGGGCAAGGGGGGTCCCAGGGGGGATGCACCAGAAGCAAGGGGCCAGCAGGGACTCCCAAAGCAGCAGCGGGAGATCAGGGCCAGCTCCCCCACCAGAGCGTAGTGGGGGGGAAGAGTCCCATGTATCAGGGCCAGCGTCTCCGCCAGCAGGGAGAGAAGATGAGTCAGGGCTGACCACGCCTCTATCGGAGAGTGAGGGAACGCAGGGGAAGTCAGGTCCAGCTAGCCTCCCCGAAGGGGGAAGCAGTGACAGGAGCAGTGTAACGGTCAGGAGAAAGGTTGCCGGCTGGGCGCACGCGCCAAGTTCGAATGTACAGGCGCGGGGGACAGCAGAAAACCCGGATTGGGAACCAGGTCCTAAAGCCCGCCGGAGGCGGGGGGAAGACTCAGGGGACTCAGCATCAGAAGAGTCTAGAAAGGGCAAGACCCCAGCGGACAGGCGGACCCAGAGGAGGAAAGAGCAAAGGAAGAGGTGGAGCAAGGCTAGAGTCTTAAACTGGTGTCTGGGGGGAGGAGATTCAGACAGAGCTTCAGCGGTCTAGAGTTTGAGATGTAGAGCTGCGTGCCGCGGCTTTGAAATCGAAACTGAACTTCAATAAAGACTTTTGTATATAACAACGAACTGGCGTTGGTCCTTTGTGAGCTGGGACCTCGGGCAGCTCTGACAGTAAGCTCCGTCTGCAATAAAAATTGAACCCTCGCAGCGTGAGTTGGCGCAGCGAGGGGCAAAACTTGGTGTTTTGCGAGCTCACGAAGATCGGCAAAGATGACTACAGAGGACAAGGTGAAAGACCTGCAAGAAGCAGTCACGAGGCTTTACGCAGAAATAGCAGCATCCAGAAAGAGAGAGGAAGAAGCAGTAGCGCTCTGCCGGGATCTGCAAACCAGGTGGGAACGTTTGGGCAAAGAGCGACTGCCAGGACCCAAGCCGGAGGGAGTTGGCCTCGGGAAGAGGGGGGGGCAGCATCGTAGCCCACTTCGACGGGAACTTGCAGCAGTATCCTAACTTCAGAGCAGACATAGTTTTCGCGCTCAATTTGCTTCAGAAAGACTTTAGAGATGAGGAGGAGAAAGTAGGCTTCATAATAACTCATCTGCATGGGGAAGCTAAATCGTGGCTGCGCAACTTATGGCGCGAAAATGACCCCGCCCTCCAAGATTCAAAAGCCTTTATCAAGGCTATGGACGAGTGTTTTAAATCGACGGTAGATGTGGATGTGGCCAGGAGGGAAATGCATGGGCTGAAGCAGGGCAAAGCCACTGTGAGACAATATCACTCCCACTTTTTTGCATTAGTAAATGTGCTGGGCTGGGAGAAGGACTCCGCTGCCGTCAGGGATCTGTTCTGGGAGGGGCTGAATGGGGCCGTGAAAGATGAGCTGGCGAGGGGGGAGAGACCCAACAGCACCACAGAAGTCATCCAAAGAGCGCTGGCGATAGGGGTGCGCCTGGAAGAACGCCCTTGGAGCAGGGATGAGGGACGTACAGGGGCGCCGACTTATAAAAAATATTGAGGGGGCCCATACCGGGGTCCTGCCCCGGGAAGTTTTCTAAATTTTAGATGAAAATTAGTGAGTTTTAAAGTTTTTTAAAAGTATTTTAGAGTCATATGATCAACATTAGAACCCCGAAAACTCGACTCTCTATAACTCCACACTCCGGGAAACTCGACAAGCCTGAAACACTTTTTGGCTTTGAAAAAAGAAACAAAACATAAACACGCACGGTATTTTCGTAAAAAGCTAATTTAATTTACAGTAACAATTATGCTTATAGACTATTACAGAGCAGTGAATATATAGCTCTGAAAAGACTGAAATGATATTTAAATAAATCCTAAACTATCATTAAAAGAATAAAACATAAAATATTGCTGTTGCACAGTAATAGCACTTTGATTAATAAGTGAAAAAGCTAATTTAAGCTTACTTTGAATAAGGCTGAGGGTTCATTAAATAAAAATAATATCTCAAAGTTAATGCTTTAATACAGTTAATAAAGTTAATACAGTATGCCTAATACTGTATGTAAATACTGTAATACTGTATGTAAATAACGGGCTTTAATTGGGTCTTACACCCTAAAAATATTTAAGTATTTGAAAATAACAATTACAGTACTATAGTAATATAGAAATACAGTACTAAACTAGTACTAATATTTCGAAACTGAAAATTTAACATTCTGTATGTATTTAATTCTCTATTTTATAAATATTTTTAATATCTGACAGTGAGTTTGGAGTAGCCCAATGCAAAAATCCTGAGGATCCATGTGGATCCATGCTTTGTAACCACGTTTTTGCACCACTGTGACCCTAGGCAACAGTGGGTGCGTGATTTTTTTGGTGCAAGATGTAGCCATGGACATGCTATGTGATCTGATGGTGAATTTGGGGTGACCCAATGCAAAGATCCTGAGGATCCATGTGGATCCGTGCTTTGTAACCACGTTTTTGCACCACTGTGACCCTAGGCAACAGTGGGTGCGTGATTTTTTTGGTGCAGGCTGTAGCCATGGACATGCTATGTGATCTGATGGTGAATTTGGGGTGACCCAGTGCAAAGATCCTGTGGATCCATGCTTTGTAACCACGTTTTTGCACCATTGCAGCCTCAGGCAACAGTGGGTGCGTGATTTTTTTGGTACAGACTGTAGCCATGGACATGTAATGTGATCTGATGGTGAATTTGGGGTGACCCAATGCAAAAATCCTGAGGATCCATGTGGATCCGTGCTTTGTCACCACGTTTTAAATGGGGAGGGAAGGAAAAACACAGAAGGGACAAGAAGCACAAGAGGGGTGTGCGGAGAAGTAGCTGGCTAAGAATGCAGGGGAGGAGTTTAACGGGGTGGGGGGGAGGAAAGGAAGGCAAAAGTCCCCCCCCCCAAGCCAGCCCTCTCTCTCTCTCCCACCTGTATGTTTTTCGGCTGCCTGCGAGTCCCTAGAGCACGGAGAGGAGGAGGTGGTGGGCTGGAGCCGGCACGCAGTGTGACTAGGAAAGAATTAGAAGGAAGGACTCGATCCTTTCCTTAACCCTCTGCTTGCCAGGAGGGCAGGGGATTCCCTGCTCTTTGTTGAGTTTGAGCAAACGCAGCAACCGAAGCGGGTGGGCAGTAAGACCCTGAGGCAGAATGCAGGAAAGCAGCAGCTTCCGCCTTCCCTCCGCCCGACCGCCCGATCTTATTTTTGCCTGATTTTTGCCTATTTTTGCCCCTGCGCTCCGGAGTCAGCTCCAGGGACCACACATTCGCTCAATAACACGCACAGACATTTCCCCTTACTTTTTAGGAGAAAAAATCTGCGCGTTATAGAGCGAAATTTACGGTAATAATTTTCTTAAATTATTGGGGGGGCAGAGCCCCCCCAAACGAATTTTTGAAGGGGCTCGGGCCCCCTCAGGCCCCATGGAGTCGGCGCCTATGGGGACGTATGGCACGCACACCAGCCAGAACAACTCCCTCCCTACCCAGAGAGACAGCGCGCGCGCAAGTCCACGCCTCCACTGGGGGGGGGGGGGGGAGAAGAGCCGATGGAGATAGGTGGTGCCAGGGCTCAGACAGCACCCAGAGCCCAAACACCAGGAGCAGTCAAGGCGAAGCCTCCTAGAGGGAGCAGGAAGTGTTACATCTGCGACAGTGCTCAGCACATGGCGAAAGAGTGTCCCCAGAGGCTCCAGAGGCACACTGCAGCCTCAGCAACAGTAAGGGGAGCAGTTCAGCAGGGGGAACAGCTGCAGGGAAACGACGAAGCCTGGTTGGAGGCAGAGGCACTGGGGCCCAGCCAGGCGAGTCAGTGAAGCAGCCCCCAGAGATTTTACAGCCCACAGACCCCCTCCCGCCCAAACCAGTGATGCAACTCACCGCATCGCTCCAGCTGCCCAATGGACGCACCCTGGAAGTCCCTATTACCATTGACTGTGGTAGTAATGCAGACTTTGTAGGAGTGGATTTCATCAAACAACATCGCATAGCGCTCCTACCAGCCACGATGCCCCTAAACGTCGTCACGGTCGATGGCAGAGAGTTACTGGGAGGACAGGTGATACAGCAAACACAGCCAATGGTAATGCAAATTGGAAATCACCGGGAAGTCATCAGCTTCAATGTCACACACCTGTCAGACACGCCCATAGTGTTGGGCATGAGTTGGCTGGATAGGCACAGCCCGGCATTAGCATGGTACCAGCGTCAATTGACCTTCTGCTCCTCCTACTGCGCAGAACACTGCATCCTGACCAGCCAGGAAGATGAGGGGCAAGAGGATGAACTACAGCTACACTTAGGCATGCTGCAAGCGGTACCCAACAAGTACAAGGCGTTTTTGGAGGTCTTCTGCGAGAAGGAAGCGGACAAGTTGCCTCCCCACAGGCCCTACGACTGCAAGATTGACCTCCTGCCGGGGGCGACGCTGCTGACGGGGAAACTGTATTCCATGTCTGAAGACGAACTGCAAGAACTCAGGGAGTTCATAGATCACAACTTGAAGCGAGGATTCATCCAAGAGTCCAAAGCAGTGGGGGGCAGTCCCGTGTTTTTCGTGAAGAAGAAAGACACGCCCCAACGGCGGCTGGTAGTTGATTACAGAATCCTCAATTCCAGGACAAAGCCCACAGCATTCCCCATGCCCAAGATCGACGACCTGCTCGCGACGGTGAGGAAGGGACGCATTTTCACCAAGTTGGATCTACGAAGAGCGTACAACCTTATACGCATGCGGGAGGGCGATGAGTGGAAGACGGCCATGTTTACGCCTTTGGGCACCTATGAATATCGAGTTATGCCGTTTGGTTTGCAAAATGGCTCCCATTGTTTCCAAGCCTTCATGCACCACGTGTTAGTGGGACTCCTCTACAAGAAGTGCGTCTGTTTCCTAGATAACATCCTGATCTTCTCGGAATCGCAGGAGGCTCACGAGAGAGATGTCAAGAAGGTCCTGCAGAGACTACGGGAGCACAGACTTTACGCCAAACTGGAGAAGTGCCAATTCGACATGACGGAGGTGGATTTCCTGGGCTACAAGCTGTCCGACAAGGGACTCGCCATGGACAGCACCAAGGTCCGCTTGGTGTTGGACTGGAAGAGCCCGCGCAATCGGAAGGAGGTCCAGAAGTTCGTCGGCTTCGCCAACTTTTATCGCAAGTTCATCAAGGGGTTCGCGATGGAGACGGCGGCCATCACAGACACCCTCAGCTCCAAGAAGAAGAAGTTCACCTGGACGGACCAGGCGGAGCAGTCCTTTCGGAGACTCAAGCGTCTCTTCGCGTCCGAAGAACAGCTGCTACACGTAAACCCCAGCAAACCAATGAGGGTTGAAACGGACGCCTCGGACAGAGCGGTGGGGGCGGTCCTGTTGCAGCAAGATCCGCAAGGGGACTGGAGGCCATGCGCATTCTACTCCAGGAAACTCAGCAAGTCGGAACAGAACTACACCATCTGGGACAGGGAGTTGCTGGCCATCCATGCAGCCTTCAAGGCGTGGCGGCACTTCCTCATCGGAGCCAAACACACAGTGCAGGTCCGCACGGACCATAAGAACCTGGAGTACTGGCGCACGGCGTGGTTCCTGAACCAGAGACACATCCGCTGGGCGGAGTTCTTTGCGGATTTCGACTTCCGGATAGAATACATCCCAGGAGACAACAACGTCATGGCAGAGGCACTGTCCAGGAAGCCGCAGTATCTCGAGGAAGCGGCACCGGTGGCGGCCAAACACATTTTCGCACCGAAAGCATGGACGTGCACTGCAGCCACCGTGGACCTGGACGCGGTACGTCGCGCGCTGCAGACGGACTCCTTCGCACGAGCCAAGATGGAGGAGGTGCGCAGCGGCACAGCGAAGGACGACGAGTTCCAGATACGCGACGGACTGCTCATCCGCAAAGGTGCCCTCTACGTGCCGGGAGACGACCTCCGCGCAAAAGTACTGCAGCAGTTACACGACGCGCCCAGCGCCGGGCACTTCGGCAAGGACAGGACGGCGGAATTAGTAGCCAGAGACTTTTGGTGGCCCAAGATGAGGGGAGAAGTCGCGGATTACGTCACTAGGTGTGACACATGCCAAAGGGCCAAACCAGTACACAGGCCGCCAGCGGGACTGCTGGAACCGCTACAGATGCCGCTCGAAGCGTGGGAGAAAGTGGCCCTGGACTTTTGTCACAGATCTGCCCAGCTCGCGAGGCAAGACAGCGGTACTCGTGGTCGTAGACCTGTTCACCAAGATGGCGCACTTCATTTCTTGCGCGAAGGTGGCCACAGCGGAACAGACCGCCAAGCTGTTCATAGACCACGTGTTCAAAGTTCACGGCTTACCGCGGTCCATCCTGTCTGACCGGGGTCGCCAATTCATCTTGAGCTTCTGGCAGAAGCTGCTGGGCATCCTGGACGTCAAGATCAACTTAGCGTCGGCACGACACCCGCAGACCAACGGACAAGTGGAGAGGGTCAACGCCATCATGCAGCAGTACCTGCGATGCTACGCAAATCAACAGCCCTCGACCTGGGTGGACTACCTACCGCTGGCCGAGTTTGCCTACAACAACATGAAGCACGTGTCTACGGGGGTGACACCGTTCTTCGCCAACAATGGGCGGCATCCCAGAACCTTCCTGGGGTTAGAGACGAAGGGGGAGGGGGAGCCACGGGGAGCAGAGGCCTGGGCAGCGGAGTTACAGGAGGTCCACGAGCAACTCCGAAGGCACTTGGAGCTAGCAAAACACGCCTACAAAATGCAGGCAGACAGACACAGGAGAGTCGGGGAAGACATCCAGGTGGGGGACTGGGTCTGGTTAGCAGCCCAGGCAGTGCCGGCCAGAACGTTAGCTAAGAAGAAGCTCAGACACAAGCAGCTAGGGCCTTACCAAGTCGAGGCACAAATCAATCCAGTGGCTTTCCGGTTGACACTCCCGGAGGACTCCAGAATGCACCCGGTCTTTCATAGATCAGTGCTCACACCCTACAAGGAACCCCACAGGTTTCAGGCGCCAGGGAACGCACCAGACCCACTCAGCAAATCGCCAACAAGGGGGGGGGTCACCGAGGGTGGCGCCACTCAACGAGGTCACGGAGATTTTAGACTTGAGATGGGGGGAAGAGGGGGTTGAATATCTCCTCGCCAGGGAAGGTACCACGGCCAGCGCCAACAGGTGGGTACCGTACTATGCCGTGGAGGAGCACTACCTCAAAGACGAGTTCCATGCACTCTTCCCACACAGACCAATGCCGGCAGATTATTTCGACTATCTTTTCACACCCCCACTTTCAGCCAGCACGTTCCAGGGGTTCTCATCAGCTGAGGAAACGGCGCCAGAAACAAGCTCCCCAGAGGGATCACTCTCGGGGTTTGTCACAGACCGCTCTTATTGGTGGGACAATCAACCGGAGGTGGGGTGGAGCAGGGAACTGCTGAGGGGGCCCTTACACGCAGCATCACCCGAGGCAACAGGGGGAGAGAGGGACATGGACGTGTTGGGGGAGGATCCTGGGTTCGAGCACAGCTGCAGAGAGATGGAAGCAGAGGAGATCGACGTCGACGAGCCCATTACGGACTGGCCGGATCCAGCTGGCTGGCTGCACAGCAGGGGGGAAGAACTGTATCCCGCACTCACCCCCACAGCACTGGAGCACCCGGAACCCGCACCCGAAGAGGGGGAGGGGGGAAGGGGGGGCTTCGAGGGGGGGATGGATGTCAGGGGCTCAGGAGCAGGGGCACAGGGGAGAGAGGAAATGGAGAGCGAAGGGGAAGAATCTTGAGGGCAGCGTAGGGGAGTATGACAGTGGCACGAGAGATTCCATGAGCTTCTCCAGCGAATCAGAAGATTCCCAGAGGGGGGCGCCGAGGGCCAGGGCAAGGGGGGTCCCAGGGGGGATGCACCAGAAGCAAGGGGCCAGCGGGGACTCCCAAAGCAGCAGCGGGAGATCAGGGCCAGCTCCCCCACCAGAGCGTAGTGGGGGGGAAGAGTCCCATGTATCAGGGCCAGCGTCTCCTCCAGCAGGGAGAGAAGATGAGTCAGGGCTGACCACGCCTCTATCGGAGAGTGAGGGAACGGAGGGGAAGTCAGGTCCAGCTAGCCTCCCCGAAGGGGGAAGCAGTGACAGGAGCAGTGTAACGGTCAGGAGAAAGGTTGCCGGCTGGGCGCGCGCGCCAAGTTCGAATGTACAGCCGCGCGGGACAGCAGAAAACCCGGATTGGGAACCAGGTCCTAAAGCCCGCCGGAGGCAGGGGGAAGACTCAGGGGACTCAGCGTCAGAAGAGTCTAGAAAGGGCAAGACCCCAGCGGACAGGCGGACCCAGAGGAGGAAAGAGCAAAGGAAGAGGTGGAGCAAGGCTAGAGTCTTAAACTGGTGTCTGGGGGGAGGAGATTCAGACGGAGCTTCAGCGGTCGAGAGTTCGAGACGTAGAGCTGCGCGCCGCGGCTTTGAAATCGAAACTGAACTTCAATAAAGACTTTTGTATATAACAACGAACTGGCGTTGGTCCTTTGTGAGCTGGGACCTCGGGCAGCTCTGACAGATACTTATCTTAACATCTTAATGGAATTCTTTTATTGTGTATTTTAATGCTAGTTATCAATCTTTGTGCAAATGGATGGAACTCCAATATTGTCTGCTCAAGCTTTCCATTTGCCAGATGGAAGAGTCCATTCCCTTCTCTCTCTGTCTGCTATTGGGGATGAGGTTAGGGGAGACTTTCAGGGGGTAGAAACAGTGGGAGAAAGCCCTATTGTGCAGCTGATGGGGCTGGTTAGGTTAATCCTGATCACTGAAGAAATGACTGATAAAATAATAGAATTCTTGAACTGGAAGAATTGGAAGAGACCCTGAGAGTCAGATAATCCAAATCCTGCAATGCAGGAATCTCAACTAAAGTGTCCCTGACAAAGGACCACCCAACCTCTGCTTAAAGAGCTGCAATGAAGGAGAGTTCACAACCTTCCAAGGGGGTCAAACATCTTACTGTCAGAAACTTCCTCCTGGTGTTTAGTTGGAATCTCCTTTGTAGAATCCATTTTTACTATGTTATCTCCTCTCAGTCTCCTCTTCTTGAGGCTAAACATACCCAGCTCCTTCAACCATTCCTCACCAGGCTTGGTTTCCAGGCCCCTGATCATCTTGGTCGCCCTCCTCCACACACATTCCAGCTTGTCAACATCTCTCTTAAACTTTGGTGCCCCAAACTGCACACAGTATTCCGGGTGTGGTCTGACCAAGGCAGAAGAGAGTGGGACTATTACTTCTCATGATCAGGACACTAAACTTTTGTTAACACAGCCTAGAATAGCATTAGCTGATTTCGCTGCAGTTCTGCCTTTTGTCTGTCATCCAAAAGCATTTCTCTGTATTCTCTATGCATGGGAACTACTATTTTTTTTCTTCCCCTTGCTTCAAACATAGCCAAATAAAACTTTTAAAAATTATTTTGAACCTCTCTTGCAAACCTGAGCTTCATTCTGAGCTTTGGCCCACCAGACCTTCTCCCCACAACTGTTGCGTCCTCTGGTCTACTCCTCTTTTGTGCCCTTCTTACTTTTCAGCTCACCTGTAAGCTCCTTATGTCCCCACACCAATTTATCTAGATGCCTCCCCCCTTTTTGTTGTTGGACTTGTCTGTATTTGTGCCTTCAACACCTCACCTTTAAGAAACTCCCAGCAACCTGGGAAACCCTTTTCTTTGACTATTTGTGACCATGGGATCTCACCCAGAAGCTCCTTAAGCTTTTTGAAATTGGCCAGAGTGCATGTCTGAATATACTCCATTTTCAGTTGCCTCTGAATCATGAAATCCAGAAGGACATGATCACTTCCTCCCTCATTTCCCAGTAATACAACTTTGTTGAGACAAGCCTAGAGGAGAGACACTTGTTTGGAACCAGAGACACCCTGGCTACCCCACCCCTCAGCCTCCTTCCCCTACCTGATCTGGTTCCACAGCCACTGATTCTCCTCCACCATCATGAAAGGATAGATGAGGAGGTCTTGCCGGCATCATTTTGTCACCTGCAAGAGACAAAGTTAAGTCAGAATCCATGAGTGCATGATGCTCTCAGGTGTGAAGCAGTGCTTATCTAGCTACAGATAGGCCTTAGAGAAATTATCCCCTGCTGATGTTTGTACCCATCTCATATTTTCATTGTGCAAAGAAACATCTGACCTCCAAGTGTCTTCCCCCAAAATATGAAAAGAATTTACAGATTAGTTTCTAAATCCACAGCATGTGACCAAATGGAGAAGAAACTCCTTCCTCCTTACCCAGCAGCCTCTCTCTGGTGTCCAACGGAGTCATCTCTGCCAAATCAGGGCCCATTTCTGCAAACAGATCCTTTCCCTGAAAGAAAAACAGGGTTCCAAACAGAGAATGGGGAGAAAGATCAGAAAGCGAATGGCAGAGATAAAATCTGGGGATATCATATATTCTTCCTTGGATGCTTTCCAAAAAAGGATGGGCCATTAGTAGATGATTTTAGGAGACTCTCCCTCCTGTCTGGAGCCCCTTGGGAGTATCCGGAGGAAAGTCTCTCTCACCTGCTTCCTCTCCTCGGCCTGACTCAGGATGAAACCTTCGGCCAGGGCCACTGCCTGGGAACTGGTCTCCGCTCCGCATTCCCTCACCCAGCTCTCCATCTCCGCTGGAAGGACAGCCAGGAACTGCTCCAAGATCACCAGGTCCAGCATCTCAGCTTTCGTGTGCCTTTCTGGCTCCAGCCATTGATGGTCAAGGTGGTAGAACCAGCTGCAAACCTCTCGTGGTCCTTCAGTCTCCTGGTAGCAGAAGTGCCTGAACTGCTGGCTCTGCACATCTGAGCGGAGGGTGTCCTTTTCTCTCAGGACCTGCTGCACAGAGTTTTCCCAGAATCCCCCACTTCTCCCCATGCCAATGGCATGGGCTCCTCCTGCTTCAGGACCAGCTGAATTTTGCTTATCCAGCTCTGCTCCCAGGAAGTCCTCCAGAGATCTCAAGGAATCTGTTTTTCCTTTCGTCATGTTCTGTCTGACAGTCTGAATTAGAGCTGCCAGCAACTTCTAAAAAGCAAATATATTGTTCCATTATAAAATTGTCACACAGTTAGGAGAAGAGAAAGGTTTCCTGAGCAAGCATGGATGAGTTTTGCTAGGAACCAGGACTGGATTGCACCACAGTCCAGGCTCTGAGCTTTCTTTAATAAAGAAAGGAAGGAAAAGTAATCCTCTAGCCCTCCTGTAAGGAAAATGACCATAAAAAATGTGCAGGCAATAGAAGGGATTTATGTGAGTTGAAACTGCCTGATTGCTTCTACCTTGCAATGTTTTCAGTCAAGGAAGGAAGTCAGAACTATGAGTGATGAGTAAGTCATTTGTGGGGGTGCTGACCAAGGGATTTTCAAGAGTTGCTCTTCCTCCCACTCTGACTTCAGGGCATGTTTTTTCCTGCTTGCGTCTCATTTTCTAGCACTTGGAACCTCCAACCTCCTCAAGAAAGACTCCTGGGATGGGGTCCCCCTTTCTTTATTCTGAGGGCCAGATCCTGATCTGCCCAACTCCTTGAGGGCCAAGTGGGTGAAGCCAAAGCACAGCATTTAAAAGCAAGCAGAGCAGGACTCTCCTTCTTTCTGTGATTGTTAAGCTTTTTTAAAGCTGTTTTTAATGTTGTGTTTTAATGTTGTTACCTGCCCTGGGAACTTAGAGTGAAAGGCAGGCTAACAACAACAACAACAACAACAACAACAACAACAACAACAACAACAACAGACCTTAACCCCCCCCCCCCAGCCATATATGCTTGGGATACTCCTATGCTAAGGGATCATTGCAATGCCCTCTGGGTGGAGCTGCTCTTGAAGACAACTTGGAAACTGGTTCAAAAAGCAGCAGCCAGATAATGGGCTTGCTTCGCTTTCTATTCATAGCATTGCCATACCTGCTTTTTCTTCAAGACAGGAGCAAAACTAGGTTTTATTTCACCCAGGTCAAACAGCCAGTTTGCCACACACCCCACGTGCATTTGAACACACACAGAGACAGGCTGGGAGCCTTAATGGCTTCCCTCTGGGGGCTCCACTTGGGGCCAGGAGGGCATCCTAATGCCAATTCCTTGGTTGGGGAAGGCCTGGTTTCCCCCCTCTCCAGATTCTGTGCCTGGGACCATGGCCCCCTCCACTATGCCACTGCTTTCCACACCACCACGTGGGCTACCTTTCTAGCAGGGCCTCTCCTGCCTTGGATGGTGATGTTAAGCATAACTGATTTAATTCACACTGAAATGGGAATGTCTGTGTACTGCCAAGAAGAGAAGAAGCCTTTTCCGTGGTGGCTCCCAACTGTGGAATGCTCTCCCCAGAGAGGCTTGTCTGGCACCCTCATTACATATCTTCAGGTGCCAGGCAAAAACATTCCTCTTTACCCAGACTTTTGGCTATTAAATAATCTATGGCCTGTAAAAGTATGGGGGAGAGAACTCTTACGATGACGACTACTTTATTATTAGGCTATTTGTCAGTATGCTTTTTACGAAGTTCTTATTATGTTTTTATCATTGATGTTCTGTCATGATTTTTTAATGTTGTAGAGCACCCTGAGATCTTTTGATAAATGGTGGTATATAAATTGAAGAAATAATAATAAAAATAATAATATATTGGTGAAAGGGTTTAACTGGAAGATTTCATTGACTTCAGACAAGCAAGAAGAGCGGTCTCTTGAGCTTTAACTAGTTGATAATTAACTGGTTGTTGTTCTCTAGCAGCCAGGGAGTGACCTTAGATCCCATGGGAGGCTATTGAATAGCAAATTCGCCATCTTGGCAGGGTGGTGACTGAGTCTTTTGTTTTCTCTGACTCTCCTGAAGTGAGAGAAAACGGCTCCAGAGAAAATGGAGGCTGTAGGAAGAGACAGACCTTTGCTTATGTCTGTTTGGAATGTGCTTTGTTCTCTCCCAAAACCTGATGGAAGGAGGATGCAAAGGAAGCGCATGGGTGGTCCTCCCCCCCAATTCACCTCCATTGTGCCTCTGAGCATGTGCAGAGTGTCTGCTCTCCTATCTCCATATCCGAATATCCCAGTGGGCATGGAAGCGGCTAAAAAACAGCTACTGCAGAATGGCAAGAAAAAAAGGAGCAGGAAACGTAGGTGGACCTCCCAGCTGCTGTCCTCGGGTTTTTTTATAGAGCACCGCCCCCCCCCCCTCTCTGCGTTGGCCTCTCCCTCCTTTAAAGCCACCCACCCAGGCAGGCAGGCGGCCCAGCCTTCCTCCTGCAGGAGGGAGTTCCCCAGCTCAACCAAGGACAGAGGGAAGGTCACTCTTTCTTTATTCCTTGGGTCAGGCTTTTGTTTTGATCTGTGGCGTATATTCGTGTCCGGCTTCCACCTCTGTCGGTTCTCAGTCTGAAGGGGGGGGGGGTTTAGATCTGCTCTTTCCCTCTCCCCCAAAGGATACAGTTGCAGCCTCCTGCGAGCTGGCCCCTCCCGGGATGGGGCAGGAGGGCCGAATTGAGCCGACAGGCCGAGGTCGCCCCGGTCCAGGGGCCCCGCGCCTTTGAGGGGCCCCACAACCAGGGATCCGAAGAACATGGATTTGATCGGGAAAGAAACTGGCAATCAACCCGAGGCAGAAACTTCCAAAGCATCTGCGAGGGGGCCCTTGAGATTGCGACGACCGAGAGGCCTCCGCCAGGTTTCATCCGGCCCTGGATTTGCGGGTGTCCCCCCCCCGCCCCCTTGTGACCCCCCCCTCCTCCCCGGAGAAGAGAAGGGAGACTCACCAGATCCCAGAAGATGCAGAGCCGAGCCAAGAGCCCCCCCCGCCACTTGCACGAAAAGACTGGGGAGGGAGGGAGGGGCTTTTTCTCGGGAGGACCTGACACCCCCCCCCCCTTTTCATACCTGTCCTCTCTAGGAAGGCAGCACCCATTTCTTTTAACCCTTGGCTAGCCGAGCACACCCAATTCACCCTTCTCTCCACCATTTCCCCATGATTGTAGGCTGTTTTGAACTGTTCTTTAATATTGTGCTTCTCTGTTGTCATCTGCCCTGTGAACTTTAGGTGGGTCATTGAAAATGATAACAATAATTATTTATTCTATGCAATAATATTATGATTCGATGATGGCTGGGGAACTGGTCCAAAATGCAGTTGTAGTCCAAAGCTCCTGGTCAGCGTCAGGTGGGGGGAGGCTGGTGTGGGACTAGGGCAGAGGGCAGGAGCTTCTGCACCCGCGGGCCCCTTCCCCTTCTGGGCAGACATCCAGGGCACAAAGGAGCCTAAGCCGACTTCTGTCTCCTGCATGAATTGGCTCATCCCCTTTTGAAAGCCATCTCGGTTGGTGTCCACCCCTGCCTCCTGTGGGAAGGAGTTCCATAGTTTCCACAGTGCACCGCATGCAGAAGCACCCCCCCCCCGCCCTCAATCTTCCAACAGTCTTTCTTGATTTACTGCAGAGGTCAGATTGTCGTTTTTATATTACTGTACGTGTATATTTTATGTCCAAATGTTTCTGCCTGGCTCTGTTAATAAATGTGACATCTAAATGGGGGTTTGTTTGCATGCCCTCTTCTTCCCGACCCAAAGACCCCTCCATAAAGTGGCAAGCAGTACATGGATCCAAAGGAACAGCAGACAGGGAGGAACCTCTGCTCCCTGATTTGGGGGTTGTAGGGGATCCCTCCAGGGATTAGCTGAACAGGTCCCCTGCACCCTCCCCTTCAGCACTGGGTCAGAAGAAGACAGACTCACCAGGTCCCTGGAGGCATCACTGATTCAGCACTTGAACAGGGTGAGGAAGGGCCTCGGAAGGAGGGGCTTTTGCTCTGGAGGACCTTGTTCCACCCCACTGCCTTCATTTCCTATCCTCTCTAGGCATGCAGCTGTCTTCTTTTTACAAAAATCTCACCCTCTCTTCCCACTCTGTATCTTCTCTCCAAAGCAGGAGTCAAGGAGGAACCTCAGTAACTCTGCACACACTCAGAGGTGCTTTATTTGGGGGTACTCTCTTGGCCATGGGTAGGCAAACTAAGGCCCGGGGGCCGGATCCGGCCTAGTCGCCTTCTAAATCTGGCCCATGGACATTCTGGGAATCAGTGTGTTTTTACATGAGCAGAATGTGTGCTTTTATTTAAAATGCCTCTCTGGGTTATTTGTGGGGCATAGGAATTTGTTCATCCCCCCCCCCAAAAAAATATAGTCTGGCCCCCCACAGGGCCGGAGGGACAGTGGACCGGCCCCCTGCTGGAGAAGTTTGCTGACCCCTGCTCTAGGCAGTGTGATGCAGCAGCGTTAAAAAAGCTACTGCTCTTTCAGGCTCCATCATCAGAAGTCTAGTGTCCAGATCAAGCTCAAGGATGCTGACCAGCTGGAAGGTGTGCAGAGCAGGGCAGCCAAGATGATCCAGGGTCTGGAAACCAGGCCTGATGAGGAACGGTTGAAGGAGCTGGGGCTGTTTAGCCTGGGAAAGAGGGGACTGAGAGGAGAGAGGAGAGGCTCCGGAGGGCAGGAACCCAACCACGGATTCAGCTTAGACTAGATGAGCCTTGGGCTTCCTTCCAAGACTAGGCTTGTGGGACAGGAGATTCACCTGGAAGAACTTTCTCTCTTTTGGAAATGCTTCTCCATCTGCTCCCGGCAGGCACCACCCAAGTCTCCAGCCTGGCTTGGAGGTCGCGAGGGGAAGACTCGGGGCTTCGACATGTTCGCTGCGCTTTGTGGGGCGGCAGAATCGGGCGGCCCCTCTGCCTCTCGCCCCCCCCCCGGGCGGCCCCTCTGCCTCTCGCCCCCCGGCCCCCGGCCCCCCCCTCCGGCCCCCTCGGCCTTCGCAGAGAGGACGACAACGGGGCTGCCCCCCTCCTGCTCCCTCGGCTGCTGCTGCTTCCGCGGCCCATAAGGGGACTTCCTTCATCCTGGCCGCGCCGGGTGTCGCGCTCGCTCCCCGTCTCTCCCTCGGGCGCCCCTCCCACACTGCGCGCAGGCGCGCTTCGGAGCCCCGCCCCCGGGCCGGCCCAGCGCCGCCCCGCAACCCGCCGGCCTTCGCCATAGAGACGCTTCGGAGGACTAGAGTGGCACTTTCCCCCCCCCTCGAGTCCGCAGGTCGCTTCCGTCGGAAGTAGCGTCTTGGCGATGCGTTGGGGCGGAAGAGGCTTTGCTGGGGGAGGCTCGCCCCAACGCCCCCCCCCGACCCCGCTCGCCCTCCCGGCGGCGCTGCCCTGCCAGGGGAGGAGGTCTTTCTAGGGCGCCCCCCCCCGCTCGAGGCGCCCGCTTTCTCGCTCAGGCCGAGGGGAAGGGCAGCGCGGCTCAGTGGGCGGAGCAGCTGCACGGCAGGCCGGCCGGAGCTCGCAGCTTCCAGCTCCTGGGCGCCGGCGAGGCCTCTCCCGTCCCGGGGTCTCCGGCTGCAACTGCCCTGCCTTCGGAAGCCGCCTTCTCTCCAGCTGCGGAGGCAGACCATCCTGGCCAGGAGCCCCGCCCGCTCTCTCCTCCTGCTGCCCCGACTGGTTTCCTCCTCCTCCTCCTCTCTTAAAGCTCTCCAACTTGGAGGTCCTCAGGGCCTCCTGCGGGAGGGAGTTCCGCAGTTTAACTCTGCGGTGCGAAGAAGGGCTTTTTCTAATCTGTCCCGAATCACCCGGCGTCCAGCTTCATTGGGCGTCCGCTAGACAGACGTCCTTCCTTGGAGGAATGTCTCTCTCTCCCCACTCCTGCAACACCCCCAAAAACCACACCAACGCTTTCCCCCAGCCAGCGCAGTTTATTTGCAAAACACACAACGTGGAGTCGGAGATGCTTTGGAGGCAAATAATAATAAAAAATATATAAATAACATAAAAATTAAATAAAGTGCAATGGAATGGGGCCCTTTGGCCTGAGATGGCAGGAGGGGCTGGGGTGGAGGCCTGCCCACCCGTCTCCCGTGGATGTAGCAGCTGCCAGTGTGAAATGGGGTGGGGTGTAAGAGAAATCTGCCCCCTCCCCAGTCCTCAGAAGTGGCACAATCCAGTGTGATCCAGAAGATCCGCAGCAGCAAAGGTACCCCTCCACCAGCAGGGGGCAGCACAGATTCGTCCCATAACCATAGACCTGTAGCATTGGGAGGGACACCGAGGGTCATCTAGTCCAACCCTCTGCAGTGCAGCTGTCCAGTGGGTGTACCGTCAAGCTCCAAGGTTTAGCAGCAGCAGCTGATTCCTGATCCTCAGCATGGGGCAATTGGGGGAGCTGCCCCCCCCCAGATGCTTGGCCTCATTTGCACACACCATGGGGGACGAAGTCAATGAGGTTGGGGGTATGTGTCCCCCATTTTGAAGGAGCAAATGTGGGGAGGGGGAGCAGCCAAAAACCCCAGAAGGAGAGTGGGAGATGGCACAGTGAGGGGGTTGTCTCATGGGGGGGGGCTGCAGCTCTGAGCCCCCGCAAGGGAAAGGGAAGAGCGGAGAGAAGTGGAAGGTCCCCCCACATTTATTGGGTGTGCTGAGATTTTTCCGGGGGGGTGTCACATGCGCGGCTTTTATTCCATGGGGGGCAGCACTGGGGCGTTTGCAGGTTTGGGGGCGGGGGAGGCAGGAGGTTTGTTCCCTTGCAAGGCAGGAGGCAGCGTCTCCCTTTTGGAGGAGAGCAGGGAAAGGGGGTGGGGTCTCTGCCCCCCACCTCACGTGACGGGGGCCACCACCAGCACCTTGCACTCCCGCTTGGCAATCTTGTCCAGGGAAAGGGCAGCCTTGTCGGGGGGCAGGTAGAGGGGGCGCCCCACAGGGGAGCCCACGGGGGGAGTGATTGCTCTGCGCTCCATGACGCTGCCTGACCTGTGGGGGGGGAGAGAAAGAGAGGCCTCAGTGGGGGGGGGGCAGGGGGGCCTTGGCCGACCCCCAGGAGAACCCAGGAGCCCTGCCTCTCTTGTCTGCCCCCTTCAGCCCACCCTCCTCCATTACCCTTCCTCCCGGGTCCCCAAAGAGGAGGACACAGAACTGGAGTGTTGCTCCCAGTGGTCATCTAGCCCAGTGGTCATCTAGCCCAACCCCCGGAGTCAGCCTCCTTCATTACCCTCCCTTCCTGTTCCCTGAAAGAGTGAGAATCATGGATTGTAGAATTGGAAGGGACCCCACAGGGCCATCTAGCCGAACCTCCTGCACCCACCTCATGAGGTGGCCCCTGGCCGGCTGCTGGTGGGAGAAGCTCTGCGAGCGGCCCAGGCTGGCCTGGTGACGCTCCACCAGCTCCCGGACAGCCGGGCTGCCTGGGCTGCTCTTGCGGGAGACAGGCCGGGCCTCGGGAGGTGGGTTCGAGACGCTGGCGGTGAACTGCAGCTTCAGCTTCATGTGCTGGGAGAGCTTCCGGGGAGCAAAGAAGGAGAAAGAGAAAGAGGTCCATTCCTTCTGCAGCCGGGCAGTGTCAAACAGAGCGGGAGGCCAGGAGGGCAGCGGCGGCTGCTGCTGCTGCTGCTTCCCAATAGCAGTGGACTGTAGAGTTGGGAGGGAGCTCTGAGGGTCATCCAGCCCATCTCCCCGCAACTCAGCAGGTCCAGAAGGAAGGGCTTGGCTGCCCATCAGCACCACCCTGAGCACAGACACCAGCAGGGTCCTCTTCAGAGCCCCACACTCCCATCTCCACTCTGCCAGAAGGACATCAGAAGGGCCTGCTGGGCCAAAGGGGCCCATCCAGTCACAGACCCTTAGAACCATAGTGTTCTAGGGCTGAAAGGGACCCTGAGGGTCCTCTAGTCCAACCCCCTGCAGTGCAGGAATCTCAGCTCAAGCAGCCATGAGAGATGACCAGGCAGCGTCTTCTCTCAGTGGCCAACCTGATGCCCGTTGTGAGATTCCCGCAAGCAAAATTCAAGCACAATAACCACTCTCTTCCTGCCTGTGGTTTCCAGCAACTGGGGCCACCTTGCAAGAGTAGAACTCTGGAACTCACTGCCACGGGAAGCAGCACTGGCCATCTACTTGGATGGCTTTAAAAGAGGGTTGGGCAGATTCATGGAGGGGGCTGTGACAGCTACCAGCCCCTGGGAAGATTTGGGACAGATGAAGGAAAGTCCATCTTCCTGCAGGGTCCTATCCTCTCTTAATGCCATCCCTCTTGTGGGAGGGAGTTCCACAGGTTAACTGTGCTGTGTGGAGAAGGTCTTTCTTTTACCTTTCCCAAATCTGCCCGCATTCAACCACAGCATTGTCAAGAATCCCCCAAGGGCCATGCAGCCCAGCCCCCCCCCCTGCAGAAAGGAGCCCCAGAGCCTGGATGGAAGCATGTGCTGGCGCACAGGGGCTTCTTACCTCGTACAACCCGGCACGCAGCGCCTGGAAGGTGACGCAGAAAGTCCGGGCGCTGCCCTTCCGGGAGAACCCCAAGTTGTTGAGTGGCGTGTGGCAGACGATGGCATCCTGGGCGTCCTGGATGGCGCGCCGTTCCTCGCGGGACAGCTTCTTGCCTGGGGGGTGTCAGGAAAAGGAAAGGGCAGCAGCCTTGTCCCACCTGAGGTGCCCCAGAGAAGCCCACAAGCGAGAACCACCAGCTCCCGCTTTTGCGGGCAGACTGTCCCTGAGCTTGGAGGCTCTGTTCCCTGTGAGCATGGCCCAGGAGCTCTTCGTCATCCACTTCCTCATGCTCCAGCCCCACTCCCCCCAGGACCAAGAGCGGCAAGGCTCCCCCCCCCCAACTCTTCCTGGCCGGAGAATTGTAGAGTTGGAAGGGATCCCCAGTGGTCATCTAGTCCAATGCTAAAGAATCCCTGAGAAATGGCTCCCCAGCATCTCCCTAAAGACCTTCCAAGAAAGTATTTCCAGGCAGGACTCATAGAATCATGGAAACTCAGGGTCATCCAGGGATCGCAGAGAAGCCCTGCCTCTCTCACCCGCCACGTCAGCCAGCCTCCTCCACTGCCCTCCTCCCCTGCTCCCCAAAACAGGAGGGAAGAATCATGGAATCATAGACCCCAAGGGTCACAAAAGAATGCCTGACAGGTGGCGATCCTCCAAGGAAGGAGAGACCACCATAGAATTATGGAATGGTTGGGCTGGGTGGGGGCCACCAAAGGTCATCCAGCCCAGCCCACCATGCTCTCACCAGCAGCCGCACTCTCTGGAGTCCACACCAGACGCACAGCCAGGAAGTCCTGCAGGTTGTTGATGAGGGTGTAGGTGACGGTGAAGCGGCGGTGAAGGGCGACCGGAGACTCGCACTCGGCTGTCATGACGAATCGGGGGCGGGCCAGGCGGATGCTGGGGAGCCTAAGAAGAAGAAGAAGAAGAAGAAGAAGAAGAAGAAGAAGAAGAAGAAGGTGAAGAAGACGGCACCCATCTGGCTGGGCTTCCAGAACATATAAAAACATAAGAAAGAATCAAACATTCAAAGCATTTAGCAGCTTAAGGGAGTAAGGGAAGCTGTGCTGTGTGTCAGGGCAGGGAGGTGCAGGGAGGTGCAGTCAGGGGCAGGGTCCTGCCCCACCCCACCCAACCCCACCTGGGGGGCCAGGTCCCCTTCGTCCCTGGGAACGTGAGCGCGGAAGTCAAGATGTGGCAGCAAGATGGGCAGCCAGCAGCGGGGAGGCAGCGTCCATCGTCCTCATGGAGTTGAGAGGAACCCCAAGGGCCATCTAGCCCACCCACCCCTGGCAGGGCAGGAATCGCAGCTCAAGATTTCTGCATGACTGAGAGAAACATCTTGTGGACGAAGTGGGTGGAGGTCCAGTCAATTGCGGGTGGGCCTGGCCCCCCTTTGCTGCTGTCACTCTGCGACGTGACCAAGTCCAGTAGCCCTGTATTTCCCTCTCTTCTTGCAGGACTATGCCTGATTCTCTTTTTTTAACCATCATATGGAGGTTTTGTACAGACTTCCCAACCTTCCCTTCCATGGCATTCTTAATAAACCTAGTTTTGGCTGCATATTGATTTGTAACTCCACCCTAGTTTTCTCCTTGTAGTCCTTCGTTATATTTGTTGTTTATACACCCCCTACTTGTAGATTGATTTTAGCATCATATTTTTTTAAATATTTCCCAAAGCTCTCCCATCCCTTTGTTTCCCCCCATCTTGGTTTTTTATTTTGGCTGTGAGATTTGCGAGTTCCGCAAATTCTATTAGTTTCTGCAGCCGTTGTTCTTTAGCTGGAATTTCTTTTACTTTCCAACTTCTGGCATATTCTAGTCTGGCTGCAGCCATCACATAGAGGAATAGGTTATGAACCTCTGTAGGGATCTCATCTCCAATCATCGCTAGTAGAAAAGCTTCTGGGTTTTTTGGAAACGTGATCTGGAGAATTTTTATAAGCTGGTCATAGACTATCCCCCAGACCTTTGGGGCAAGTTTACACTGCCCTCACATATGGATAAAGGATTCCTCAACCTCTGAGTATTTCCAGCAGAGGTTAGACCCTCATCTGTAAAACTAGCAAGATTACTGGGGGTCAGGTACCACCTGTACAGCATATTTTCTTTTATCAGGTAGCAAGCCAAAATATTAATAGTTTTGTTCCATAGCTTCTCCCAGGCTGAAATTTCAATGTTTCAGTGTTGTGTCCAGTATCAGTAGCCCAGTGTATCAATACTTCCTTGACCATCTCGTCTTTGATCTCCCATTCCAGTAAAATTTGATAAAGGCTAGATATTAGTTTTTTATTATTTCCCAATACTGCTTTCCTGAATTCTTTCCCTTCCAAAAAAACCTTTGTCTTTATCTTTCCTAAAGTCCTAGTGCATTTGAAAATACTGGAACCAGTCTGGAATCCAGCTTTGCTCCCCTTTTGTTTTTTAAAGTCCTATAGAGGCCTCTTTGATTTCAAGGAGGTCCCTGTATGTACCTTAATTGTTACTCAGCTTTAGTTTTTTAACTGCAACTGTCTCCATAGGGGAGATCCACCAGGGGGTCTTCCTTTCTAGGAGGTCTTTATATCTCACCCACACTTTATATAGATTATTCTTTATCACGTGATTATGAACTCTCTTGTGAACTTTGGCTTTGTCATAGCACAGGCAAGTGTGCCATCCATACATCAGGTCGAATCCTTCCAGGTCCAGAACATTTGTGTTTTTCAACTCTACCCACCCTTTCATCCAACATAAACAAGCCTCTTCATAATACATTTTCAAGTCTGGGAGCCCAAATCCACACCCCCTATTCTTTATGTCAATTAAAATTTCATATTTAGTCCAGGGCTTTTCCCCCGGCCAGATTAAATTAGCTATGTCCTTTTCCCATTGCTTTAAGCAGTGAGTGCCACTAAATACTGGAAGGCCTGAAACAGAAAAAGGATCTTGGAGAGAAAGTTCATTTTGATCGCAGATATTCTCCCTAGAAACGAAAGCTTCATTCGGTTCCATTTCTCAAGGTCTTTTTATTTATTTATTATTATTTAATAAATCAGGGAGGGGTGAGGAAAACTTTTTGAGGTCTTTTAAAAATTTCAAGCCAAGTCTCTACATACTTAACTTGAAATAGGTTCAAGTTTCTGGGTCAAACCACACTCCCAAATATTTGACTTTCTTTTCTGCTTTGATCTCATGTCTGATCAAGGTCCTTTACCTGTAGTGGGTGTAGATGCTGGCGGTGAAAGGCAGCTTTGGGGTGGACCACTGGACCACAGCGATGAGAGGGACTTCCAGGCCCTGCGATTAAACCAGAGAGCCATAGGATGGTCAAGTTGGAAGGGACCCCGAGGGTCATCCAGTCCAACCCTCTGCAAGGCAGGAATCTCAAACAAATCAGGAGGGCATGTTGCATTTTTCAACTTGCAACTTCCAAAAATGAGGGGCGCTAAAAAGTTGTGACAGGACTTAGGAATTCAAGAGATATTTTGGTTAAATTAAAGCAATTTAGTTCTGCTTGGTTAGTAAAACATGTAAAATGCCCTAGAGATAATTAAAAATGAGTGTCAAGTACTTGCAGTTATATTATATACTAAAATTATTACTTTTATTTATATAGTATGCATTGCATATTTTATATTACTTGTTGCCTACCTTTCAGAAGGCAAAATTAAAAATTATTTGGTTTTCTGAGAACAGTTTATGTGCTTCTTAATCAAATATAGACTTACCAAGCTAACTGTCGTCCAATCTCCCTAAAATAATAGCAGATATGGATTCCTCGCACCCAAATATATTTTTAAGACCCCTCGCTGCAAAAATTAAGTTTCACCCCTTAAAATTATTGGCAGGCAGGAAATGATTGGCAGACATGCTGGTCCTACCCACCCCATGCAGCACATCCCGCCTCTCCCCCCATGGCCCCTCCCTCATAGAATCCCAGAAGGAAGGGATTCCCAAGGGACATTTAGTCCAATGGCTCTCAGACTTCTTTCTCTGGGTCAGATGTTCAGAACAAAAATGTTCTTGCACTGCACTGAATTTTTTATGGATAAGAAATACAAAAAGAAGCAGCTCCAGGCAACTACTTTGTAGTGTGATCACGGAACACCTAGAAAGCATAAAGCAATGGAGCTAGAGAAAATACATGCATCCTCCCCAAAATATATTTATAAATGAGTCTATTCCATCTGTACCTTCAGGAGGTATACAAAGTCAGTGAGAGGCGTGAGCCTGCCTTTGCTGGGCAATCTCATTTATCTTAGGCCTAATTTGAGACAAAGAAGCCCTCCTCTCCTCCTTGACACAAAGAAGCCTTTCTCTTCTCTGATCTTTCATATTTGTCAGAGTTGAAGAACAGCCAGTGCTCTCGAAGAGAGGCTGGGATACTGTTTCTGGTCGTATATCCCACAAGAGCCCAGAGGCATGCTCCCGTGTTGCATTTCTCATGTTTTGGCAACAGAGAAGCTGTCCATGTTTCTCATTTATATGAGGTCTAATTTAAGGCGGACAAACTTTCATCTCGTCAACACAAAAGCCTTACTCTTGCTCTTGTTTTGAAAATATACCTATCTATATTCTGCAAATAAATAAATAAATAAATGTTTTCCAATTCAGCTCTTGCCTTGTTATCATTAGGCTCAAATTTAAACAATAACTGTCAATGCAGATATTGATTTTTTTTTTTAATCAGCAGTGCAATTAACACTAGCCTGAAACTGGCAACAATTTATGGAATTCCCCCTTGAAGTCTGGCTAAATAATATTTGGAATGGGGCTGTATCAGAATGCCTCACTCATCCCAGAAGGCGAACGAAACACGCTGCAGGGAGACCTGCTTTTGGTGAACTTTGCTTCCTTTCTTTTCCTTTATAAATGAGACAGAAGATACTTTTATTCCACCCCCAACACCAGAACTTGTGGAGAGGATTGCTGAATAGATAAGGCATCAGTAAACATATTGCTTGTGTAATGCATTTGAAACTTAATAAGAATGGACCACTGGACCAAAGAACCCCTTATTTTCTTCATACAAGACTATCCTATACTGCCCTGAAATGTGAGATGCTTCTTGGAGAAGCCCAGTGTCTGCCTTGAGGAGGTGGCAGCAATCCTGGCAGCAAGGCAGACCCCCCCTGATCCCCCCTCCACCGGGTGCCAGTGGGGTGGGTCCCAGCCGCGTGGGCAGACCCTCACCTCCTTGGCGCTGTCTGGCGGGGGCTGCTCGGGGGCCTGCAGCTGGAAGAGGAAGTTCTGCTCCTCCAGGGCCCGCAGGGAGCAGGGGCAGGAGGCTGTGGCCGAGGGCACCCGGGAGAAGGAGGCCATGGACACCTCACCCGACTGGTGGCTGGAGAGAAAGGGGGAGAAAGAGGGGTAAACAGGGGAGGAAAGAGGCCCCCACCTTCCAAGACTCCTGCCTCCATCCCTCCAACTGCCCCGTCCCTGTAGAATTGTAGGACTGAAGAATTTGGAGGGGTTCCCAGGGTCATCCAGCCCAACCCCCTGCAATCCTGAGTAAGCTGCGTTAGCAGCACTGAAGTGACCTCCCCAAGGCTGTGTGTCTGGAGGTCCTGGGCTTCCCAGACGACAACACCCCCTTCTTGGCCTGGCTGTTGGGCTCCAAAGGAAAGCAGAGCAAGATGTTTGCCACCAGCTGGGCTGCAGGAGTTGCCAGAAGGAGGCATACAAAGCACCAGTGGTCCTGGGGGTGTGGAACGCTGCCCGCAGGGGCATGGCGCACGCGCCCAGGAACGTGGTATGCTGCCTGCGGGGGCGTGGCGCCAGCACCCCTTTTCCTCCGCCAGTGCAAGGTGCCATGCAAGCATCTTAGGGACTCTACTCTGGATTTGCATAGGGCTTACTCCTTAGCCATTTCTTCCCCCTCAAATATCCTGCAAGGCAGCAGAGGTTTAGGATCAGAGTTTTCCTTCCCTTAGAGGGGCTCCCTTCCCAGACGGACGAGCCCCACCTGCCCCTCACCTTCTTCATCCACAGCAGGTGCCAAAACTGTCTTCTTGACCGTTGAACCCCTTCTTGATCCCATCTGCTCAATCCACCAGAGCCTGACGACACACAGGGGAAGCCCCTAACTCTCTGGGGGTTTAAGACCCATTAGCCAACCTCACCTGTCTGAGCTGGCCAGTCGAAGACACTCCCAGAGTGTGGCTGCTGTCACCTGCTGACAGCTTCTAGGAGCCACAGGTGAGACCTGAGTGCAGGGTGGGGACCAAAGGTCAAAAGCCCCTGAATGGAGGCATTTCCAGGCCACAATGGCAGATTGGGGGGTCACCAGCTCCAGCTGACTGCCCTCCCACGAACTGTTCCCTTACCAGACATCATCAACCAGCAAGACGGACCCATCTGGCATCATAGGAAGGTAACTGGTGTTGAAATTGGGCAGGATCCGCACATCCCACACAGAGAGCTCCTCCTGCGAGGCTGCATTCAAAACTGGAGGTGGGGGAAAAGAGGGTGGGTGTGCAAAAGATTAAAGGCAGGGGAAAGGTCCTGGGATCCAAAGAGACAGGTGCTGTTGCAAAGGATGGCGTGCATCATTAATCTATGGAACTCCCTCCCACAGGAGGCAGCAATGGCTGCCCACCTGGATGGCAAGGACTGGACACATTCATGGAGGAGGAGAGGGCTACTGGTGGCTTCTAGTCAGGAGTTCAACTCCTCCAAGGGAGTCCCTGGATCATCAGCCTGGCGGCCCCCATCATCACAGCAGGAATGTTGGGGGTGGAGAGAGAGAGAGAAACCGTGATCAGCTGGACTTTCCAGGACACCTGTGTGCTTGATCAAGCAGCTTCTTCTGGTGATCCAATGGAACCTCCAGGTCCAGAGACAGTCTATCTGGATTTCCTGGTTCCAAGGGGCATTTGGCCACTGTGAGGACAGGGTCTTGGCCTAGGTGAGCCCCCCTGGACCTGATTCAGCATGGGTCTCTATGATCTTGTGAGGAGGAACCTAGAATGGGGCCCTCCTTTCACGCTTGGCTGGTCCAGTGTGAGAAGAGAAGGCTGGACTCCAGGTGGGGTCTGAGCCTTGGGCCTGAGCCTGCAGGTGCTCAGCTCTCCAGAGGTTCTCTGCACCCAGCCTTCACTTAGAGACCCTCCAGTTGGTGGGGGAGAGGATGTCGGTCCTCCAGCCCTGCTTACACATATGGGGGGGGGCACCATCCACAGGAAAGGGCAGAGCCTGGCCATTGGCAGGTCCCTGGAAGATGGAGAGGCCCCCTGCCCCCATCATGTCCCTGCTCCAGCTGCTCCCCACATTTCCCCCAAATGCCCCCACGTTGGCTCTCCCCCCTGCTCCCTCCATCCACGCACCTTTTAGTACCGTCAGGTGTTTCCCCGACACATTCAGGGGTTGGCACTTGAGCTCCGGAGGGGGCAGGACGGTCAGCATGGTGCTCACTGCAGGGAGGGGGTCAAAGGTCAGAGGGTGATACCCGCCCCATGCACCTAAGAGGATTTTTTTGGAAGGCAGGTGGAGAGAGGGGGTGTTTGGAGGAGACCCCCACGCTCCTCTCAATTCAGAGGTGCTGGGGGGAGTGGGTTCTGGGTCTGGAGCGCTCACCTTGCGCCTTGAAAGCCCCCTGCTCTTCCCGGAATGTCTGCGAGGGGGCCCGATCCTGCAGGATGCTGAGGTACCCGCGCTCCCGCACCTCCGCCTTCTCCTGGTCCCGCTTCCAAACCGTCACCACGATCTGGAAGCGCAAAAACGATCCGTGGGTGTTTAGAGGGGTGGGCGTGGGGTGTCCACCCAGGTGCCCTCCTCCTCCTCCTCTCCTTTCCCCGCCCCACCGTACCCGCCCGGGTCTCACCTTGGCCTTGACGGTGGTGGGGGGCAGCTTGTCCAGGCAGATGGTCAGGGGGAAGATGACCTCGTCCGTGGACACGATGGGCTCTTCCATGGGCACCTGCGCGGGCCGGGAGGGAAGCGTCAGCGGGCCGGATCCAGATTCCTCCCTCCCGCAAGGCACTCCGCCTCACCGCCCCGCCACCCGCGTCCGCTCCGGGCCTTACTCCTGCGGCGGGTCTCCCGGGGGTCCCCTGGCCGTGGGTCAGCAGCGCCCGGCAGTCGCGGAAGAGGCTCCCGGGGGCCGTGTCCTCGTCGTCTTCGCGGGTCGGCTCGGACTCTCCGCCCAGCGTCGCCTCGCCGCCCAGGCTGGCCCCGGGGCTAACGCTGGCCAGGGCAGAGAGGGACCCGGCCAGCTCCCCCCAGGGCGCCCTCCCGCCACCCTCCCCACCGGCGCCCCCGGGCCGGCAGCGAAGCACCAGCAGGAAGCGGACCGTCTCGCCCAGGTAAAGGTGGTTGCGTCGCGGCAGCGCCCGGTAGCGCCCGGGCTCGCCCAGCAGCACCTCCCGCGCCGGGAAGGGCACGGCCGGGAAATACATGAAGTAGTCGCACTGGGACTCCATAGCAGGTGCGGGGGGGGGGTCCACATCCGAGGGGGGCGGAGGAGAGGGAGCCCCACAGATGCGGGGAGGGAGGGCGGATTCCCGGCGGGGGGGGGGAGATCAACAAGGAAGAGGGAGGGGGAGGGAGAGAAGGAAGGGAGGGGGGTTACGCTCGGAGGGGCAGGGGGATCCGCCTCCGAGGGAGGTGGAAGAGATGCGGAGCAGAGATGGGAAAAGGGGGGCAGATTCTCGGCGGCGCGGGGGGGGGCAAAGATCAAGAAGGAAGAGCGAGGGAGGGAGGGAGGCGCCGGTGCGGCGTGGGGGGGCGGGGGGAGGCCGGGCTGTGCGGTGCGGCGCGGCGGGGCGGGGCGGAGCGAGCCAGGAAAGAAGGAAGGAGGAAGGGAGAGAATGAAAGAAAGAGGAAGGAGGAGGAGGGAGGGGGGAGAGGGGATGCGCTCCCCTCCTCCTCCTCGTTGGCTCTGTCGGCCCCTCCCCCACGGCAATGCTGCTCCCTCCGGGGACCCTCGGCCTCGGGGCTGGAGTCTCTGAGCAGGTGCCAGGGATTCCCCGGAGGCGGGCAGGCGAGCGCGGCCCCGGGTGGGACTGGTTTCCCGGGTGTCTCTGCAACATCCCCCTTTTTTGCGACCGTAGCTCATTCCTGTATTCTTCTGGTGCATTTTAATGGAGAGACGCATTTGGCCTCATCGTTGCATCCACGCAGGTATTAATAATTGCGTTCCTCTGCGGGTGATATGATCGTGAAGGTCAAAACAACGGCAATAAAGGAGATCTCGCATTCGCGATGGATTCCTAGCGGGCGGTCCATGCCTCCTTCCGCTTCCTACAGGCTCCTGGACCCCTTCTGCCCCCTGGAGGGTCATCTGCGTGGTGGGGGATGGGGCAGAATGCCAGAATATTTGCCGCATAAAAACTCCAGGATTTGATCGGGGGGTTGCAGGGGGTCCCAGAGCGGCAACTTTCAGAGGCAGAGATCCTGGGGGTGCAATAGTGAGCCGAGAGGCTCTTCCTGACTTGAGCTGGCAAGACACCTGCCTGGAGCAGCTTTCGCACTCATGGCCTGCTGGTGGGCTTCCCTCTGCCTGGTCACAGGATGCCTGATTCAAAGCATCCTGGTGGTCGCATCCAGGTGTTGTGGGGCTCTTCTCCTATTGCCCTAGTCCAATGGGGCTTCCTCAGCTGCCCTTATCCAGCCCTCACTCATGTGGGGTTGGCATTCTGGGGGGTGACCCCCACCCAAATTGTGGGATGCTCTTCCCAGGGTGCTCCACCGGGCACCTTTCCAGGATCCACCAAAGACCTTTTGGATAGTCCCAGGCCTTTGCAGGGAAACTGCATCTCTCCTACATTCAAGCGCTGCTGCTCTCATGACCTGAGCTGTTCTGCGTCTTAACGCTCTGCATCTTTCTAGGGTTGCTTACAGATTCATAGATGCACATTCACTTGTGAGGGAACGAAAATATATGTGTGTGCGGAGCAGTCACAAGAAGTCCAAGGAATGGACCCTTTGTCATCCACAATTAGAGGTCAAAGGGCTTCTGTGGATGTCTTCTAAAATCAGAATAAAGTTATCCCTTATGATGAGGATAAAATAAAGCTAAAGGATAAAATATTTATGCCCCGCCTTTTTATGTGCGTGTCTGTACCACACACACGTTTATTAAGAACATACAATCCCAATGAGAACTGCATAGCACCAGCTGTTTCATTAAAAGCAGCCATTTATCCAAAGCCTGTTGGAACAAGGTCTTCACCTGCCAGCAGAAGGACAAGGAGGGAGCCCGTCTGGCTTCTCTAGGGAGGGAGTGCCAACGTTTTCTGGCAGCAGCCACCATGACAAAGCCACCTGCCAAGTCCCCACCAAGGGGGCCTTGAGGGTGGCAGGAGCAGGAAAAGGGTCTTCCTGGAAGATCTCAAAACCAGGGCAGGTTCCCATGGGGAATAGGGTCTTTGAGACAGCCTGCTCCTCAGCTGTGTAGGGCTATTTAGGTCAAAAGCAGCACTTTGACTTGTGCCTGGAAAAACTGTAGACCGGTGGCCATTGGGACTGTGGCAACCCAGTAACCAGCCCTGGTCAGCAGTCTGGCTGCAGCAACCTGGGCCGGCTGACGTGTCTGAGGCAACTAAGGCAAGTGCAGCTGTGGCCCAGTCGGGCATCTCAAGGACCCGGCGCAGGTGCGCTCCTGATGCAAGATATACAGTGCATGAGCTGCTGGGGCAAAGCAATGGGAGCTCACCCCGCCATGTGGATTTGAACTGCAGACTTTCTGGAGCTTCTGATTGGCAAGCCCAAGAGGCGCAGTGGTTTAGACCAGTGCCAGCCTCGTCCCTCGGCCTGAAGTGAGATGAGCACCGCACCCCATAGTCCCATTTGTCTGGATTTAACTTTTGGAGCTTCTGCTGCTTTTACCATCACGTTGCCATACACCTGTGTTTGCCCTGACATTTTGCCAATTCAGCAAAATTCCCCCCTGACACCATTTTTGCACCCGGAAACCAGGACCTGTCAGGAATGGGCAAGCTTAGCCGTGATGCTCCCTGGGTGTCCCTGCCTTTCAGCCTCCCTCAAAGGGTTGTTGTACATCCATCCCCTTGGGCTCCTTGGAGTGGCCACCTGTCAGGGATGCCTGAGATGAGATTCCTGCATTGCAAAGGGTGGGGCTAGATGACCCTTGGGGGGGTCCCTTCCAACTCTGATTCTAGGAATACAGATGCAGTAAGTAATAATAAACAAACAAACTCCAGGTCACTGCTGAGCAACTCCAGAAATGCAGGCAGGAAGGATGGAAAGAAGATGAAACGTGGAGCACACCAAGCGGCCAATAGCATTTCAATCTATTGAAAAAGGACCAAAAAGAAACAAAAAAGGATTTCCCCCCCTTTAAAAAAATGGTTAAGAGTAACATCCTTGAAAAAGAGAACAAACACCAAGCCCTAAACTGCCTTGTGGTGGGATCTGTGGATCCAGCCGCGTCATAAGTGCTGGGAGGAAGAGCCCAACAGCGCCCACTGCTGGTGGGAAGAAGCTCCACAGTCCCCAATCGAAACTGATCATCGGTGGCTTGGGTGGGGGAGGGGAGGTTGGACTGGGGGTCTTCCTCTCCCTCCAGCCCAGCCAGCAGCTCTTTGTATGTGGCCTCCTTGGCTATGGAGAGAAGGGAGCAGCCTTGGCCAGTCTGGTGTCTTCCAGACATTTGGAACTATAACTCCCATCATGGGAGCTGTAGTCCAACGTGTCTTGAGGTCACTGCCTGGATGAAGGCTGGGGCTGTGGCAGCTGGAGCCTAAAAGGCCAAAAGAATACCTGCTGATGTGCAGCCTCTCGCCTCCAAAGGATGTCTTGGGACTCCCCGAGGCCTGGGTGCCCAAGCACCCACAAAATCCCCCACAAAGGGGCTGGGCACCCACCAATTTTGGTGCCAGGGCCCTGCATGCTGCCTGGCACCCATGGCCCTAGGAACCCATGATCATAGGGCCAAGTTGGCACTCCTGCCTTGGCATATAGGACCAGGTGGGCATCTGTCACCAGCCCCTTGGGGCATGCTGGGGCCCATGAACACTTCTGGCTCCCAGGAAACACATGCCCTCCCCCCACCCCACCTGCAGAACCAGCCTCAGCCCCCAGCCAAAGAGCCCCCCCCCCCATGGCCAGAGCATGCCTGGCTCTGCCCTCTAACCAGCACCAATTTAAGCTGCTTCCCTCCACACACCCCACAAGTGTTTAAGGCCCTTCACGTGAGTTGCTTCAGTGCTCCACACAACAGCCCTACAAGGTGGATGGGGCAGTACCATTAGTCTTCCATTGCAGATTGTGGATGGGGAGGGGGGAAAGAGAGAGACCCCATCTCCTTCCCCATCATGAGTCTGCGGCCAAAGCAACAAAATGAACCTGGGACTTTGAGGCTCCCATGTCAGCAGGCTGCCCCTGCAAAGAGTCACTCAGGCCCACTGTGGCTGAGTCCCAGGTCAAGAGGTGTGGGGTCGTCCCCCCCCCCCCCGATGCAGGACCCTACTTCCTTGTGCAAAGTCAGGCCTGGCTGAGGATGCCGAGCTGAGTCACACGGCAGGATCCAGCGGCTGCTCTTGAGTTGTGCCTGAAAAGACATTGTCGGGTCCACTTTTCATTCCGTCCTCACTGACAGGAAGGCCTCTTGAAGCTGATGACCCAGCAGTGGCCACATTTAACTATGGGCTGTAGTGGCATAGCATGTGGGGGTGCTACCGGAGCAACTGCCCCAGGTGCAAAATACTTGCCTTGCCCTGGGCACTGGCAACCCATGCTATGCCATTGATGTAGCTACAGGTAGGGAGCTGTGTTGGTCTGCCGTAATCGAAACAAAACAAACCAAACCAAAATAAATAAAATAAAATAATAAAACAATTCCTTCCAGTAGCACCTTAGAGACCAACTAAGTTAGTTATTGGTATGAGCTTTCGTATCTGAAGAAGTGTGCATGCACACGAAAGCTCATACCAATAACTAACTTAGTTGGTCTCTAAGGTACTACTGAAAGGAATTATTTTATTTTATTTTATTTTATTTTATTTTATTTTATTTTATTTTATTTTATTTTATTTTATTTTATTTTATTTTATTTATTGCCATTGATGGGCTGCATAAAGTCCCTCCTCTCCTTTGGCGGTTTCTGCGTAGAGGTCGGATGGTCATCTGCCACGGATGCTTTAGTGGTGATTCCTGCATTGCCAGGGTTGGACTGGATGACCCTTAGGGTCCCTTCCAACACTATAGTTCTACAAAGAAGCCCTTCCTTCCACCTGAATCTCCCAACATCCAGAGGGAGCTTCTTCTGGGAATCCCAGAAATGTGGGCAGAATGAGATTTTTCGTGGTAGCTCTGGTCCTCAGTGCTTTCAGCACCCAGCCCATGCCAAGCCTGTTGGGGGCCAGTTGGCCTTTTTGCACCCCCTTCCGCTTGCCACTGCTACCTCACCCCGCCGGCTTGAGAGCCGTTGCCCTGGGGGGGCGGAGGAAACTGTTTGGCATCCAGAAGGTCCTTGTACTGGAGCTCAGGAGTCACCATGCGCTGGCACAGCGCCTGCCATTCGGGGTCCAGGCTGGGCCTCAGCACATAGCCCAGGATGGGGGCCTGCCCAAACTGGAAGGGACGGATGCGCTCGTCCGCAATCTGCCCCGCCTCCAGAGGGCCCCCTCCCTGCAGGCACTGCTGCATCCGCTCTGCTCGCCGCTGCCGCAGGGCATCCACCTCCCGGGCCAGGCGGGCACGGCCAAAGCGCTCTGCACGCTCCCAGAAGCTGCGGTTAAAGTGAGTGTAGAGGTGCCAGTCCAGGTTGTTCCAGGCCTGGAGTCGGGCAGCCTCCACGGGCGCCAGTGGGCGGACGGACTCAGGGCTGCGGAAGTTGTGGCGGAAGGCCAGGATGTCCTCCTCTCCCCAGCAGAGGGCATTGCGCAGGAGCACCAGCGACTCGTCCATGTGCTCCGTCAGCAGGACCAGGTGGAAGGTGTGCTCCAGCGTGGCCAGGGCAGCCTGGATTGGGGCCAGGCCCGGGGCTGCTGGTGGGTCCAGGCCAAAGTCGAACCACAGCAGGTTGCGGGCGTAGTGGTTGCCCCTATCACTGGGGCGGTAGAAGCGCTGTGGCGAGGCCAGGAACTGGGGCAAGGTGCCGGCGCGGCGGAAGGCAGGGACAACGCTCCGGTAGTAGGAGAAGGCCGACTCGGCCAGGGAGACGGGGTGCCTCACGATGGAGAAGTAGAAGCTGTCCGGGGGCATGACTTTCTGGACCTGAGGAAGGAGAAGGAGACATGTTGGAGGGAGTATGTGGGGCAGAGTCTGGTCCTCCAAATCCCCCAGCCTCATGTGTGTCTGAGGCTCAATTTGCCCTTTGGTAACGGACAGGCTCTCGGCACTTGCTCAGAGACACATGTCTGCAGTTCTATGAGTCTTTGAAATGTCCAGTTTTGCACTTGGGTAGAAAACCAAGCTGCATTTGCCAATATAGTGGTACCTCGGTTTACGAACTTAATCCGTTCCGGAAGTCCATTCTTAAACCAAAACAATTCTTAAACTGAGGTGTGCTTTCTCTAATGAGGCCTCCCGCCGCCGGTGCCCTTCCACGATCCAGATTCCATTCTTAGACAGAGGTAAAGTTCTCAAACCAATACACTATTTCCAGTTTTGCAGAGTTTGTAAACCAAATTATTCTTAAACTGGACTGTTCTTAAACTGAGGTACCACTACAGTTGTACCTTGGTGTCGGAATCTCCACTCGGCCGAGCTGATAAAGCTCATCTTCTGGCTGAGTCCTTCGGAATCGCCCTCCGACGAATAATTAACGACCTGAGCCTTTGATGAGGCTTCCAGGCACATTCTGATTCAGCAGAGAATCAAAGCAGCACGGAGAAGTGATGAGATTTATGGCTACATCGCTATGCTTTATTTCTTACTACGCAGACAGCAAAGAAATATACATCCTCTCTCTATGAGAGCAACTGAAACAAAGGAACAAAGGAACAGGAAACCAGTAATGTCACACCCATCTCCCGTGAGACTTCCAACAGTCTGGAAGGTCTCTGGAATGTAAACAGAGTCCTGTGACTCTAAGCAGCTGCTCAGTGGCAAACAGAAACTAACACATGGATCCCGAACGCCTTGTAAGTTGAACGTTTTTGCTTACGAATGCTGCAAACCCGGAAGTGAGTGTTCTGGTTTGCAAACATTCTTTGGAACCTGAATGCCTGATGGGGGAGCTTCCTGCAGCCCATCGGAAGCTGCACTTGGTTTCTGAATGTTTTGGAAGTAGAACAGACTTCTGGAAAGGATTCTGTTTGTACTTCCGAGGTATGGCTGTGTATGTGAAAAGGATCTAGAAAAGAAATAAACCAGTGCTGTACCAGCAGAAGTCTAGTGTCCTGATCAAGGAAAGTCATAGTACTCCTGTATTCTGCCTTGGTGAGACCATGCCTGGAATACTGTGTCCAATTCTGGGCACTGCAATTTAAGAAGGATGTTGACAAGCTGGAAGGTGTGCAGAGGAGGGTGACCAAGATGACGAAGAGTGTGGGAACCAAGCCCTATGAGGAATGGTAGAGGGAGCTGAACAGGAAGAGCCATTCAACAGTGCAATGGACTCCCTTGGACGCTCGATTTCTGGTGAGGCAGCCTAGAAACGCCTTTATTTCTTTTGCTGCTGCATCACAGGGTCTGAAAGACTTTTAAAACTGCCATTGGAACAGCCCACTTCTAGGTGGATGTCAAGCCATTCCTCATTCAGTCCCCCAAATCTGAAGCCCAAGTTTCCACTCTTGCATGGGGCTAAGGCTGGGAACCCTCTTCGCCTGCACCTACTCATGGATAGCCACCAGTTTTCGGGGGAATCCTGCCTTGAGGGGCTGGAGTATCTGGCCCTGGGGGATCCAGCTGCATCAGAGCAATGGAAGCCCATCTAGTCCAGCCTCCTTTTCTCGCAGTGGCCAACCAGATGCCCATTATGGGAAAGCTGCAAGCCAGGTCTGAGCGGAAGAGTGGGATTCAGAAGCATGACCGCCTCCGACTGACTGTTGTTGTTGTTGTTGTTGTTTAGTCGTTTAGTCGTGTCCGACTCTTCGTGACCCCATGGACCAGAGCACGCCAGGCACTCCTGTCTTCCACTGCCTCCCACACTTTGGTCAGGCTCATGTTTGTAGCTTCGAGAACACTGTCCAGCCATCTCGTCCTCTGTCATCCCCTTCTCCTTGTGCCCTCCATCTTTCCTAACATCAGGGTCTTTTCCAGGGAGTCTTCTCTTCTCATGAGGTGGCCAAAGTATTGGAGCCTCAACTCCGACTGACTAGTAGCCATCAATAGCCCTTCTCCTCCCCAATGGGTGTGTCTGATCCTCCTTTAAAGCTGCCCAAATTGGTGGCCACTGCTGCCTCCTGTGGGAGGGAGTTCCACAGTTTAACAAAGAAGGACTTGCCTTTCATCTGCCCCAAATCTCCCAACATTCACTCTCCTTAGATGCCCACAAGTTTGAGAGGGTGCATTACAGAGGCACTGGTTCAGACACCAGCCTCCACATCATCATCATCAAATGTTATTTGTATCCCGCCCTCCCTGGCCAAAGCTGGGCTCAGAGCAGCTAACAATAAGTAAAAATAGCACAGTGTACATAAAACCACACAGTCAATTAATTAAAATGCATTCCAAAATAAATTCAGAATCAAATTAATGTTAACCATTGGGCTAGAGCTCTATGAGGATTACAGAAGGAGAGAAGGGGTCAGACTGTGCCTTGGCCAGAGGCCTGGCGGAACAGCTCCGTCTTGCAGGCCCTGTGGAAAGATGTCAAGTCCCGCAGGGCCCTAGCCTCTTGTGACAGAGTGTTCCACATGCCCCCCTCTTTGAGCCCCACCTAGTCTCACCTCTGGCAAGTTGAAGCGCATGTGGTGGCAGAGGATGTCGAAGGGGCGCCCTCTGGGATGCCACCCTTTGACCCGCCGTGCCTGGAAGAGGTTAGGGTAGCTGAACTGGTAGCGGGCGGGGAGGGCAAAGCGCAGATCCCGGGCGTCCCCAAAGCGGTGCAGGAGGTTGATGATGGTGCTGCTGCCCGTCTTGTGGCTCTTCAGGAAGACCAGGTGGTGTCTCGGCTGGCAGCGGTGTCCTGGCCGCCCCTCCGCCTCCTCCTGCTCCGCTTTGGGCAGAGGGGGAGCCCAGGGGGTCGGAGGCAGCTGGGACAAGGAAGCCCTGGAGGAGGAAGAGGAGATCAGAGAAACCCTCACTGGCCAGCCTCAGTGTCACAGGGGGTTGGGCTGGCTGACCTCTGGGTCTCTCGTCTGACTTTCCAATTCTAGGATTCTATGGCATTGCCTTGAGTGGCCACCGGGGGCACTGCTGAGCATTGGGTGGTCCTGAAGGCAAGGAAGGTGGAACAGTTACCTCTTCTGAAAGGAGACCCCGAAGAGCTGGATGGTGAAGCCGATGGTCATGGAGACAGCCAGGGCGGCCCACAGCACCTGGAAGCGGCAGCAGTGCCCATAGAGGACCCTCATGGTCCTCTGGCCTCTGGGGGGCAGGGCGAGAGAGGGGCAGGCCAGGACGCCACAACCCTGGAGGGGAGGAGGAGGTTTGTAAATGGAAGAAAACAGACCCTCAAATCATGCCCCCCATTTGTCTCAAGTTCATAGAACTGGAGAGCTGAAAGGGACCCCTGGGGGTCATCCAGTCCAGCCCTCTGCAATGCAGGAATCTCAGCTCAAGCAGGTGGTCTCTGCTTTAAAAAAAAACCCAAGGAAGGAGAGTCCACCACCTTCTGAGGGAGCTTGTTCCTCTGCCATTTGTCCCTTCCTTCCTTGTCATCTGAATCCTGCAGTGCAGAGGGTTAGACTAGATGACCCTCAGGATCCCTTCCAACTCTATCATGCTACAAATCCACTTGTTTTTCTCCTGCTCCGGAGGAGAGGACCCAAACCAACGGATTCAAACCACGACAAGAAAGGAGATTCCGACTCAACATCCGACAGTAAGATCCCTCGGGAGGTTGCGGACTCGCCTTCTCGGGTGGTTTTTGAGCAGACGTCGATTGGCCCGCGTTCAGGGATGCCTTAGCGGTGACTCCTGTGCTGCCGGAGGTTAAGCTAGAAGACCCCTGGGGGTCCCGCCCAGTGCCACAGTTGTGTGACTCTGCGCTGTCGCCTCCTCGCCGTGCGCCTGCCCTCTCCCCCCGCAACCCCTCTCGGAGCGCCCCGGGGGCGAGGGCCGGCTTCCCCCACGTGGCTCCCTTGGCACCCGCAGCGGAGCAGCTGCCGGCCAGCTGTCCCGGGGACACACGCCCTGCCCGGGGGCCTGGCGCCCCGCCCTCTCGCTGCCACCAGTAACTCCGAGCCGAGGCTACCCTCCGGAAGAGGGCGAAACACAGCGGCTTCTGGGCACGTGCAGAGCGCCTTCTCCCTCTCTGCGCTTTAAATTGCCCCCGCCCCTGGGTCTGGACCCAGCTGCGGAAGTTGGCTCTACTCACCAGCCCCCCCGCTGCTCCGGCTTCGCTTCTGCTGCCCCGGACTTTTTTTCCGGTGGGGGGATCATCTGTCCATGCAGACTAGCTGAAAATGCATGAGAGGGCAACCAGCCGGGACGGGAGGTCTAACCACCGGAGATGCGGGGGGGGGGCTCCCTCCTTCCTCCGCCTTGCCCTCCCCTGCAATGAATCAGACCCATCTACCCCCTCCCGAAGCGCAGCTTCTCCCGCCTCACCTGGGAAGGGCAGTGTGTGTTTGGGGGTGTCGCTCAGAGCCGCCCCCCGCGGTTGCCCGGGCGCCTCAATTCCATCCTGGGGGGCTGGGGAGAAGAGCCCGATCCGAGCCTCTTCGGGGGAACCCCTCGTTCCGAGGGTGGGGGGCAGACTGGCGTGGGGGAGCTCCGCCACCTCTCTCCTTCCCTCCCTGCGTTGTCCTTCTCCTCTTTCTCCTCCCGAACTTTTTCCTTCCCTCCTTCTCTCCGCCCCCTTCTGCCTTCCCAACTTTTCTCTCCCCTCCCCCGCCGCCGCCCGCCGGCCGTCTTTTGTCTGCGCCGCCCCAGCCCCTCTCCGGCCCCTCTCCCCGCCCGGCGGGGGGGGAGACGGAGCTGTGCACGATTCTCCCCCGCCGCTTCGAAAAGAGCAGCGAAACGCCGCCGCCGCCCCGCGCCCTGCAAGAGGCTCGCCCCGCGTCCTCTCCCCTTCCTTGGGCACGCTGCTCCCAAAGCCAGTCTCCTGCGGGTCCTCAGGGGGCAGGAAGCGCACTCTGCACATGCTCTGGAGTCTCTCTCTCTTTTGCTGGATTTCGGGGCTGAATGCCGCGGTGCGTGGGCTCGCTTTCTTCCCGGCTCAGTGCCTCCTCCTCCACCTTCAGCAACCCAGACGCCCCCTCCCTGACCCCCCCCCCCGATATTTTAGGATTTTTAATCTCATGGTCATGGGTTCCAGCCCCACGTGGGGCCAAAAGATTCCTGGATTGCAGGGGGATGGGCAGGTGACCCTCGGGGTCCCTTCTATGATTCTATCAGCTGCTCTTTGGGCCCTAAATGTTTGGAGGCTCCATGGCCTGCAAGGTGAGGGGTTCCTGCTGGGGCAAAAGTGTCCCCGACCCAGAGGCAGAAGATTCCTGCATGGCGGAGGGGTCAGACTAGAGGACCCTTGGGTACCCCTTCCAACACTACGATCCTGCAACTGTCTTTCTTTCCCCTCTATAGGGCCTGCTCTGGGGAGGGACACACAGAGGGAGACCCACAACGAGGGAAGAGGCTGAGCTTCCGCCTTGCAACAGGAGGCCTCAAGTCCAACACCGCCCCCCCCCCCAGGATCTCATGTCAGGGTTAACACAGCAAGTCAGAAGAGCCTGCAGCTGCATCATGGCCGTGGCCCCTTGAGTCCAGCTGCCACCCAGGTGCCTCAGTGGGGGGTCCACAGGCAGGACCTGGGTGCAAGAGCAGCACCCTCCCCGTGGCCTCATAAACCCCGAGGGGCTGCTGTTGCAAGTGGGATGGACCCCAGGGGTGTGACTCCATCTCAGTCTGGAGGGGGCACCCTCTTGGCCTCCCCCCTCAGGCAGCTGGGCCTGAGCTCAAGAGGCAAGGCCACCCCCACCCACTGCCTGCCCCAGGCCTCTCTTTTACCCCCACCCCCTCTCCACTCCCCGCTCTCTTGCACAAACAAACGTCACCCCCAAAACAACCACCTTTGGCAGCAAATTATACCTGGCAAGCAAAGGCTGGCTGTCAGCTGTGGAGATGCCTGCTTGCCTCAACACCCCCCCACTAACTCACCCCCCCACCAATGTGCAGGGCTCATCTCTCTCTCCCCCCCCCAGCACCCCCAGAGGTGGGACTCTGGCTCCCTGCCCTTGCAGGCTCTTTCACAACCTCTCTGGCTCCTTCCTAGGAGCTGGCTGCCTCCATCCCTGCTCTCTCTCACACAGGCACACCCAACAGTTTGGCCTAGGAAGGAGGGGAGGGGAGGGGAGCCAGCCCCCCCACTCCCACCCCTGGGGATGGTCTCTCATGGCGCAAAGCAGATGTGGCCAGTGGGGAGGGGCAGCTGCTCTCCAGAGCCCTTTCGCAGAAATGATAAAGTAAGAAGAGCCCTCCTGAATCAGCCCAGGGTCATCTGGCCAGAGCCCAGGAGTGGTGGGAGGCACCAGCTGGGGAGCCCCCAGGGGAAGAAAACACAGAACTAGCGGACTGGTGGTGGGACAACGATGAGAGGTCAGAGGGAGAAGAGGGGGCAGCCTGGGAGGAAGAGGTGTCAACTGCTGGAGAGGCAACAGGGTTCAGCAAGCAGAAAGAGGCTGGAGCAGAGAGCAGCTCAGATTCTGAGGCTGAAGCAGAGGCTGGAGAGGAGGAAGGCTGCTGAAGAAGCCAGAGTGTCTCCTCCTCCTGCTGCAACCACCTCCCCTCCCCTGCTGGTCTCCCAGAGCCAGAAGAGGTATGCAGAGGGTGGAGCAGAGACAGACAGGGTGAAAAAGTTTCCAATTGCTTGGGAAGGACTCGGGGAGGAGGAGACCACCTCATTGGGGGGAAGAGTTGCTGTGCTCACTAGGCTGGCCTCCTCTTGGAATAAAAAGGGTTAACTTTGCTGACACTGTGAGTTATTGCTGAGCTGCTCCTGACCCCTGCCCTGACCCCCAGCATCCTGACCTCACAGTGGTTGAATAGTTGCCTGCTGTGGGAAACCAGCAAGCAGAGTCCGAGCAGAAGAAGAACTTGCCCCTCCTGGGGTGTCCAGCAACTGGTGTTCAGGAAGATGGCTGCCTCCAAGCATGGCCAGAGCCTTATTTCCTCCCCATAAATTTGTAGAATAATCTTTTAGAGTCATCCAAGTTGGTGGCCATCACTGCCTCCTGTGGGAGGGAGTGCCGTAGTTTATGGGCTGCATGAAAAAGCATCTCCTTTTAGGTGTCCTGAGTCTTCCAAAATTCAGGTTCATTGGATGTCCATGAGGATCATAGAATTGTAGAAGTGGAAGGAACCATGGCAGTCATCTAGTCCAACCCCCTGCAATGCAGGAATCTTTTGCCCGACTTGGGGATTGAACCTGTGACCTTGGAATTAAGAGTCTCCTGCTCTACCAAGTGAGCTATCCAGGATGCAACCAAAAGGCTCAGGGGGTGGAGCAATTCCCCTATGAAGAAAGGTGGGCTGTTAGAATCATAGAATGTAATGCAGGAATCCAGAGAGTTTAGAGAAAAGGCTGGTAAGAAGCAACACAATAGAAGAAGTTGTGCATGGCTTGAGGAATGTGGGTGGGGAGACATTTTTCTCCCCCTGCTCCTAATCACAATGGGCTCACCCAATGAGTATGTACATCTAAAACTCTGTGGTCTGTTGCCGTGGGATGCAGCCATGACTGCTGCCAACTTGGGGGGCTCCATCATGTGGGGATGAGGGGCATGGTGTCCTCCGTGTGTATCTGCTCCTCCCTCTGAACCAGGGGAGGCTGTGCAGGCCTTGAGTCAATGCCCAGAGGCCGTGACGGGCTGGAGTGGAGTCAGCAGACGGAGTCTGGAGCCAGGAGGTGGTTCTCGTGTCCAAGGGATGGCCTGTTGTGGGAGAGGCTGTGCCCCTGCTGCAAAGGAACAAGTCCCTGATTGAAATTTGTGGCTGGAGGTTCATGGAACTGTAGCCTTGGAAGGGACCCCAGGGGTCATCTAGCACAACAACCTGCCATGCCAAATCTCAACTGACAGATGGCCATGACAGACGGTTGGCTTGGCTTGGGTGGTGTGGAGTGCTGATGCCCAGGTATGAGACTGGCACACTACTCATGGTCTTTCCTGGGTGCAGGCAGTTTGGCCCTGCCCACCCCATGCCTTAATGCAGCGGTTCCCAAAGTGGGTGGCAGAGCCCCCTGGGGGATTCCCTAGTGGGGTGGGAGTGTATAGGACCATCAGGCTTTGCCAAAGGTGATATCCCTCAACCAAGTTCACCCATTTGGCCGACTTAATTAAACTAGCTTTAACTGGGTTTTGAAGAAATGTGCAATTAATCATTTCTGTTCCAAATTTGACTGTGTTGTTATCTTCCTGAGCAGCTTGTGCAACCCGCACTTCTGAATAATGCTTTTTATAGGGTAGGGAGGCAGCACAGAGGGTGAGTTTATGCAACTAAGCCAGGAGCAGCCCAACGAAGTCTGGGGCCTGCTGCTGTAATGTCCTCCTGCTGAGACCACGGCAACATGCTCTTTGTGAATCCTACGCCTGGTTGGCTGCTATGAGACGGGTCGTTGGCCTGATCCAGCCTCAGGCTGTTCTCATGTTCTGATGAAGTTGCCCTGGAAGCAGCTGCAGCTGTTGCAAAACCCCCAAGCACTGTGAGGTGCCGGTGATGCAATGGCCAGGGAACCCTCAGTGCTTTAAAGACGGCATGTCCCGGGCATCTCCCGGCCTCCACCGCTGGTGGGGGTGGGGTGTGTGAGGGAGAGACAAGACTCAAGTTCTCCTTCTTGGAGGCTCCATGATGACGGATTCTTCGCATTGCAGGGGGTTGGACTGCATGACCCTTGGGGGTCCCCCCTTGGTGATGCGTGTTTGTCACCATCGTTTGGGCATGAAAGAAAGGAGATTTTGACTAAACATCTGGAAGAACCTTCTGATAGCATGAGCTGTTTAACAATGGAAAGGTCTCCCTCGGAAGGCAGTGGACTCTCCCTCCTTGGAGGTTTTTAAGCAGAGACTGGATGGCCCTCTGCCTTGGATACTGTAGTGAAGATCCTTGAATTGCAGGGGTTGGACTAGATGACTCTTGGGGGTCCCTTCCAACTCTACAATTTGATGACTCTATAGAAGCATTCCTGTTCACTCAGGTCTGTATTCTGAGGTGAGGACAGAAGAATTGCTGCACAGAAAATGTGTTTCCTTTTCCTTTTTTTGTATTTTTCAAATTATGTTGTAAGGCTGCTCTGGATTCTTTTGGGAGGAGCAGCAGGGTGGGTATTGTAGAATCACAGAATTGTAAACTTGGAAGTTTACAATCAATGTGCAGAGCAGCTGTAGCCTGACACCTCCCAGATGCAATCCTGGCTGGAAAAGGATCTGGGGCCAGGGCCCCCACCTCTGTTGATGATGGGAGTGAGGAGACTCCGGTGTCTCACCTGCTGAGTCACGGTTCCTCCTGACCCCAAAGGACCTTTCCTGGCAGGCACCCACTCTGGATGCCAGGTGTCCTGGATGGAGCCCAGTCTGTACCTTTCCATTCCCTGAGCAGGGAGCCTGGTGCCAAAGGGACAGAGGGACCTTCCAGGCCAAGTCCCCACAAAAGAGCACCAGCCCCCATTTTCCACGGCAGCCCAGAGAGAGAGGGGCTTCCACCTCCCCCAGCCACTTTAAAAGAAAAAGGAAAGGGTTGTATCTCAGTGGCAGAGCACTTCTTTTGCAAAATGGTCCCAGCTCAAACCAGGTAAGCTCTGGGGTTGGGGCAGGCGGGGGGCAAGGAGGAGCCCCTGCAGACCTAAGGATGCTAGTGGTGTTGTCATGAAGTGGGTGCCTACAGAGGAATGGTGGGAGGAACCAGGTGGGGAATTCCCAACAGAAGAAGGCGCAGAGCCTGGAAAGGGGTGGTGAGACAACGATGAGGGTCAGAGGGAGAAGAGGGAAAAGACGGGGGTGAGGAGGTATCAGAAGCTGAAGGAGTAACAGGGTTTAAGTGAGCAGGAAGAGTCTGTGGCAGAAAGAAGTCCAGAATGAGAGGCAGAAACAGAAGCAGGAGAGTAGGAGGACAAAAGCCAAGAGGCAGAGATGAGTGGGGCTGGTGAAGACTTGAAGGTGCCTCCCCCTCCTGTGTGGGGTAGTTCCTGTCCAGTTGCTTTCCCTGAACCAGAAGAGGCATTAAGAGGGTAGAGCAAAGACAAGCGAGACAAAGGAGCCTCAGTCAAAACAAAATTAAAAAATTCCTTCCAGTAGCACCTTAAAGACCAACTAAGTTAGTTCTTGGTCTGAGCTTTCGTGTGCATGCACACTTCTTCAGATACCTGAAGATATCTGAAGAAGTGTGCATGCACACGAAAGCTCATACCAAGAACTAACTTGGTTGGTCTTTAAGGTGCTACTGGAAGGAATTTTTTTATTTTGTTTTGACTATGGCAGACCAACACGGCTACCTATCTGTAAAAGGAGCCTCAGACTGCTTGGGAAGGAGCACAGGGAGGAGGAGACTGAGGCAACTGGGGAAAGACCTTCAGTCCTTGCAACTGCCTCATTGGGGCAAGACCTACCAGGAAGAGTTGACATGCTCCCTAGCCTGGCCTTCTGAGATGTTCCATTTCTTTGACTAAAGAGAGCTAGCTGCACTGAGTGACCTGCTCCTAACACTTGCCCTGACTGCCCCTGTCGTGCAAGGGTGGGGGGGGTTGGTGCAGTTGGGGGCCAGGGCAACTTGCCACCCCCCCTCACGTCTCACCCGATGGCCAGCTGTGGCCTCACATGCCCTGTGGTCCAAGCACAGTGGGCAGCAAAAGAGGACAGGGATGTGACTGGATGACCACTCCATCTTCAGCTCTCCTCCCTCTCTCCTAACACCGAAAGCTGAATGCTGGAAGATTCAGGAAAGGTAAAAGGAGGACGGCCTTCCTTATGCAGTGCAAACTGTGGAACTTCCTCCCACAGGAGGCAGCCATGGCCACCAACCTGGATGACTTTAATGGTGGAAGAGAGGGCCCTCAGTGGCTCTGCTGGGGTGGCTCTGATCGGCAGCCGTGCTTCTGAATCCCAGTTGCCAGTGACCCCAGGAGGGGGGAGCTGCTCTCGTGCTCAATCCTGTTTGGGGGGCATCTGGTTGGCCTCTGTGAGAAGAGGATGCTGGGCTAGATGGGCCCCCTGTGGCCTGATCCAGCAGGCTCTTCTTACAGGGCTCATGGTCAGCTGCGATTCCTGCGTTGCAGAGGGTTCGACTGGATGACCTTTGGGGGACCCTACCAACTTTATGTTTCTATGTTTGTTAGAATCACTGAATCGTAAAGTTGGAAGGGATCCACAAGGGTCATCTAGTCCAACCCCCTTCAATGCAGGAATCTCGGCGAAAGCACCCATGACAGATGGGCATCCAACCTCTGCTTACAAACCTGCAAGGAAGGAGAGTCCACAGCCTCTCATGTGAGCCCATTCCACTCTCAAGCAGCTCTTATTGCCAGAAAGTTCTTCCTGAGGCTGAATCTGAATCTCCTTTCTTGAAGCCTTGGGTTCGAGCCCTACTCTCCAGAGCAGGAGAAAACAACCTTGTTCCCTCTTCCATGGGAGAGCCCTTGAGATATTTGAAGATGGCTGTCCTATTGCCTCTCATACTCCGCTCCTTCAACCGTTCCTCAACAGGCTTGGTTTCTTCTGCTCTCCAGGGTAAGGGGAGAGTCTGCCTCGGGTGCCCAGCGGTGTTTGGTTGACCCGGAGGGGTCAAGACTTGGCTGCGTGGGGGAAGGGGAAAGCAGGTGGCTGCCCCAGGGCGAGTGGAGGCCTGTCGAAGCCGCCCAGACCCCCGCCCGCCACCCCAGTCAGCAATTTTGCAGGCAGCTGACAGGCATCCGAGAGAGAGACAGAGACACAGAGGGAGAAACAGGCCCCGGCAGGTTCACCGTCTGGCCCCGGCGGGAGGCAACAGGGGCGGGAGGGGCACTGGTTGCTTGCCTGCCCTTCTCTGGGGGTGGGCGCCGCTCCTCCCCTTGCAGCTCCTCTTCTCCCCTGCCCCATCCCAGGCTCCAGGGCCGCCCCTCGCTCCGCTGGCACCGAGACACAGGCTCCTTTGTCCGCCTTTGTCCTGGGAACGGGATCCGGGCGGGAGGGAGGCCGTGCCGCTCATTCATCCGCTCTGTGTGTGTGTGTGTGTGGTTCCGCTCCATGTAGGATCGTAGAGTTGGAAGGGGACCCCAAGGGTCATCTAGCCCGACCCCCTGCAAGGCAGGAATAGCAGCCAATAGCAGTCTCCCTGGCGGGGGCAAGCTCCAGTGACGGAGAGCGCCAGCCTTCGAAGGAGTCCCGGGAAGGGCCTCCTCCTCCTGCCCGCCTTGGGCTCAGCCTCCCGAGACTTGATTTAATCCTTTTCCCGGCAGGGCGTCGGATGGCGAGTCTCTTTCCGATTGTCCCCTACTAATCCCTCAAAGGGATTATAGCGCTGAGGGGTTTGTCTGCTGTGGGGCGGGGCGGGGGAGCAGGAGAGGAAAATCAGGGCACAGATGGCTCCAGACAGGCCTTCTAAGAACATAAGAACATTAGAAGAGCCTGGCCGCTGGATCCGGCGAAAGACCCATTTGCCCAGCATCCCAGCACAGGCAGCTTCTTCCTTCCACTCCTGCGGCTTCCAGGACCTGGAATCTGGAAGCAGAGCCAAGCCATGGCCTAGCAGCCCTCCTGAGCCCCTTCCTTCTGCATGGATGTGTCCAGTCCTCCTGAGGGAGGGAGTTCCACAGTCTAACTCTGTGCTTCATGAAGAAGTCCTGCCTCTTTCAACCTTCAGCTTCACTGGATGCCCACAAGGAAAACTTCGTCCTCTTTCTCTGTGCCAGGCATCGTTTTACAAACTTCTATTGTGTCGCCTCTTATTCTTTTCTCTAAACTAAAAAGTCCCAGACACTGCCACCTTCCTTCTCAGGGAAGTCACTTCATTCCCCATGACCCTTTCAGTGGCCCTTTTCTGAAACTTTCCCGGCTCCAAAATATCATTCTTGTGGCCAGGGGACCAGAACTGCACACTGCATTCCGTTGTAGAACAGCCTCATGATCTCGGCAGCTTGATTTTCAGTTCTTTTCCTACGAGCTCAGTCTCCTCTGCTGTCCAGGGTTTGGGGTGGAGCCTTTTCCCACCGGGAAACGCCAGCGCTGGTTGAGCTGGGGCTTTCCTCCCGGAAAGTGGGTGCTCTGCCCCAGTGGGTGGTGAGGTGCTCCCCAAATGGCCCACCTCTGCTGCTAAGAGGAGTCTCCGTAAGGAAGACCTCGCAGCCCTTTCCTTGGGGCTGCATGGGGGAGACCAGCCTCTCCACAGGGGAGGTACCTGCTGACTTGCTTCACAAAATGTCTCTTGATGGTAAAAGCAAGCGCCTCTCAAAGCAGCTTGCAAAAAGATTAAACATAAAAATAAAAACCATAAAATATAAAACAGTGAAATTGGGAAAAATTCACAATATGTTAAATCTTACAAAAAAGTTAAAATACTAAGTTTCATACCAGCATTTCTTTGTTTGTATGCTCTATTTTATTTTGAAAAATGATATCTAGGTACAGAATAATAAGAATGTCTCCAGGAGTACAGATATTGGTTATTTCTGAGTCAAGTAACAACAGGAAATATAACTTTTAACCCCCCCGACTCCCACATAGTTATTTTTTGTTTGCAATCCACACACAGTGCATTCTCTAGAATAACAGCATAACTCTATTACAAGTGAGACAAAGTATAAGAATAAGACCAGAAAATAATATTTAAACACATCATTAACCATCTTTAGGTGCCCGGCAAAAATGCTCCTCTTCAACCAGGCCCTGAAATCTTTTGATGAAGAATATAAAAGGATAAGATCATCACCAGTAAATGTTGGTTTCTATTTCCCTCACTGAGCAGCAACCGCAGTCACAAGGCATTGTTTTGCATTCCACAGTCAGAGTTACTGTTGGGTTCCCATGGGAATGGGAGACTGGATGTGACGTTCACTGGTTTTCCTGTTTTTCACTGTTCTCTCGGTGTTCTTTGTTTCCGAGAGGAGTTGCTTCTCTGCTCTCGCAGAGGCAAGATGCATGTTTGTATTCTCTCAGCATAGAAGTGTAAATAAAGTTAAGAATGTGGCACATACTGCTTATCCTTCTGCTGTGTGGACTACTCTGTTTGGGCTCGAGATAAGACGAGCCTGTATCAGCTTCAGATGGGCAGAAGCTGGTCAAAATCTCACATTTTTGGTTCCGGGCCCAGGAAAACGGAATCGGACTGAACTAATGGCTGCTGGCAGAGGAACAAAGAGACAGAGGATCGGAATGCCGGCAGAGGCAGAGGGACGGATCGGACGTTATCTGCGCGTCAAGATGATTGATGAGAGGTATGTGCTCATGCTCCGGGCAGCCTGCCAGCTCCTAATTAATGGCTTTATGGCTGGACTTTGAACTTTTAAAGCCATTTGCCGCGGCACAGGCTCACAGGCTTGGGAGGCTTGAAAACCGAAAGTACTTTTACAAGTGCTTTTGGAAGCAGCTGTACACAGACGCAGCTTGTTTAAAGCAGCAGAGATGGCTATTGCAGGACTGGCTGATGCTTTTGGGATTCCAAAGCTCAATAAGAAGAATTATGCGGAGTGGGTACTCTACGCAGAGGCTCTTCTGCGAAAAGAAGGTCTGTTTACAGTTATTACAGACGCCCCCCCCCCCAGCTCCAATATCAGATGAATGGGCAGCTAAGGATTCCAAAGCAAGGGGAACTCTTACATTGATAGTCTCCCCAGAAGAGCTCTGTCTGTTGCGTGATAAGACCTCAGCCAGAGAAATTTGGGACACTTTGAGAGATTCTCATTTGAGGACAGAAGCTGGTGCTTCTTTGTTCTACTATGCCAAGCTGCATGATATGGCACTTGCTGAAGGTGCAGATGCGCATACACATCTGATGGAGATGCAGAATCTGAGACATGAGCTGCAACAGAGAGGACTCACCTTTCCAGAGGCTGTGTATTCCTTCATGATACTACATTCTTTGGGTTCAAGTTGGGAGTCCGTTGCCACTCAGATTGCTGTTCAGCCAACTGCTCAGATCACAGTAGCGCATGTTACTGCCATGATTCTGAACGAAGCAGACCGCCGAGGTGCTAGCTGCATGGGTAAGGGGGAGTCTTCACAGACGTCATCCCAGAATGCAGTGGAACCACCAGATGGCGCCAAAGCTTTGAAGGCAGTGAAATGCTACTCGTGTGGACGTCTAGGCCATATGAAGAGGGAATGCAGATTTCCCAGGGCCAAGATAGAGCAGTGCAGCGAAAGCTCATCACGTGGAAAAGGCAAAGGCAAAGGCAAAGGTCCGGTGTCCAGGACAACGCAGCACAAGGCAATGGTCTCACGCTTCACTCCAAAGGTTGCAAAGGTCCAGAAGACGTTTAGATCTTTCTTCGTGATTGAGTCGGGTGCCACCAGACACTTATGCAATGATAAGCGACTGTTCGTGTCTTTTACACTGCAGGAAGATGCGATTCATCAGGCGGATGACCACACAATCCCCAGTCAAGGCTACGGAACTGTTGTTCTTCACAGTTTGGACTTATCGATACAAGATGTTCTCTACGTTCCAGAAGCCTCACACAATCTACTCAGTGTTGCGCAGCTAAATGAACGGAAAATTGACGTTTCCTTCAAGAACAAGAAGTGCACCATCACAAAGAAAAACGATTATGTATTGCACGCTGAATATGTTGATCATTTGTTTGTTTTGTATTATGATGATGTTGTGCAGGATGAAACTTGTTGCATTGCAGGTTCTAACAAAAGTTTGCATGCAGGATGTATTCATGATTTTCACAGGAAATTTGGTCATTTGCATTTTGAGGCAGTATCTAAAATGCCTGCCTTGGTTGAAGGTATGACTTTTAAACCCTGCAGGTACCACATGAAGTGTAAGGCATGCGCAGCAAACAAGGTGAAAATGGCTGCGAAAGGTAAGGTGTCTAGTAGGCAAGCTACAGAACCATACCAGGTTGTTCATGCTGATTTAGTTGGTCCACTGTCGCCCTCTTTGGGTGGAAACAGGTACTTCATGGTTCTCATTGATGCATTTTCCAGGTATATTTATGTGTACAATCTCGAGCAGAAATCAGAGGCTTTTCCAAGGTTCAAGGAATTCTGTGCTTGGTTGGAAAATGTGCATGGTAAAAAGATAAAGACTTTTTTCACTGATTGTGGGGGGGAATTCACTTCTCAGCAGTTTGAAGCTTTTCTGACTGAGAAAGGAATTCAACACAATTTGTCTAGTCCTCACTCACCATGGCAGAATGGACTTTGCGAGAGGGCAAATCAGACATTGCTTCAAGGTTTAAAAACCTTGCTGCATGATGCAAATCTTCCAGAGAGTTATTGGGCCGAATCTCTCTCTTGTTTTGTTTACAGTTATAATCGCAGGTTATCTTCAGCGATTGGTTGTACCCCCTATGAGAAGATGTTTGGCAAGAAGCCATACATCAAACACATGAGAATTTTTGGTTCTGACAAGTGGGTTCACACACCACAAAGCTCCAAGTTAGGCAAGCGTGGATTGCATGGTATCTTTCTAGGTTATCAGAAAGGTTCTTACAGAATACTGATGACTGACTCTAAGACAATTAAGCTCACAAGAAGTGTTGAGTACAATGCCAAGTGGGGGGAGAATGTGGGAATTTTCCAATGCTATCCTGACGACAGTGATGAGACTGAGGATAGGCAACAGCAACAGCAGCAGCAACAGCCACAGCTGCCGCAACAACCCACACCCACTGATGAAGGTCCTGATTCTGAGTCTGAGACTGAATTGGGTGATTCAGAGGATTTCAAGAGTGCAAAAGCCTCTATGCGACCCTCTGAAGGCTCTGATCAAGAATTGGAGGAACCATTGTTCACAATAGGTCACTTTTCTCCTAAGAAGGAAGAGGAGAGTGTTGAAGACCTACGGCTAATTCACAGGTCACAAAGAGCCACAAAAGGCAGACCTCCAAAGAGATTTGCTGATGAGTTTGCTAAGACAGCAGTAGCAGCTGTTAAAAGCTCCAAGAAGGTATTTGAACCTTCAAGTTTCCAAGAAATCCAGGATTTGGATTCAAAGGATGCTGAGCCATGGTTAAATGCCATGAAGGCTGAGCTTGATTCCTTAGAGAGGAACAAAACATGGGAGCTAGTTCCAGTAGTTCCATAGGCGCCGACTCCATGGGGCCTGAGGGGGCCCGAGCCCCCTCAAAAATTCGTTTGGGGGGGCTCAGCCCCCCAATAATTTAAGAAAATTATTACCGTAAATTTCGCTCTATAACACGCAGATTTTTTCTCCTAAAAAGTAAGGGGAAATGTCTCAGCCTCCTAAAAAGTAAGGGGAAATGTCTATGCGTGTTATTGAGCGAATGTGTGGTCCCTGGAGCTGACTCCGGAGCGCAGGGGCAAAAATCGGCAAAAATCAGGCAAAAATAAGATCGGGTGGTCGGGCGGAGGGAAGGCGGAAGCTGCTGCTTTCCTGCATTCTGCCTCAGGGTCTTACTGCCCACCCGCTTCTGTTGCTGCATTTGCTCAAACTCAACAAAGAGCAGGGAATCCCCTGCCCTCCTGGCAAGCAGAGGGTTAAGGAAAGGATCGAGTCCTTCCTTCTAATTCTTTCCTAGTCACACTGCGTGCAGGCTCCAGCCCACCACCTCCTCCTCTCCGTGCTCTAGGGACTCGCAGGTGGGAGAGAGAGAGAGAGGGCTGGCTTGGGGGGACCGGGACTTTTGCCTTCCTTTCCTCCCCCCCACCCCGTTAAACTCCTTCCCTGCATTCTTAGCCAGCTGCTTCTCCGCACACCCCTCTTGTGCTTCTTGTCCCTTCTGTGTTTTTCCTTCCCTCCCCATTTAAAACGTGGTGACAAAGCACGGATCCACATGGATCCTCAGGATTTTTGCATTGGGTCACCCCAAATTCACCATCAGATCACATAGCATGTCCATGGCTACATCTTGCACCCAAAAAATCACGCACCCACTGTTGCCTAGGGTCACAGTGGTGCAAAAACGTGGTTACAAAGCACGGATCCACATGGATCCTCAGGATCTTTGCATTGGGTCACCCCAAATTCACCATCAGATCACATAGCATGTCCATGGCTACATCTTGCACCAAAAAAATCACGCACCCACTGTTGCCTAGGGTCACAGTGGTGCAAAAACGTGGTTACAAAGCATGGATCCACATGGATCCTCAGGATTTTTGCATTGGGCTACTCCAAACTCACTGTCAGATATTAAAAATCTTTATAAAATAGAGAATTAAATACATACAGAATGTTAAATTTTCAGTTTCGAAATATTAGTACTAGTTTAGTACTGTATTTCTATATTACTATAGTACTGTATTAGTTATTTTCAAATACTTAAATATTTTTAGGGTGTAAGACCCAATTAAAGCCCGTTATTTACATACAGTATTACAGTATTTACATACAGTATTAGGCATACTGTATTAACTTTATTAACTGTATTAAAGCATTAACTTTGAGATATTATTTTTATTTAATGAACCCTCAGCCTTATTCAAAGTAAGCTTAAATTAGCTTTTTCACTTATTAATCAAAGTGCTATTACTGTGCGACAGCAATATTTTATGTTTTATTCTTTTAATGATAGTTTAGGATTTATTTAAATATCATTTCAGTCTTTTCAGAGCTATATATTCACTGCTCTGTAATAGTCTATAAGCATAATTGTTACTGTAAATTAAATTAGCTTTTTACGAAGATACCGTGCGTGTTTATGTTTTTTTTTTTTTTTCAAAGCCAAAAAGTGTTTCAGGCTTGTCGAGTTTCCCGGAGTGTGGAGTTATAGAGAGTCGAGTTTTCGGGGTTCTAATGTTGATCATATGACTCTAAAATACTTTTAAAAAACTTTAAAACTCACTAATTTTCATCTAAAATTTAGAAAACTTCCCGGGGCAGGACCCCGGTATGGGCCCCCCCAATATTTTTTATAAGTCGGCGCCCCTGAGTAGTTCCAGGAATGAAACTGCTTGGAAGCAAATGGGTCTTCAAAGCGAAGACTGATCAAAATGGCAAGATAGTCAGACACAAAGCCAGATTGGTAGCCAGAGGTTTTTCACAGGTACCAGGAGAAGACTATCATCAGACCTACTCACCCACCATGAGGTATGAGAGTATTAGGCTTATGCTCAAGCTTGCTGCAGAGGAGAATCTACACGTTAGTCACCACGATGTGAATACAGCATTTTTGTACGGATCTCTAGGTGAATCTCTTTATATGCTTCCACCTGATGGCGTACAGGTAAAACAGGGATTTGTTTGTGCTCTGAAGAAATCCCTTTATGGTCTCAAACAAAGTGCACGGTGTTGGCACACAAAACTCACTGAAGTATTGTTTTCTCTAGGTTTTAAGCAAGGGAAAGCTGATCCATGTGTATTTGTCAAAGAGGAGGGGCAAAAGAAGCTGTATTGTTTGTTTTATGTTGATGATATTCTGTTCTTTTGGAAAGATGTCACTATGTACAATAACGCCCTAGCTCAACTGAAAGAGCACTTTGACATGAAAGATCCTGGTGAGGTAAACAACTACCTATTTCTGGAAATAGAGAGAGATCAAGACAGTAACATTCTAGTACACCAGTCACGGAAAATTGCTGATGTGTTAAGCAAACTAAACCTGATGGATGCTAACCCTGTAGACACACCGATGACAACAGGTTATCAGGTAGATGACACTGAAGAGGCATTTTCTGACACTACACTGTAAAGAAGTGTGCTAGGCAAACTAAACTTCATTGCCAGATGTTCAAGACCAGACATTGCTGTTAGCTGTAATTTGCTAAGCAGACAAGTCAACAATCCTACTGTTAAGGATTGGAAAGCTCTGAAATGCATAGCACGCTACAGTGGTGCCTCGCAAGACGAAATTAATCCGTTCTGTGAGGCTCTTCGTATAGCGGGTTTTTCGTCTTGCGAAGCAAGCCCGTTGACAGCTTAGCGGATTAGCGCTATTAGCGGTTTAGCGGCTTTTAGCGGATCAGCTGATAAGCGGCTTAGGGCTTAGGAAAAGGGGGAAAAGGGGAAAAAACCCCGCAGGAACTCGCAAGACATTTTCGTCTTGCGAAGCAAGCCCATAGGGAAATTTGTTTTGCGAAGCGCCTCCAAAACGGAAAACCCTTTCGTCTAGCGGGTTTTCCGTCTTGCAAGGCGTTCGTCTTGCGGGGCACCACTGTATTTGAAAGGCACTATGCATTACAGACTGAGATTTAACAATCAGAAGTCTGGTGGTCTTGAGATATTTGCAGATGTAAGTTTTGGAAGTGAAACTACAGACAGGAAAAGTACGTCTGGAGCTTGCTACATGTACAATCAGGGTCTATTTGATTGGTCATGCAAGAAGCAAACAACAGTTAGCTTAAGTACTTGTGAAGCTGAACTGAATGCACTGTCTTATTCACTTAAGGATTGTGAATGGTTGTTACAATTGTGCAAAGACATGAAAATTCCTGTCAAATGTCCAATCCAGGTTTACCAGGACAACAAAGCATGTTTGGCTTTGCTGAATTCTGAAAGTTGTAAGCAAAGCACAAAGCACTTGCAATTGAAGTTGCAACATGCTAGGGAACGTGTTCAGAAGGGACTCGTAACGGTGTCCTATATGCCAGGTAATGAAATTCCTGCTGATGTATTGTCCAAGGTTGTATCAAGGGATCAACACTGTACCTATGTGCAGAAGTTGGGTTTGTACTGATATTGTACGAACACGCTGCCCAGTGATGTTCACAGAAAGGGGGAGGATGTTGGTTTCTATTTCCCTCACTGAGCAGCAACCGCAGTCACAAGGCATTGTCTTGCATTCCACAGAGTTACTGTTGGATTCCCACGGGAATGGGAGACTGGATGTGACGTTCACTGGTTTTCCTGTTTTTCACTGTTCTCTCGGTGTTCTTTGTTTCCAAGAGGAGTTGCTTCTCTGCTCTCGCAGAGGCAAGATGCATGTTTGTATTCTCTCAGCATAGAAGTGTAAATAAAGTTAAGAATGTGGCACATACTGCTTATCCTTCTGCTGTGTGGACTACTCTGTTGGGCTCAAGATAAGACGAGCCTGTATCAGCTTCAGATGGGCAGAAGCTGGTCAAAATCTCACAGTAAATGCAATGAACAAGATGGTAATAAAGTACTGAAATATAAATACAGGTGTTAAGTGTTCCACAGTATGAGGGAAGATGCTGTGTATAGTCTTTATTAACACAACCAGGGGCACCGACTTGCCAGATTGGGGGACACATGGCATGATGTCACAGGATGCGTTCTGCCCCCATCCAGCATCTGAGCACTTGTGCGCTGGGCCAGGTCAAGCCACGCGGGCGTCCTGCTCCTGCCACTCTGATGCCGGCACTTGCGCACCAGGTGGGGAATGGGGATCGCAGAGACGGGCTCTGCACTCGGCCTCCTCCTTCTCCCTGCGGTCTGAATACCGGGCGCTGGTGAACACAACTAATAAAAGAGCTCCAAGTTGAAGCACAGCAGCATTTCTAAACATTTGTCTAACAAGAATGTTTTTAGCAGGCGCTGGAAAATATTAATATTAATATTAATATTAATATTAATATTAATATTAATATTAATATTAATATTAATACTAATTGACACTAATATTAATAATAATAGTAGTAATAATCCCAGCTGGTTGGGTTTCCCCAGCTACTCTGGGTGGCTCCTAACAGAATATCAAACAGAATAAAACTTCAAACATTAAAAAAAACTTCCCTAAACAGGGCTGCCTTCAGATGTCTTCTAAAAGCCAGGTAGTTGTTTATTTCCTTGACATCTGGTGGGAGGGAGTTCCACAGGGCAGGTGTCACCACCGAGAAGGCCCTCTGCCAGAGCAAAGGCGCCTGCTCTCTCTCAATTGGCAGGGAGTTCCAAAGTGCAGGTGCTGCCGCACTAAACAATCCAATGCTTTCAACTGTGGAGTAGGGATTGTTGTGTGGCACCAGCAAGAGTAGGTAGGGCTAGACACAGTGCGTCTCCCAGCCGCTCTGTGCAGAGTTTGCTCCTCTTCTCCCTGGCTGGGTCTTCCTGCCCTCAAATCCACCGGATGGAGAGCTCACCCCCCCACTTCTCTCCCCCCTCCCAGAATACTCTAATTTTGATGCCTCAGCTCATGGCCACCAGGAATAGCAGTGGCTGGCCTGGGAAGGCCACAGGAAACCAGCGGGAGGAAATTCTGCTTTGAGCAGCATTTGTCCCAGGCAAAAGCACCCAGCTGGGCTCAGCCTTTGGAAACAGTTTGCCGCAAAGCCATCGCTAAGGAGACTGTGGCTTGGACTGCTCTGAATAGCCATAAAGAAAACAAAACACGTAGTGAAGACTTCCAAGCAGAGCCCAACGTGGATGTCCCCCCACCTCACTTGGAAATGTCCTGGCAATGCTTCGCAGGGATGCCTCAGACTCCTGGCCACTTCGAAGTTGCAAATTGCTTTGAATAAAATAAGGAAGGGACATTTTATTTGAAATTGTGGGTCAGTTTCTGTCTGAGTAGGAGTGTGCAAGTTTTCAAGAACCCACACAGCTTAAGATGAAGAGCTCTGTATAGGTCTTTAAGAGTATGGTCTTGAAAAGAGGAGACTGAGAGGAGAGATTATAGCCCTCTTCAGATATTTCAAGGCCTGTTGCATGAAAGAGGGAGCAAGCTTGTTTTTTCCTGCTCTGGAGGGTAGGACCCAAACCAATGGATTTGGGTTACAAGAAAGGAGATGATTCTCGGATCCAGCAAGGGTTAATATGTAATGGAGGATTCCATTGCTGGGCTAGTCAGTTAAGTTTCCTAAGCCCTGTTTGCCCCCTAAGCATTCCCTTTGTCTAGAAAAGGCTGTTGGCCAGGGAGTTAAGCACCAAGATCAGCCTCCCAAAGGAAGGAGCTGGGTTGTCAGGGCTGCAGTTAACTGATGGTGGGCTAATGGATGGGCTCACCTGCTCACCTGGCCAGGATACTGGAAAAACAGCGTGTGAGCAAAGCTGGAAGCAGGCAGGCAGAGACATGCTTGATTCCTGCTTGATGCAAAGGCTGTCTGTGGGAGAAGATATACCTTTTGGGGGTCTCTATGCTGTGAGCCCCTCCATCCTATGCTTAGGTTGTATATTTTGTTGTTTGTTAGTCGTGTTCGACTCTCCGTGACCCCATGAACCAGAGCATGCCTTGGAAACTCACTCAAAACTTCTCCTTTTTTATGTCCATGGAGTTTTCTCCCCCCCCCCCCAATTTTTTTAATTGGTTTTCACAGAATTATAAACAAACAAACACATAAAACAAACAGACATAAATCATAACCTTATTAAAATTGCACTTATTAACATTGTTAAGTGACTTCCTCGCTTCCCCTTGGTTGAATTTCAATGCATATCCTTTTAACGGTTTTCCAAATCACAGTTCTTTTTTTTTTTTAAATAATTTTTATTAATTTTACAACATAAACAAAAAACAAACAGACATAACACGACTTCCCCAAACCTCCCCTTCACTGCATTCTTGTTTTAAAATTTTTTAGCAATCCTTCATCCCTTTTTATATTTAATTCTCTCTAAAAAATTTTAAGTTTCAATTTTTACAGCTGTAATTCTTTATATCCAATCCCTTGACATCTTAACATTCCGAAATTTTACAACAATTTTTAAGATAAATTTTGATTTTTTTCCAGTCTTCTTCCACTGTCTCTCTCCTCTGGTCACGGATTCTGCCGGTCATCTCTGCCAGTCCCATAAATTCAGTCACCTTGGTCTGCCATTCTTCCAGAGTAGGTAGTTCTTTAGTCTTCCAATACTTTGCCAAAAGAATTCTTGCTGCTGTTGTTGCGTACATAAAAAATGTTCTATCTTTCTTTGGAACCATTTGGCCTACCATGCCCAAGAGAAAAGCCTCCGGTTTCTTTACAAATGTCCACTTAAGGATTTTCTTAATTTCATTATAGATCATTTCCCAGTAGGCCTTAATCTTCGGGCAGGTCCACCAAAGATGATAAAAAGTTCCTTCACATTCATTACACTTCCAACAGTTGTTATTGGGCAAGTGATATATCTTTGCAAGCTTGACTGGGGTCATGTACCACCTATAGATCATTTTCATTATATTCTCTTTTAAGGCACTACATGCCGTGAATTTAATACCTGTGGTCCATAACTGCTCCCAGTCAGCAAACATAATATCATGACCAATATCTTGTGCCCACTTAATCATGGCTGATTTAACCGTTTCATCCTGTGTGTTCCATTTTAGCAGCAAATTATACATTCTAGACAAATTCTTAGTATTGGGTTCTAGCAATTCTGTTTCTAACTTTGACCTCTCCTTCTGGAATCCTAGTTTCCTGTCCTGCTTAAAGGTCTCATTAATCTGGTAATAATGTAACCAGTCTCGGACTTTAGGTTTCAATTTCTCAAAACTCTGTAGTTTCAACTTTTCACCATCATATTCTATAATTTCACAATATTTTGGCCAGTCTGAATCCATGTTCAGTCTTTTTACCGCCTTGGCTTCCATTGGTGACAACCACCTGGGGGTTTTACTCTCTAACAAATCTTTATATCGGTTCCATACATTATACAGTGCTTTCCTGACAATATGGTTTTTAAAGTTTCTATGTACCTTTACCTTGTCATACCATAAATATGCATGCCAACCAAAGTTGTTATCATAACCTTCCAGATCCAGAATATCTGTATTCTCAAGAAGTAGCCATGGTTTCAGCCAGCAAAAAGCTGCTGCTTCATAGTAAAGTTTTAAGTCCGGCAGGGCAAAGCCCCCTCTATCCTTTGCATCAGTCAAAATCTTAAATTTTATTCTGGGTTTTTTGCCCTGCCAGACAAATTTAGATATATCTTTCTGCCACTTCTTGAAACAGTCCATCTTGTCTAAAATTTGCAATGTCTGGAACAAAAATAACAATCTCGGCAATACATTCATCTTGATAACAGCAATTCGGCCTAACAAGGAAAGTCTCAGCCTAGACCATATATCGAAATCTTTCTTCACTTCCAACCAACATTTCTCATAATTATCTTTAAATAAGTTCACATTCCAAATCACAGTTCTTATAAAGTTTAACTTGAACATTAACATCCTTAGATCTTTTTGTTTTGAAAATAAACATATTAATTCATCACTTAACTTATATAAAATCCTAAGCTAATTGAGTAACTTCAAGCTGTTTCCAGTTAATTTAACTTGACATATTTAACTAAGTAATCACTAAATTTAGTCCATTCTTCCTGGTACTCCTCCTCCTTCTGGTTGCAGACTCTTCTGGTTAGGTCGGCTAGCTCTGAAAAATCCACCATCTTCATCTGCCATTCTTCCACTGTTGGTAATTCTTGTGTTTTCCACTTTTTAGCTAGTAAAATTTGAGCAGCAGTTATGGCATACAAAAATAATTTAACATCTTTCTTGGGCAATTCCAAACCTGTTATTCCAAGAAGAAAGGCCTCTGGTTTCTTTATAAATGTATATTTCAATATTTTTTTCAATTCATTATAAATCTTTTCCCAGAAGTCTTTCACCTTGGGACAGGTCCACCACATATGATCTTTGGATGATCAGACAGCAAGACTCTGTTGCACAGTGCACTGCATTCGAATCCCAAGAAATCTACACCCCCCATCTCTCTATCCAGGCTGGGAAGAGGCAGTCACCTGCCAAGGCTCTTCCCCTTGACAGCTGGTGCACAGCAGGGCTGGATCCGGGGGGGGGGGCTGGTGAGAGTCCTCAGGAGGGGCTGGGCAGAGAGGCCTGGGAGGCTGCATGTGGGGCCTGGAGGGAGGCGTCTCTCTCTCCCACAACCCCGCTCACACGAGTGCTGGAAAGGAACCTCTCCCTACCACTCCCTGGGGCAAAGTCCTTCCCGGATGCAGGAGAAGCCAGGCGGTGATGAGTGGCGTGTGCACCTCAGAATGGGACCTGGACGGCTTCCAGGGATGGCATTTGCTCTGCACAGTCACTGCTGTGACTCTCTTTCCTCATGACAACAACCCCCAAAGTATCCAGCTTGACTTGGTTGTTCAGTCAGAATCTCCTTTTTTGCTGTTTGAATCCATTTGTTCAGCTCCTATGTACATATGTATGTATATACAGTGGTACCTTGGTTTACGAACTTCATCTGTTTTGGAAGTCCGTTCTTAAACCAAAACCGTTCTTAACCCGAGGCTCGCTTTCCCTAATGAGGCATCCCGCTGTCAGTGCCCTTCCATCATTCGGATTCTGTTCTTAGACCAAGGTAAAGTTCTCAAACAGGAACATTACTTCAGGTTTTGCGGAGTTTGTAAACCAAATCGTTTGTAAACAGGACTGTTCTTAAACCGAGGTACCATTGTACAGAAGAATGTTAGAAGAGCCTGCTGGGTCAGGCCAGTGGCCCATCCAGTCCAGCATCTCCTTCTCACAGTGGCCAAAGAGTTGTCCACAAGCAGGATTTGAGCTCAAGAGCAACTCTCTCCTGCCTCGGTTTTGAGCAACTGGGATTCAGAACACAAGATCCCGACCACCGACGGTGGAGGCAGAGCAGAGCAATTGCGGATAGAAGCCATTGATAGCCATCTGCTCCATAAATTGGTCTAATCTTTTATGACCACCACTGCTTCCTCCTAGGGGAGGGACTTTCACATTTTAATGGTGTGCTGGGTTAATGGTTAATGCTTTGCGTGTCTGGTGGTGCTGGGGTGTGTGTACTGGGAGAAGAGACCCCCCTCCCCCCAGTGAGCTCACCTGCTCCTTCCATGTCTGTGGCCCCCACGTGGGCACCTCGCTCCCTGGCACAGTCACAACATACTTCCCAGAGCATTGGATACTGAGGGTGCTGCAATATATGGCCACTGCCCCACACTTCCATGTATGAAAGAGTTAAGCGGATATAAGACCTCAGGCTGCAAGGGTTTAGTCGGCTCTCAGCAGCCTCTGCGCCCTGCTTCTCAGGGAGATTTTAAAGCCTGCATCTTTGCTAACCCTAATATTGCATGATCTTTTTCATAAGGAAACAAAGTACTATTCTTTTTAAGTCGTTTGGAGCCTCTTTTTTTTGTTCTTTGTTTTACTGCCACCGAATAGAGACATGTTTGCTGTAACTTCTGGCAACTCTGTGAGTAAAATAATGGCTTATTTGCAAAGTTAAGTGTGTGATTTATTGTAGCCTAAGCGTTTGTTTAAAGGCAGGTGACGAAATCTAACCAAGTTTAAATGTGCCTGGACCAAACGCCATTGCGCTGACCTCTGCTGCTGGAGAATAGGCATATCTTTTCCAACTCTCACTTTCCAACAGGGGGCGCCTCCCACTTGCATAATATTTGTGGGAGGGGGATTTCCCAAGCAGTATATCCCCCTCCCCATCTCAAGGCTGAGCTGCCATGGGGGTGGAGAAGAGCCAAGCTGCTGCAGGTGCGACATCTCTTCCTGCCCCCGTTCCCCTCGCCCCTGCATTTTAATCGGCTGTAGGATCGCTCAGCGCCTTACTTCAAACTATAGGGAAGGAGGACGGGGCCGTTAATCCACTGAAAGCAAGGCAGTCAACCCCCCAGGCAGACTCTCGAAGGAACAGCGGGAGCTTTTGCTCCCCGTGGAATATGGCTCGACTCAACACTTCTCTCGTTACCCGGAGGTTGTCCTCCTGGGCTGCCCGGGCAAAGGCAGAAGAGGGTTCTCCTCTCTCTGGAGGCTTTTCAAGAGAAGTCGCGAGGCCACCCGGCAGCCGTGATTCCTTCGTTGCTGGGGGTGGGGCTAGATGGTCCTTGGGGATCCCTTCCAACCTTAGGATTCTATGATTCTGTGATTCATTGCAAGGTTTTAAAAACAGAGGTCAGGAATTCGTTAGCTGTGATTCCTGCATTAATGAAGGTGGCATGGCCAAGATGGCCCTTGGGGGTTCCTTCCCACTCTGCCGTTCTGTGATTCCAATACTGTACGTCTCTCCTACGGGGGAAGCGCACTTTCCGGCGCTGGGTCCTCCCTGTCGCAGCAGCGCCCCTTGCCGCTTGTGCGGGGAAGCGCAACCGCAGACTCCTCCGGGGCCCCTCCGCTCCCCTGGGATCCAGAGCCGGGCGCTCGCTCGCTCGGGGCTGGAAGAGGCACGTGAGGTCACGCACACGACAGCTCCCTGCGGGACAGGAAGGATGCGACCCCCACAGACCCCCGACAGGCCTCGCTCCAGCCGCTCCTTAAGCACTTCCAGCAAAGGCAGCGCCTGCTCCGCTGTGGAAGCGGCTCCGGCCCCAGGAAGCATCGCAATGCGCTTATAGCAGAAATCTCGGGCGCGACGGCAGGTGCAATAATGCTGGGTCCAGTTCTGTTCGCCTCGCTTCAAGAAGGATGTTGCAGAGTTGGAGGGGGTTCAGGAAAGGCAACCCAAATGACGCCCCTGTGAAGAAAGGCTGCTTTATAGTTTATAAAAGGCGAATAAGACGGTAGAAGTGTATAAACTAGTGTATGGCATGGGAACGTGGAGACAGCGGAGAACTTTCCTCTCTCCTTCTCCAGGAACAAGAACTCGTTGGCATCCATTGAAGCTGAAGGCTGGAGGATTCGTGACAGATGAAAAGAAGTCCTTCTTCACGCAGGCAAACAGGGGAGGCAGCGAGGGCCACTCTCCTGGATGTGACCTGTCCCGCTCTGTCTTCTGCGTGACTGACAACCCTCCAGGGATATCGGGTGAGCCCTCTCCCGTCTCCCTGCTTCTCCACGGTAAACACACCCAATTGTTCCAGGTGTTCTCCAGAGGTCACCCACCCACACCCTGGCCGACTCTTCTGGACATGCTCCAGCTTCTCGGTGGCTGGGGGTTGGACTAGATGACCCTCGGGTCCCTTTCAACTCTACGAGTCTATAATTCGTCGCCCAGGTGTGGAGAATGAGAGACTGCAGAGGTGAATGTTTTAGGTGGGTCTGGCCAGCGTCGGCGGCTCATTGGCCAGAGCAGCAGCACAATGGAGCCTCCATGATCAGAGGCAGCAGGAGGCATCTGCGTGCCAAGCCCTAGCAGAAAACAGGCAGACAGGCAGGGAGGGGAGGGCTGCCCCCACTGGACTCCCAGAAGCAGTTGGCTGGACAGAAATGGATGGAGAGGACTCCGTGGACGGATCTCCTTGGGTCTCCCCAGGTAGAAGCATAGAATCGCAGACTTGTAGAGTGGGAAGCCCCTTCATGGATCACTGCTTGCCGTGGCGAAGGGGCTTGAAGAACTCAGAGAAGCCTTAATAAAAATTTTATTAAAAAAAAATAGAAGAAGAACTCAGAGAAGCTATGAACTATGCCAAGCAGGGCACCCAAGATGAACAGGTCATAGTGGAGAGTTTTGACCAAACGTGATCCACCTGGAGGAGGAACCGGCAAGCCACTCCAGTATCCCTGCCAAGAAAACTCCATGGACAAAGACAACAGGCATATAAAAGTTATGACGCTGGAAGATGAGCCCCTCAAGTCGGAAGGTGTCCAACATGCTACTGAGGAAGAGCGGAGGACAAGTACAAGTAGATTCAGAGCTGATGAAGCGGCTGGGCTAAAGCCGAAAGGACACTCAGTTGCGGATATGCCTGGAAGTGAAAGGAAAGTCCAATGCTGTAAAGAAAAATATTGCATAGGAACCTGGAATGTAAGAACCATGAACCTGGGTAAGTTGGATGTGGTCAAAAATGAGATGGCAAGAATAAATATTGACATCCTGGGTATCAGTGAACTAAAATGGACAGGAATGGGCGAATTCAGTTCGGATGACCATCATATCTACTACTGTGGGCAAGAAACCCACAAAAGAAATGGAGTGGCCCTCATAGTCAACAAAAGAGTGGCAAAAGCAGTACTGAGATGCAATCTCAAAAATGATAGAATGATCTCGATACGAATCCAAGGCAGACCTTTTAACATAACAGTAATCCAAGTTTATGCACCAAATACTGGTGCTGAAGAAACTGAAATTGACCAATTCTATGAAGACTTACAAGACCTTATAGAAGTGACACCAAAGAAGGATGTTCTTCTCATTATAGGGGATTGGAATGCTAAAGTAGGGAATCAAGAGATAAAAGGAACAACTGGCAAGTTTGGCCTTGGAGAGCAAAATGAAGCAGGGCAAAGGCTAATAGAGTTCTGTCAAGAGAACAAGCTGGTCATCACAAACACGCTTTTCCAACAACACAAGAGATGACTCTACACGTGGACATCACCAGATGGGCAGCATCGAAATCAGATTGATTATATTCTCTGCAGCCAAAGATGGAGAAGCTCAATACAGTCAGCAAAAACAAGACCTGGAGCTGACTGTGGCTCAGATCATCAGCTTCTTATAGCAAAATTCAAGCTTAAACTGAAGAAAGTAGGAAAAACCACTGGGCCGGTAAGATACAGTCTAAATCAAATCCCTTATGAATACACAGTGGAAGTGAGGAACAGGTTTAAGGATTTAGATTTGCTGGACAGAGTGCCTGAAGAACTATGGATGGAGGCTCGCAACATTATACAGGAGGCAGCAACGAAAACCATCCCAATGAAAAGGAAATACAAGAAAGCAAAGTGGCTGTCCAATGAGGCCTTACAAATAGCGGGCGAGAGAAGGCAAGCAAAATGCGAGGGAGATAGAGAAAGATACAGGAAATTGAATGCAGATTTCCAAAAAATAGCAAGGAGAGATAAGAAGGCCTTCTTAAACGAGCAATGCAAAGAAATAGAGGAAAACAACAGAATGGGAAGAACCAGAGATCTGTTCAAGAAAATGGAAGATATGAAAGGAACATTTCGTTCAAAGATTACCATAATAAAGGACAAAAGTGGTAAGGACCTAACAGAAGCAGAAGACATCAAGAAGAGGTGGCAAGAATACACAGAGGAATTATACCAGAAAGATATGGATGTCTCATACACCTCAGGTATGGAGAGTGAAGTCAAATGGGCCTTAGAAAGCACTGCAAATAACAAGGCCAGTGGAAGTGATGGTATTCCAGCTGAACTATTTAAAATTTTTAAAGATGATGCTGTTAAGGTGCCAGCAAGTTTGGAAAACTCAGCAGTGGCCAGAGGATTGGAAAAGATCAGTCTACATCCCAATCCCAAAGAAGGGCAGTGCTAAAGAATGCTCCAACTACCGCACAATTGCACTCATTTCACACGCTAGCAAGGTTATGCTTAAAATTCTACAAGGAAGGCTCAAGCAGTATGTGGACCAAGAACTCCCAGAAGTGCAAGCTGGATTTAGAAGAGGCAGAGGAACCAGAGACCAAATTGCAAACATGTGCTGGATTATGGAGAAAGCTAGAGAGTTCCAGAAAGGCATCTACTTCTGCTTCATTGACTATGCAAAAGCCTTCGACTGTGTCGACCACAGCAAACTATGGCAAGTTCTTAAAGAAATGGGAGTGCCTGATTACCTCATCTGTCTCCTAAGAAATCTCTATGTGGGACAAGAAGCTACAATTAGAACTGGATATGTAACAACTGATTGGTTCAAAATTGGGAAAGGAGTACGACAAGGCTGTATTTTGTCTCCCTGCTTATTTAACTTATATGCAGAATTCATCATGCGAAAGGCTGGGCTGGATAAATCCCTAGCCAGAATTAAGATTGCTGGAAGAAATATCAACAACCTCAGATATGCAGATGACACAACCTTGATGGCCGAAAGTGAGGAGGAATTAAAGAACCTTTTATTGAGGGTGAAAGAGGAGAGCGCAAAATATGGTCTGAAGCTCAGAACTTCCGGGTTGGCGCCTCCGGTAATGGCGGAATTCCTCTGATTGGGAGGAATTTGCCTCGTGGAAATTTGGGTCTGGCTGCCACGGCGAAGGCGGAGACTCACTAAAAATCACAGGCGGGTGAAGCCTGTGAACCTGGGATTTGGCTGGCACCTTTTGCGCCTCCCCCACTCGCGGGGAAACCCGGTTCCGGGGTTCCGGAGCGACGTGGGGTGAGTGGCGCAGTGCTTCGAATTGACAGCTTCTTCCACGGAGCGAAGCCGCATAGCTGTTGCCAGAGAGCGCTGACTTTTTCCTGAGGACAATTTGATCTTAAAGCAACTACCCGTGAGTAGAGCGGAGAATTGGATTTTTAAACGTCTTAATTTGGCACCGAAATGGGGAGGTTCAAAACAGGAAGTCCGCCTCCCCCTTTTGTAAATAGATCGCAGCAAAGAGGCTGTAAGCTAAAGTCTTGGAAAGCCTACTGTAAAGGACTAAATTTCCATTGGTAGAAAACACTAAACCCCCCTTGGAAGCAGGAGAAGAGGGGGGAAGTTTTGGATTGTGTGTGCCTGCAGGAGAGAGTGAAGAAAGTCAAAATACCACCGCTCCGAACCTGGAAACGGGCTGCTAGTAAGACTGACATTTTTGGATTGTTCGTTGACAGTGAATAGAACGTTCGCTGACAGCTAGCTAAATAAGAGAGATACATTGTTTCTATTCTCTCCGTCTGCTCTTAAAAAGGAGTAAAAGTAACTGAAAATTGAAACTAACTTTATTGTTTGAACTGTGTTTAAAAGGACTAATACAAATAGAAACTGTTTCCCTCTAGAGGAAGCCTTTGAAACTATGACAAGAGCTGAGCTGGGGGAATTTCCAGCTGCAAGATAAGGCTGTGAGACTTTGGGAATGACCTTGAATCGGTTAAGAATGTCGACAGAAGAGGCCTTAGTGGCTGTATTATGTAAGATAAATGATTCATTGGAACAGCTTCACAAGAAGGTGGATTTAACTATAGAAAGTATAAATAATTTGGGACAAAAGGTGAACACCAATACAGAAACTATCCAGAAATTGACACAGGAATCTACTTTGACATGGCAAACTGCGGAGAAGGCTAGAGAGAAAGCTGTTGCCGTTGAACCTAAAGTAACACAAGTGGAGAGAGAAAGAGTCCCAGCCTCACACATGCAACTTGACGATCATAAGTTGATGCCTGTTATGATTGAATCTAAAGGAAAACAGACTTTGAGGATCAGAGCCCTGCCTGAACTGGAGAGGGAAGGTTTGATGGACTTTCTCACACAGGAATTTGCTGATTTTTGGGACCTGGACTTGGGCCAAGAAGAGACTAAAATTGTGAGAGCCTTCAGACTCTACCAGAAGAACTTAGAAGAACAACAGTCAAGAGAGGAAATTTTTAAAGACGTCCTGAAATACCTTTTGGATCTTAGGTTTAACTACGGAGATTTGGTTGCCCTGTCGAGAAGGAATAAAATCATCTTTAGGTGGGAGTTTCCCCGAGATCTACTCTTCAGCCTCAAAGGAAGGAAAATAAAAATAAGACCAGTAGAAGACAAAGCAAAGTTCTTGTATAAGTACGAAGAAGACACGCAGAAGGGACTTGGAAAAGAGTTAAGAGCATTGGACAGAAGATCACCAGGTTGATGGACTATATGGAATTGGCGGAAAGGACTGGCAGAATCTGAGACCAGGGAGAAGAGACGGTGGAAGAAGATTTGAAAAAGTTTAAAGACTATTTATAGAAATAATGTAAAATTAATGAGTGTTAGAAAAATGTTGGAATGAAGTTATACGGCTTTAGTAGAAATGTTATAAGGAATTAAGTATAAATAGATTACTAGAGTATTAAAGGGAAAATAAGGTTAAACTATGTTAAGACAATTATATGACAGAAATAGAGGAAGATGGAAAGGATTTGCTGAAACAATAGAAGTGGAATACAAAAAGGGAGGTGTGAGGAGGTCGTTGAAACAAGGGAATGAAAGTTAAGATATTGGTATGGTAAGATGTGTGTTTTAAATTGTTTTTGTTTGGTTTTGTTTAGTTTACTGTGTTAGTGTGGTGTAATGGTTAAGAGCGGTAGTCTCCTAATCTGGGGAACCGGGTTCGCGTCTCCACTCCTCCACATGCAGCTGCTGGGTGACCTTGGGCCAGTCACACTTCTGTGAAGTCTCTCGGCCCCACTCACCTCACAGAGTGTTTGTTGTGGGGGAGGAAGGGAAAGGAGAATGTTAGCAGCTTTGAGACTCCTGAAGGGGAGTGAAAGGCGGGATATCAAATCCAAACTCCTCCTCCTCTTCTTCTTCTTCTTCTTCTTCTTCTTCTTCTTCTTCTAGTGTTGTGTTGTGTATTGTTTATATATTGTATTGTATTGTATTCTTTTTTTTCTTCTCTTCTCTTTCTTTTTCTTTGTGTTTAAAAGTGTTTAAAAGTAATAAATATTATTTAAAAAACCCAAAAACAAAATATGGTCTGAAGCTCAACTTCAAAAAACCGAAGATCATGGCCACTGGTCCCATCACCTCCTGGCAAATAGAAGAAATGGAGGCAGTGAGAGATTTTACTTTCTTGGGCTCCATGATCACTGCAGATGGTGACAGCAGCCACGAAATTAAGAGACGCCTGCTTCTTGGGAGGAAAGCAATGACAAACCTAGACAGCATCTTAAAAAGTAGAGACATTGCCAACAAAGGTCCATATAAAACAAAATAAAAAAATTCCTTCCAGTAGCACCTTAAAGACCAACTGAGTTAGTTCTAGGTATGAGCTTTCGTGTGCATGCACACTTCTTCAGATACACTGAAACAGAAGTCACCGGACCTTTCTATATAGTGAGAAGGTGGGGAGGGGTATTACTCAGAAGGGTGGTGGGAATGGGTGATTGGCAGATAGCTGCGATGAGCCTGTTGACGACTCTTAACGACTGCAATAGGTCTAACAGGAAAAAGCACGGGGTGAGAAGGTGAAAAATGGCTTTGTCATGTATAATGAGATAAGAATCCAATGTCTTTGTTCAAACCAGGTCTCTCCATAGTTTTAAGTTTGGTGATAAGTTGCAATTCAGCAGCTTCTCTTTCCAGTCTATTTCTGAAATTCCTTTGTAATAGAACAGCTACTTTGAGATCTTGTATAGAATGTCCTGGGAGATTGAAGTGTTCTCCTACTGGTTTTTCTGTCTTGTGGTTCCTGATGTCGGATTTATGTCCGTTTATTCTTTGGCGTAAGGTCTGGCCTGTTTGTCCAATATAGAGAGCTGAAGGACACTGTTGGCATTTTTATAGTAAAAGCTATGGTTTTCCCAGTAGTGATGTATGGAAGTGAGAGCTGGACCATAAAGAAGGCTGATCGCCGAAGAATTGATGCTTTTGAATTATGGTGCTGGAGGAGACTCTTGAGAGTCCCATGGACTGCAAGAAGATCAAACCTATCCATTCTTAAGGAAATCAGCCCTGAGTGCTCACTGGAAGGACAGATTGTGAAGCTGAGGCTCCAATACTTTGGCCACCTCATGAGAAGAGAAGACTCCCTGGAAAAGACCCTGATGTTGGGAAAGATGGAGGGTACAAGGAGAAGGGGATGATAGAGGATGAGATGGTTGGATAGTGTCTTCGAAGCTACAAACATGAGTCTGACCAAACTGCGGGAGGCAGTGGAAGACAGAAGTGCCAGGCGTGCTCTGGTCCATGGGGTCACGAAGAGTCGGACACGACTAAACGACTAAACAACAACAACAAAGAGTGGGAAGGGGTCCCGCGGGTCATCTAGTCCAGCCCCCAGCACAGAAGCCACCCAGTCGCTCAGATACAGCTTCGACGCGCCTTGGCGAGGGGCCTTCCAGACAAGTGGCATCCAACCGCTTCGGCGTCCGCTTGTCACTCACGGACCGGGAGGGGGGAAGCAGCGTCCCTCGCCCCCGCTCCCCCCTCCGCAGTCTCTCTCCGCCCCCGCCGTCTTGCATCCGCCCCTCTGGCCCGGCAGGAGAGGCGGGGGGCGCTAGGACCCCTCCCTCCCTCCGAGCCCCCCGCGCGGCCCCCATTGTCTCTCGCCCGACGGGACGGGCGGCGCTAGGGCCGGGCGGCGGCGGCGGGCGCGGGCTGGCCCTTGCCATTGTCTCCGGCCGTTTGCTGCGCCGCGCTGCGCTCCTTTGCGCGCTTCTCGGCGGCGGCGGCGCGCTCCTTCCCCGGCCGGCCTCGCCCGCAGGGGCGCTTCTCCCTCCATGGCGCCGCTGCGCCTGCTCCTCCTGCCGCTCCTTTGTGCCGCCGCCGCCGCTGGCGGAGAGACGCGCGGGGCGGCGCGGAGCTGCGCGGAGAGCCGGCAGGCGCTGGCCGGGCGCGGCTTCGCCCTCGCCTCGCTGCCGCCCAGCCTCATCTCCGGTAAGCGGGCACCCCGTCCTGGCACCGCTGGGGGCACGGGCAGCAAACTTTCCTGGCCGTCTCCAGGACGTGGATCAGGGAGAGGGGCGTCTCGCGTGGGTCCCCACCGCCCCTCTTCTCCGGGTCTCGGAAGGAAGTTGCGGGGAAGGCTCCCCCCACGCCCCCCTCGCGCGGACGAGGCGGCCGCAGAGCGAGCAGCAGGGCTCGCGCCACCCCTCCCCCCTCGCGCCCGTGGGGACTGTCCCCGACCCGCCATTGCCCCTTTTCTCTGGTTCTTTCGTGCAGAAGTTGCGGGGAAGCCCCCCATTTTCCCAAGTCCGACGGGACGTTTTCTCCGTCAGCCCATTCAAGCCTCGTGGAGGGGCGCTTCCCCGACCGAGGGACCCCTCACAGGCAGCCAACGCCCCCCGCGCCCGTTCGCTGCCTCTTCTCTGCCTCCTCAGCGCTTCAGAAGCCCCTCTCCACCTCTCCTGTCCTCTGGAAGGGCTCTCCGTGTTCTGTGGAGTTGGGGGGGGGCATCCCCTGTGCTAGCAAGGAGGAGCTCCCCCTGCCCCCTCCATTTCTCGTAGCTTCTTTATTGTACCTCCAGACCACCTCCTTTTCTCCAGGCAAGTTCATGGTGATGCCCCTCGTTCTCTTTCTCCTCTCCGTTTTCTCCTCACAACAACCCTATGAGGTCCGCTATGCTGAGAGAAGGCAGCGACTGGCTCTGGAGGTTGCTGAGTGGGGGAATTTGAACCCTGGTCTCTCCCAGGTCCTAGATGGACACGCTAACCACTAGGCCACCACTCTCTTGTGTTTATGTGGCCACCACTCTCATGTGTTTATGTGGAAACTGCTCCTGGCTGCAATTTTGCCACACACTCAAAAAAACCCCACTCTCTGAGACTCCTGTGTTGCAGTGGTTGGACTAGATGACCCTCAGGATCCCCTCCGACTCTACAATGCTGGGCTGCGGAGGCTGCCACCGCCTTTGTTCCCCCATGAGGGGTGGGGAGCACTTCCCTCCAGCTGTGGGGCCAGGCAGGCTAACAGCAATCCTCTTCCCCCCTCCCAGGAGAGCACCTGCGCATCTGCCCCCAGGAGTACACCTGCTGCGCCAGCGAGACAGAGGAGCGTCTGAGTGAGCAAAGCCGGGGGGACCTCCAGGGCCTGGTGGGAGAGGCAGCCGGCTTCCTGCTCAGCACCCTAGGCTCCCGCCAGCGCCGCTTCCAAGGTGAGGTGGAGGGAGGGTTCCAGCACCTCCCTGTTCACTTTGGGAAACCCCAGAGGCTGTGGGACCCCCAACCCACTGGAGGTCCTGAAGGGCTGGATGAAAGTTATCCCCCACTCTATGCCAGAATCTGCTCCGGATCCTTAAGAAAGCGCGGGGGGGGGGAGGGGACCTCTTGGCCAAGGGAGCTCCTGGGGTGAAGTGGGGGCCTTTTGCCCTGAGCAGCAGAGGAAGCTGGTCTGCCACCCCCAACTTGGCTTGTTGCCTAGTTTCCAATTGGCTAGTTTCCAATTTCCACCCAACTGCACACCCACTTTGCACCCCTAAGTTGTGCAATGGGGCGCTGCAGCTTGCAGCTGCCTGGAGGCCTTTGTCCTGCCCCCCAAAGGGGGCCAGCAGTGAGGGAAGCGCAATGTGCCCATGCTCAGGAGAAGGCTCCTTTTCGGAGGCAGAGTTTTGGCTCAAGCTACCTTCTTCCTCCTCTTCCTTTTCTTCTTCCTTTCCTTCTTCCTCTTCCTCCCCACATCTCCCTGCCCCCACAGACTTCTTCCGGGAGCTCCTGGCAGGGGCAGAGCAGTCCCTCCAAGCCATGTTCACCCGCTCCTATGGGCGCCTCTATGCCCAGCATGCCCGCCTCTTCCAGGGGCTCTTTGTGGAGCTGCGGCGCCACCTGCAGGGAGCACGACCTGGGCTGGATGAGGCCCTGAGCGACTTCTGGGCCCGCCTGCTAGAGCGGATGCTGCCCCTGCTCAACCCCCAGTACAGCTTCCCCGAAGGCTACCTGGAGTGTGTGGGGCACCAGGCAGAGGGGCTGCGGGCCTTTGGGGACAGCCCCCGCCAGCTCCGCGTGCAGGTGAGTCCACCCCCTGGCCCTCCTCTCCCCACCCTCCCTAGGACGCCACAACACCCTCTTGCTTCTTCATGTGACCCATAGTGAACCCATGGAACTCCCTCCCACATGAGGCAGGGATGTCCACTAACTTGGAGGGCTTCCAAAGAGCATTGGAAAGATGCATAGAGGAGGAGAGAGCTCTCAGGGCCACTGGCCAGACTGACCCTGCTCTGCCTCCACATTTAGAGGCAGCAGGAGGAGAGAAAGGCTATTGTGCTTGGATCCTGCTGGCAGACTTCTTACGAGCATCTAGCTGGGCCCCTGGCCTGATCCAGCAGCTCTCTCCTCATGCACTTGCAAGGGATGGGCTCAGGCCACAAGGACCCCCTCTTCTCTGGGGCTCATGTCAGCCCTCAGCTGTGGGGCAAAAGGCAATTTCGGGCTGGAAGGAGTCCAGAAATGTTGACTGAGGCGTCCCTGACTTTGTGTGCAGGATCAAGAGCATAAACAGTTGGCTTCCAGCTGTGCCTGAGTTCTCCACCAACTCTGGGCGCAGATGAATTACCCATGGATCCAGCTCCCAGCTCCCAGCCACTGACACACACACACTCATTCCTGCATGGGTGGGGCTGCCATATCTTGAAGAGCAAAAAAGAGGACAGCCAGAGTTGCTTGGGCTGGCCGTGGTGTGCAGAGCAGCCCGCGCCTGAGCCAAAAACAAACAAACAAACAAACAAACAAACAAACAAACAAACAAAACCGCACAACCCAGAAATAAATAAATATCCCCCCAACCCTGAACCTTTGTTTTAAAATGTAAAAATTCCCCCGGATGGGCTTGTTGGCCCCCCAAAAGAGGACATATCTGGGATTTCATGGGCGTATGGCAACCTTAGCCCTGCATGACTGTGGGACAGGTGGGTGGGAGGGTCGGGTGTGGGTGGGTGGTGCAGGGTTGGCCCCCAACATGTTGGCACCTGAGGCAAAACGCAAAATTGCCTCTCATCTGTTGCCCAGAGAAGGCAGGTGAGCGAAGATCTACAGCTGGAACGAGCTGGGATGAAGATCTACACTGGGAAAAAGGCAGGGGGAGAGACCAGCAGCGCCTCCAATTGGCCAGGAGGCCACTGCAGCATTGGGTGGAGGGCAGAACCTGCCTCCAGGAAGTGCACCACATTCGTGGCAGCAGTGGGCCATGCATTCCTTGGAGTCCGGATCTGATGCCCCTGTGGGTCCTGCCTCACCTTGCCTCAGGGGTGGGCCATCCTGGGCTGTGTGCATGCATGCATGTGTCCAGCTGCTCAGCTGCCCTTCCTGGCTGCTCTGTCCTGCTCCCCTGCAGGTGACTCGCGCCTTCATTGCTGCTCGAGCCTTTGTCCAGGGCCTGGCGACCGGACGAGACGTGGTGGTCCAGGCGGTCAAGGTGAGAAGCCTGACATGGGTGAGCTGCCCCCTGCCTGGGAAGAAGGTTACACTTCTGCAAGCATCTTGCTAGAGGGAAGGAGCCTAGATGGGCAGGATATTATTATTATTATTATTATTATTATTATTATTATTATTACCTGCCCCCACCCAGCCGTGCTCCCTAGCAGTCAGCTTTGCTCCACTGCCCCCACCTTCCCTCTCCCCACAGCCCACATTGCTGCCAAAGTCCTCTCCAAAGGAGCAGCAATGTTGGGAGGATATCAGATCAGTCGCTTCTGGCTTGCAAATATCTCCAGGGAAAAGGAAGGACTACTTCACACAGAACTGTTAACCTCGAGTGGGAAGGGATCCCCAAGGGCAGTGCAGGAATCCTGCTCTGGTACTTCTCAATAATACCACTTGCTGGAAACTGCAAGGGGGGAGAGTGGCTCTTGCGTCCGAATCCTGATTCTGGGTTTCCTGCAGGCATCTGCTTGGCCACCATGAGAACAGGAAGCTGGACCAGAAGTCCCTCTTTGGCCTGATGCAGAAGGATCTTATGATGTTCTTCTGAGGGTTTCATCTGTAGACATGAGAAAAGAGAGACGGGTGGGGGATGTAATGGACAATGCAGAGAGCACTTTTCCTTTGCTGCCATCACAAAGAGTTTCTCTGAGCACATGCAGAGAGGTTCCATTGCAGGTCTCCCTTGGGGGACTCTGGCTGGCCAACTGAGAGAGCACGAGGCTGGACTGGAGGCACCACTGGCCTGATCCACAAGGCTCCTGCAAACCTTGCAATTGCCCTAAAGCAGGCAACGGAAGCACCTGGGAGAGCGTTCCTGACACAGTTGGTGCTTCTAGCACCTCGGCCCTCTTTCCCTGGGAACCTGCACTAGACAGTGGGCAAAACATCGGAGCTCTGATGACAGGGAGGGTCAAATGCCAGGTTTGCCTAATGGAGAATGCAGTGAAGGTCAATAGGCAGGGAGTTCCAAAGGGTGACCTCTCTGCGCCTCCTCTGTGCCTGCGGCCATCTTGGGAGAATCCTCGGGCTGCCAAATGCTCAATCTGTTCCCCCCCATTTCTCCCCCCAGCTCTCTCCCAGTGGAGAGTGCCGCCGTGCCCACATGCGCCTCTCCTACTGTCCACTTTGCCGTGGGACTCCGGCCCTCAAGCCCTGCAACGGATTCTGCCTCAACGTCATGAAGGGCTGCTTTGCCAGCGCAGCGGAGCTGGGCCCCGAGTGGGAGCGCTTTCTCGGTGAGCACACCCCCAGGGGAGGGGAAGAGGGCTGGGGGAAAGGCTGGCAGTGGGAAATGGCAGGAGGCAGGGTTGGACGAGGGGAGAGCTTGCCCTCAAGTGCGAGGCAGAGTGGTGCAATGGGCATAGCCGAGTCTTGGGCTTCAGCTGGAGAAATCTCTGATCAGCTGGGGAGCTCCCTGGAGGCCTTGAGGGTCAGCTTGCCATATATCTAGAGGGGACGTCTTAGATTGGTACAGCTGGAAGGGGCACCAAGGGGCATCTAGTCCACCCCCTGCCATGCGGGAACCAAAACGAATGCCAGCCTGGGTTTATTGGTAGAAAGGCAAAATGAAAGTCTGAGTCTGGCTGGCTGTTCCGCTCAGTGCAAGTAGACAGGGTCTTTGGGTGGGAGGGGCTCTTTCCCCTTGCCCCAACCTAGCCCCCTTGGCCCACTCCCTCTTTCTCCCTCCCAGATGCTTTGACCCAATTGGCCGAGCGCCTCGGGGGGCCCTTTAACTTCGAACTGGCGGCTGACTCCATCGGAGTGAAGATTTCGGAGGCGATCATGTTCCTGCAAGAGCACAGTGTCCAAATCTCAGCCAAGGTGTGTATGGGGGGACAGGGAGAATCTGACTCCCCTGCTTCTTATTATGCCAACCCACCTGCAGGCAGGCTCAGGAGCACACCTGACACAAACCCAGAGTGGAGCCCCCAAGATGCTTGGATGGTACTTGGTATGCCTCATTCCAGCATCTCCTGCAGCCAAGCGGGTACCAAACATCTTGCTCTGCTTTCCTTTGGAGCCCATCAGCAAGGCTGAGAGGGGGGGCTCTTCGTCAGGGCAGACCAGGACCTCCAGGCACACGGCCCTGGCTTGCGCCCTGGGGAGGTCACTTCAGCACTAGCACAGTGGTTTGACTTCACCCCTGGAGGTGCACTCCATTATCTCTTGAGACAGACAGATGCCAACAGCCTGCAGACAGACCAGCAGAGGTTGGGCAGGCATCTGTCAGGTATGCTTAGCTGTGATCGCTGCCTTGCAGGGGGTTGGGATAGATGATCCTGAGGGTTCTCTTCCAACCCTACAATCCTAGGATTCCCTGTCAGATGCCCATCCAACCTTTGCTTAAAACCCTCTGAAGAAGGAGAGCCCACCCACCACCTCCCCAAGTAGTCCCTTTTAATGCCCCACAGCTCTTCCCCTTAGAAAGTCCTTCCTGAGGTTAAGTTATAGAATCATAGACCTGAAGAGTTGGAAGGTACCCCAAGGGGTCATCTAGCCCACCCCCTGCAATGCAGAAATTTCCACTGAAGCATCCAGGACAGAGTCTGCTTCCCCTTCCTTGCCGTCTGAATCTCCTATCCGAGCTTTGGTCTCCTACCAGCTCTGGCAGCAGAATGCCTTTGGCCTTCATGCGGACTTGAGAGAGCAGCTCAGGGTGGGTGTTTCTGGGGTGCTTGTGGGGGTCACCTGTGCCTTCTTCCCCCCTCAGGTGTTCCAGAGCTGCGGCAGCCCCCGCCCAGCCCCCGCCCGCTCTCGGCGCTCCCCCCGGGAGGAGGCCAAGCGCCGCTTCCGCACTTACTTGCCCGAGGAGAAGCCCACAACCGCGGCAGGAACCAACCTGGACAGGCTGGTAGGTATTGTGGGGACCCGCCCCCGGCTCCACCTGCATGCTGCGTCCCCCCAGAGCTCAGCCTTGAACTCGCACCTCTTCTGCCTTGTCAGCCTTAGCCTTTTGCATTCCAGGAGATGCTGCCCTTTGGGGGCGGGGCGTACTGTCCACCCTGGGACAACTCAGCACCACAACCCTGCATCTCGTGGTGTGTATAAGAACAAGCAGACAGCTTGTTGCAACACTTGGGGCTTCTTAGTTTAGAGAAAGGGCAAAGAAGCCGCAAAGATAGGAGTTTATAAAATTATACAAGTCATGGAGAAATGGATAGAGAAAAGCTTTTTCTCCCTCGCCCCTAATGCCAGAGCTTGTGGGCATCCTATAAAGGGGAATGTCAGAAAATTTGGGGCAGAGGAAAGGAAGCCCTTCTGCATTAATCTCTGGAATGTCTTCTCCCAAGAGGCTGTGATGGACGGCAACCTGGATTGTTTTAAAGGAGGACTGGACAAATTAATTCCACCCCCTTCTCCCCCCCCCCAGGTGTCGGATGTGAAGGAGAAGCTGCATGTAATGCGGCGCTTCTGGGTGATGCTTCCCCACACCCTCTGCAGCGACGAGAAGGTGGCCGCTGATGTCACCAACGAGGACAGCTGCTGGAACGGGCAGGCGAGGGGCAGGTGGGGTGGGGTTGGACCCCGCTAAGGGTGCAGGCAGGGAGAAAAGGACAAGGTTGGACTCAAGGGGAGATGGGGAGCAGGGTGGCCTTGAGGCTGGAGGGGACAGGGGGCACTTGACCCCTGAGGCTTTTGGGGATACATTTGCACCCAAGCCCCTGAGCATGCCTGTGAACCTGGTCAGTGGGTGCGGCAAGACTTTCCCCATGCAGAGCTCAGGGCATCTTTTCAGCCACCATGAGAACAGAAGGCTGGACTAGATAAGCCTTTGACATGACCCAGCGGCATGGCCTTAAATTCTTACAGATCCTCCAGGTCCAACGGCAGTCTCTCTTGATTCCTGGGTTCTTAGAAGTACTAGGCCACTGTGAGGACAGGATTGTGAACCAGATGGGCCCCTTTGGCCTGATCCAGCCACCAGGCTCTCCTTAGGTTCTTTTGAGGCTGGGTGCTCGGTGCATTGTCCGCCTAAAGGCTCTCTCCCCCCCCCGCACCTTTCCCTTTTCCCCCTCCCAGGTACCTCCCAGATGTGACGGGTGATGGGCTGGTGAACCAGATCAACAACCCCGAGGTGGAGGTGGACATTTCGCGCCCTGACATGCCCACGCGGCAGCACGTCCTGGCCCTACGCAGTGCCACCTCCCGCCTGGTGGGCGCCTGCAATGGGCAGGACCTCGACTTCCAGGATGCAGGTGAGGCCTACAAGCCCCTTCCGGGCACCCACTCCCCCCTCTCCTTGTTGGGAATCGGAGGAGAGACCCACACAGCAGCAGGAGTTGCCCCCAGTTCCAGTCACCACACTGGCAGCCTAAAGTCCAGAAGATAAGGCTTCAGTATTACAGTGCATGATACTCATAGATATACATTCAGCTTGGAGGCTTTGCAGATACAAATACAGATAAATCAAAGCGCAGAGTAGCTGCAGCTTCAAACGTAACATGAACTTGGACTCACTGGCTGACCAATGAGCTGATGTGCCTTGATCACTGAGGTAGACCCAGGTTTCCAAACTTGGGTCTCCAACTGGTTTTGGACTACAGTTGTTATAATCCCTGGTCACTGATCCTGCTAACTAGGGATGATGGGAGTTGTAGTCCAAAAACTGCTGGACACCCAAGTTTTGGAAGCGCTGGTGTAGACCAGTGTTTCCCAGCCGTTTTCTGACCGTAGTCCCCTTCCAACCTTGTTTCCTTCCTATGCCCCCCATAGACGTAGCCAAGGGGAGACTGGGGGGGGGGGCAGCTGCCTCCCAATAAGAAAAAATCAACACAAACAAAAGCCTGCCCCCCCATTAAAAATCCTGGCTATGGCCATGCCTGCCCCCGTCTACCAGTAGAAAGGTAGCTATTTAAATGTTTTGTTTGTAAATAGAACATGTTTTATTTATGATGTTTATAATTTATACAAAATAGAATCACATAAAATGATAGGAACATAATAAAATATTGCTGGAGCAGAAAAACAGAATCATGGAGCTGGAAGGGACCCCAAGGGTCATCTAGTCCAACCCCCTGCAATGCAGGAAACTCAGCTCAAACATCCAGGACAGACGGCCATCCAAGCTCCGCTTAGAAACCTCCAAGGAAGGAGAGTCCATATCTCCTGAGACAGATCCATCTTCCATGTATTATAAAAAGTAAACACTTATTTGGCCTCAGTTATTTGACACAAAGGGGGAAACCCACAGATATAGTCCAAAAGGCGCACAGGGAGTTCTATATTGTCAGGTCTGCCTCTAGATCCCAGCTCACAGAGGACCAACGCCCGGTGGACATAATATACAAAAGTCTTTATTGAAGTTTAGTTTCCATTTCAAAGCTCTGGGCGCGCAGACCCACGTCTCGACGCTAGACCGGCTAAGTCCCCTCTGACTCACTGCTCCTCCCACACCAGTTTAAGATCCTAGCCCGGCTCCACCTCCTACGCTGTTCTTTCCTTCGCTGGGTCCTTCTGCCCTCTGGGGTTTCCTCCTTCCTGGACTCCTCTGACGCTGACCCCCCTTGGTCTTCCCCTTCCTTCCGGCAGGCTTTAGGACCTGGCTCCCTACCCGGGCTCCCTGCTGTGCCGCTCGCCTGTACATTTGAACTTGGCCCGCGCGCCCAGCCGGTAGCCTTCCTCCTGACCGTTTCCCCGCTTCCTAATGTGGGCGTGACCAAACCTGACTCCTCTCCTCCCGCTGGTGGTGAGAGCACTGGTCCCGATTCCTGGGACTCCCCCTCCCCACTGCGCTCTGGTGGGGAAGCTGGTCCTGATTTCCAACTGCTGCTCAGGGACTCCCCGCTGGTCCCTTCCTCCTGGGGCTTCCCCCCTGGAACCCCCCTCGCTCTGGCCATCGGCGCTCCCTTCTGTGAGTCCTCTGATTCGCTGGAGAGGCTTGTGGAATAACTCTTTCCACTGTCACTGCCTGCGCCCCCCTCGGACTCCTCCTCCTCACTCTCCATTTGCTCCCCCTCCTGTGTCTCTCCTTCTGAACCCCTGACATATATATATGGGAGAATGTTTAAAAGCAAGTGGTCCTCACTGACCTGGTGCAAAAAGATATTGACATCTGGAGGAGCCCTGGCTGCCTAGATAAAACACTCTAGCCTCCCACACCCTTCACTGTGGCTTTCCTCTGAGTAGACACTTAGTTATTTACCAGCTGCAAGTCAGCAGCATCAGACAAGCCCCCTTGGTTAGGTGCTGGGTGGATTTCACTGCTGACTGGCCCTGCAGCCCTTGGCAACATCTGAAGGCCCTGATCCATCAGGCACTGGGGTGGATTGCACCCTGCACCTTGCAGAGTCAGGCCCAGGCGACCAGCGGGCGCAGCACTGGTGGCAGCAACAAGCAGCTCTGGAGCTCCCAGCCCTCCCCAGTGCCACCCCACCACCCCACTTGCCTGACCTGGGGTTCTGGATTGCAGGCTCTGCTGGTCAAAACAGGAGCCTCAGCGATCGCCCTCTCACATCAGAAATAAGCCAGGACCCCCCCCCCCACTTGGGATGGGCTAAGAGGATAGCCAGCCAATCAGGATTTTTTTTTTTTAAAAAAAGTCCCCCCTTCACTTCTCACTTCCCTCTGTGGCCCCCTAACCTCACGCTCTGGCCCCCCCATTTACATGATTTTCACCTGTGCCCACCTTGCAATATCCTGGGGGGCCTTGGGCCATATGGCTCCCAAATGGGAAACATTGATGAAGACAGCTGACTGGCCTTGCACCTACAAGGGGGGAAATAAATTAAGCCCTCCAACACTCCCCCCCAACCCCAGCTCCTAGGGAAGCCTCTGGCTCTTAAAATCACAGAACCGTACAGTTGGAAGGGACCCCAAGGGTCATCTAGCCCAACCCCTAGCATAGCTGTCTAGCAATCAGTTGGTGGTGCCTAGACAGAAAGGGGTGGGAGCAACCTGCCCCACCCCCATCCCTCTCTGGCAGGGGCTTCCCAGCAAGGGCTCATCCACATATCCATTTGCCCCATGGTTGTGGGAATGTCAGCTGGGTTTCCTGTGTTAGGAAAAAAATCTAGGTGTGAGGCTGCTCAGTCACCCAGCAGTCCCTGCGGAATAAAGGAAGGAGTCCAGCCAACCGGAGCAAATAGCTGTAGACCAAAGTTTATTGCACAGTAGGTTCAAAGAGCAAATTTTGAACCCCGAGGATGGGGTGACAAAGACTTTTAAAACTTTCCCACCACATCCCAGAATACAGTTCGAAGGGGAGGGGTTAACCTTGGCAAACATGCCCAGACAAGTCCTTGGTACTTGGCAGGGGGTTGGACTCGATGGCCCTTGTGGTCTCTTCCAACTCTATGATTCTATGATTCTATGATTAGCATAAGCAGACATGGCAGGGCAAGACTCAGGTATAAGATTAGCACAGACAAATATGTCTTAAGTACCCACCACCCAAAAGTACAATATGCATGTCTGGAGCGTGAGGTGAGTCAGGTGATGAGATTTGGCTTCCCTTGGCTAAAATTGAGCCCAGCAATTGTCACCTCTGAGAACTTCCTGGAGTCCTTTTTCAAGGGGAAAATAGCTTTGGAATGGGAGGAACTGGGAAAGGAGATGATTTTATATTATTTTTAAAGCTAGGTGACCTCCCTGAGCTGTCAAGTTGGAAGGATATATTCAGGCATAATATTTGTAATATTTAACTTTAAAGATGTGTCCCCCCCCCGCAATTTCTGTAACACCTGCAGATTGGCGCTTGAGAGAACAGGACGTTTCCACTCTCCCCTCTGTTTTCTGTTCCAGATGAGGATGGCGGGAGCGGCTCAGGTGCTGGGTACAGCGAGGACCGGCCGGCCTTGGGGGCTGGAGCAGGGGGGGCTGGGGGTTCCCCAGCGGGATCCCGCCCTTCTTCCGATGCCCGCCCACCTCGCAGGGAGCGGCCTGGGAAGGGCTCCTCCTCCTCCCGACAGAACCAGAGTGGGGGGCGGCCTAGTAGTGGGGCTGGGCTGCCCCCCACAGGGGCCACTTTGCAAACCAAGGTCTTTTCCCCCCTCTTCCTGCTCCTCCTGCTGGGGGGCTGGTGACCCCCACAGTGGTTTGGCATCTCAAATGGCTGACTTCCTCTGGCATCACCCCCTCCCCCAACACCACCAGGAAGGGGGGAATCTCCCTCTGCATCCAGTCAAAGGGGGGCTGGGCTGGGGCTCTCATTCTCCCCCATGCATAAACCCCCACTCACTTGTAAGGTGGGGGTTTAATTTTATGGGAATGACAAAGAGAGTCGGGGGGGGGGGATTGGGAGTCAAGTCTTGTAGGGTGATTTTTTTTATTACCTGGGGAGGGAAACCAGGGTTTTTTAAAAATGGGGGCTGTAAGGAGAGGCTTAGCAATGAACTTTCACTTCTTTTCTATACCTTTGAGTTCGCCTCTCTTTTTGGTGGGGATCTAAGAGGGGGTGGGGTGGGTGAAGGGAAGGGGGGAGAGGGGGGCAGACAGCTGCCCCCTATTTTCTCCCTCTCAGAGGAGGGGGGCTAGCAGCTTGTAGGTGAAGAGGCAGCCCCCTCCAACTAGGGCAGGGACCAGACTTACATTTCTGCCCCCACCCCATAGGCTGTCGATCCTTCTGTGGACCTTCCAGGGCATTGGGGAGGGGGTTCCCAAAGCACTGAGAAGCCCCCCTTTTTAAGCAGAAAGGAATTTGTCTTATTTTCTGGATCTGTTTTTTCTTAAATTATGGAATAATAAAATATTTAATTTATTGATGTCCTGCTTCTGCCTTGTCTCCTGGGGTTCTGGCAGCGGCCTCCTTGCCCCCCTCTCACTTCATGGCTTCCAGGAAGGGTCTGAGGGGAGTGTGGGAGCTTGTGCTCTGCAATTCTGCCCTTCCCCTTCCTGCCCCCACCCCAAACACTGGATGGAGGGCGAGGGCTGGGTCAGATTCTGCTCTTCTTCCCCCACCTTCTGGTTGTGGGAAGAGGAAGTGAGATGACTTCTTTGCAGCCGGGAAAATAGTGGGCAGCAACATGTGCCTCAGTCTCCCTTTCGCTTTAGGCCGGTACAGATGCTGTGTGAGGCAGCTGAGCGAGAAGCTTCTGCCTGCCTCATCCAGGACAGGAAGGCGTGTGGACAGACCCCCGACCCCCCCTGCCCTGCCCAGGGCTGCGAGGACTGTTGTGCATGGCCCTGATTCTGCCAAGCATGCGACCAAGGTGGGCAAAGGGGCTTTGGGTGGGTCTGCGGGACTGGAAGGGGAGGGAGGCCTGGATAGAGTGTGGTGCTGATAACGCCAAGGTTGCAGGTCCGATCTCTGTATTGGGCAGTTGCAGAATCTGGCATTGCAGGGGGTTGGACTAGATGGTCCTCTGGGTCCCTTCCAACTTATGATTCTGCGAGGCTGAGCAGCTCCAGGTTGTGGCTGGAAGGGGCTTCCCCCTATAAGAATGTCAGGAGAGCCTGCTGGATCAGACAAAAGGGGGGCCCCTAGCTCAGCATCCTGTTACCCCAGTGGCCAAATCCCCCTAGGAATCAAGGTAGAATCATAGAATCATAGAATCATAGAGTTGGAAGAGACCACAAGGGCCACCGAGTCCAACCCCCTGCCAAGCAGGAAACACCATCAGAGCACTCCTGACATATGGTTGTCAAGCCTCTGCTTAAAGACCTCCAAAGAAGGAGACTCCACCACACTCCTTGGCAGCAAATTCCACTGTCGAACAGCTCTTACTGTCAGGAAGTTCTTCCTAATGTTTAGGTGGAATCTTCTTTCTTGTAGTTTGGAACCATTGCTCCGTGTCCGCTTCTCTGGAGCAGCAGAAAACAACCTTTCTCCCTCCTCTATGTGACATCCTTTTATATATTTGAACATGGCTATCATATCACTCCTTAACCTCCTCTTCTCCAGGCTAAACATGCCCAGCTCCCTTAGCCGTTCTTCATAAGGCATCGCTTCCAGGCCTTTGACCATTTTGGTTGCCCTTCTCTGGACACGTTCTAGTTTGTCAGTGTCCTTCTTGAACTGTGGTGCCCAGAACTGGACACAGTACTCCAGGTGAGGTCCGACCAGAGCAGAATACAGTGGCACTATTACTTCCCTTGATCTAGATGCAATACTCCTATTGATGCAGCCCAGAATTGCATTGGCTTTTTTAGCTGCCGCGTCACACTGTTGGCTCATGTCAAGTTTGTGGTCAACCAAGACTCCTAGATCCTTTTCACATGTACTGCTCTCAAGCCAGGTGTCACCCATCTTGTATTTGTGCCTCTCATTTTTTTTGCCCAAGTGCAATACTTTACATTTCTCCCTATTAAAATTCATCTTGTTTGTTTTGGCCCAGTTCTCTAATCTGTCAAGGTCGTTTTGAAGTGTGATCCTGTCCTCTGGGGTGTTAGCCACCCCTCCCAGTTTGGTGTTGTCAGGGGCTCAGGAGCAGAGGCACAGGGGAGAGAGGAAATGGAGAGCGAAGGGGAAGAATCTGAGGGCAGCGTAGGGGAGTATGACAGTGGCACGAGAGATTCCATGAGCTTCTCCAGCGAATCAGAAGATTCCCAGAGGGGGGCGCCGAGGGCCAGGGCAAGGGGTGTCCCAGGGGGGATGCACCAGAAGCAAGGGGCCAGCGGGGACTCCCAAAGCAGCAGCGGGAGATCAGGACCAGTTCCCCCACCAGAGCGTAGTGGGGGGGAAGAGTCCCATGTATCAGGGCCAGCGTCTCCGCCAGCAGGGAGAGAAGATGAGTCAGGGCTGACCACGCCTCTATCGGAGAGTGAGGGAACGGAGGGGAAGTCAGGTCCAGCTAGCCTCCCCGAAGGGGGAAGCAGTGACAGGAGCAGTGTAACGGTCAGGAGAAAGGTTGCCGGCTGGGCGCGCGCGCCAAGTTCGAATGTACAGGCGCGCGGGACAGCAGAAAACCCGGATTGGGAACCAGGTCCTAAAGCCCGCTGGAGGCGGGGGGAAGACTCAGGAGACTCAGCGTCAGAAGAGCCTAGAAAGGGCAAGACCCCAGCGGACAGGCGGACCCTGAGGAGGAAAGAGCAAAGGAGGAGGTGGAGCAAGGCTAGAGTCTTAAACTGGTGTCTGGGGGGAGGAGATTCAGACGGAGCTTCAGCGGTCTAGAGTTTGAGACGTAGAGCTGCGCGCCGCGGTTTTGAAATCGAAACTGAACTTCAATAAAGACTTTTGTATATAACAAGAACTGGCGTTGGTCCTTGTGAGCTGGGACCTCGGGCAGCTCTGACAGGTGTCATCTGCAAATTTGATCAGGATGCCCTTGAGTCCATCATCCAAGTCGTTGATAAAGATGTTGAATAAGACTGGGCCCAAGACAGAACCCTGTGGCACCCCACTAGTCACTCTTCTCCAGGTTGAAGAGGAACCATTGATGAGCACCCTTTGGGTTTGATCAGTCAGCCAGTTACAAATCCACTGAGTGGTAGCATAGTCAAGACCGCATTTTACCAGCTTCTTTACAAGAATATCATGGGGCACCTTGTCAAATGCTTTGCTGAAATCAAGGTAGGCTACATCCACTGCGTTCCCTTCATCTACCAGGCTTGTAATTCTGTCAAAAAACGAGATCAGGTTAGTCTGACATGACTTATTTTTCAGAAACCCATGCTGACTATTGATGATCACAGTATTCCTTTCTAGGTTTTCACAGACTGTTTGCTTAATGATCTGCTCCAGAATCTTCCCTGGTATTGATGTCAGACTGACTGGGCGGTAATTATTTGGGTCCTCTCTTTTCCCCTTTTTGAAAATAGGGACAACATTTGCCCTCCTCCAGTCTGCCGGGACTTCGCCTGTTCTCCAGGAATTCTCAAAGATGACTGCCAGTGGTTCTGAGATCACATCTGCCAGTTCTTTTAATACTCTTGGATGCAGTTCATCTGGCCCTGGAGACTTGAATACATCTAAACTAGACAAGTATTCTTGTACTATCTCCTTAGTTATTCTAGGCTGTGTTTCCTCTGCTGAATCATTTGCTCCAAATTCTTCAGGTCGGGCATTGTTTTCTTTATCGGAGAAGACTGAGGCAAAGAAGGCATTGAGGAGTTCAGCCCTTTCTGTGTCCCCTGTTTGCATTTCACCATCTTCTCCTCTGAGTGACCCCACTGTTTCTTTGTTCTTCCTTTTGCTACGAACATACCCATAAAAGCCATTTTTGTTGCTTTTAACCTCTCTAGCAAGCCTGAGTTCATTCTGTGCTTTAGCTTTTCTGACTTTGTGTCTACATGTGCTGGCTATTTGTTTGAAATCCTCTTTGGTGGTTTCCCCCCTTTCCCATTTTTTGTACACATCCTTTTTTAATCTTAACTCAGTTAAAAGTTCTTTAAATAGCCACCCTGGCTTCTTTAGGCACCTTCCATGTTTCCGTCTCATTGGTATTGCCTGAAGTTGTGCTTTTACTATCTCCCTCTTAACAAACTCCCAGCCATCATGAACTCCCTTCCCTTTTAGTATTACTGTCCATGGGATCTCACTCAGCACTTCACTAAGTTTTATGAAGTTGGCTTTCTTAAAGTCAAGAAATTGAGTCCTAGTATGCTTGGCTGCTCCTTTCCGCTGTATAGTAAACTTCAGAAGAGCATGATCACTCGCACCTAATGATCCTTCCACTTCTACCCCACTAACCAGGTCATCCACATTGGTTAGGACCAGATCTAAAATGGCTGTTCCTCTTGTTGCTTCTCCCACTTTCTGGACAACGAAGTTGTCTGCAAGGCCAGTGAGGAATCTGTTTGACCTTATGCTCTTGGCTGAGTTTGACATCCAGCAAATATCCGGGTAATTGAAGTCCCCCATTACTACTATCTCCCTTCCTTTTGCATGCTTGGCCATCTGTTCCAGGAAGGCATCATCTATGTCCTCCGTTTGGCTTGGGGATCTATAGTAAACTCCCACAATGAGGTCCCTGTTATTCTTCTCTCCCTTAATTTTGACCCAAATGCTCTCACTTTGGCTTTGAGGTTCTAAATCTTGGATCTCTTCACAGGTATACACATCCCTGACATATAACGCCACTCCTCCTCCTTTCTTGTCTGGTCTGTTTCTCTGAAATAGATTGTATCCCTCCATTATTACATTCCAGTCGTGGGACTTATCCCACCAGGTTTCAGTGATGCCTATTATTGTCATATTTAGTTTGCTGTACCAAGAGCTCAAGCTCATCTTGTTTATTTCCCATGCTTTGCGCATTAGTGTACAGACATTGAAGTCCATTAATCATTCCCCCGTGTCTCCTATTTAAGGATTTTTTCCTCCCACCACTAGGTCTGCGTGCTGTTTGCTCCATTTGGTCTATGACATTTGGATGATCATGTTCATCAATTGATAGACTCCTACCTTCAGGAGCACTGTCTCCCTCCCCCACATTAGTCAGTTTAAAGCCCTCCTGATGAGGTTTCTGAGATTTTTGGCAAAAACATTCCTCCCAACCGTTGTGAGGTGCAGCCCATCGCTTGCCAGAAGTCCATCTTCAAGAAACTGCAGTCCGTGATCTAAGAATCCAAACCGTTCCTGTTTACACCATTTGCGAAGCCAGCTGTTCACTTCCACTATTTTCCCCTCTCTCCCTGGGCACATTCCCTGAGGACTGCACATTCCCTGAGGACTGACTTTGCTGCTCGTCTTCATATATCTGATCGACTGTAACGAGGGAGAGATCCTCAAATGGAGTCTGCTCTTCGTCTTCCATGCTAGGGGAGAGGACCTCAAAGCGATTATGTATTTCTAAACAATCAGAGCGAACCCTGGGCCTCCTACTTCTTTGAGTCACGTTTCTCCATATATCTGGCTCCTGTGTTGGTGAACTAGCCTCCTTCTCAGGGGAGTCCCCTGTCTCCTCCTTGGTGGAGATGGTGTGCTCTGTTGCTTCCAAGAAGAGCTCCAGCTCTCTAATTCTTTGGAGCGTAGCCACACGTTCCTCCAGTTGCTGGACTTTGTCTTTTAAGAGGGCAATCAACATGCAATTGCTGCAGGTAAAGCTGCCTACAACCTTTGGCAAGATGGCAAACATTGTGCAGGAACCGCAGGCAACTGCAGCTGTTCCCTCACTCTCCATCTTGAGAACATGTCGTTGGGGCTGGCTACAGCGGTCCTCCAAGAAGCGTGCAGACAGGACAAATACCTCCCCCCCAAAAAACCCTAGGTCTCCCCCAACAAACGTTTGAGACTAGCTCCCCTAAATCAAACTGCGCGCGCCGCTAGGCAACCTTTTGGCTCCTTCTTCAGCCGCTGCCCTGCAAGCTCTGACAAGCTCCTCCCACAGCTAATCACCTGCCTCAACAGAAACCCTGCCCCCTCTGACCTTTGCACAGGGAGAGTAGCTAATCAGCCACAAAGAAACACACACACAAGAAAACCCTTTTGGCTCCTTCTTCAGCCGCTGCCCTGCAAGCTCAGGTAGACTGCCTCTGGATGGGGAGGTTCTGTGAGAACCAAAAAGAGCTCTACTGGATCAGGCCACAGTGGCCCAGGAATCGAGTTAGAATCATAGAATTGTGGAGGAACCCCCAAAGGTTTGGGGGGCTAGGGTTTGGGGGGCCTCCAGGCAGTTGCATTTCCTGTGTTGTGGGGCGTTGGACTGGATGACCCTTGGGGATCCCTTGGATGACCATCTGCCATGGATGCTTGATTGGAGACCCCTCCCTTGCCAGGGTGAATTCCCTTCCAACTCTACGGTTCTAGGATTCTATAGCTTTGCCATCTCCATATAGCAAAAAGCCTGGACTCTGGGGAGAAGGGGGCTTGTTTGACAAGCGGTTCAGGTGGACTTGATTGCGCACCTTGAATTTGCTGGCATGTGGTTGAATTTGCTCCTGAAACTAATTTGAGAATCTGTGACAGATTCTTTAGCTGTGATTGCAGAGGGTTGGGCTAGATGTGTGAGATAAGATGGCGCCTGGCACGCTTCCCCTGTGCCAATGGACGCCTGTGCCGATAGAAAAAACTTGAGCTCTCGCTCTCTTAGCAGAGTCCTTAGCAGAGTTTTGCAGTGGCAGAAAGTGTTGCCTTGTGTGTGGATAATAAATCAGACTGAATGCAGGCTTCTTGCTAATCTCCAACAGCCTTTAATGAGAAGAAAAACATCATAAATCAGCCCGGCAAGAGAGTGGACATCCTTTCGTCTCTCAGCTAAAAACGAAATGAAACTCACACACAAAGAAAGATTCCCGTATGTGAACCAAACCACGCCTCAGAATGTGAGACGTCACACAGAACTGTTTAACCCTGTAAGTTCTGATTCTCCTCACAAGATGACCCTTGGGGTCCCTTCCAACTTTACAAGTCTAGGGTTGTAACTGGCATGGGCTGTGATATTATTTGGAGCTGCCAAATATTCCACATTGCAGTTTGTTGAGGAGGGCAGTGAGGAGTGGGAGTGAAAAGGCAGGTCCCCGCAGGAAGGCCATCTTTGAAACACTGGTTTCAGGAGGAGAGCATCCAGGACAGAGCTGCCTCTTGCCCCCAAGTGGATGCCAAACTCTTTACCTTCCTCCAGGAGTGCCAGCTTGGCACTGAAACTTGTAGGTGCTGGGCCCCTTCAGGGGAATTTTGTGGGTGCTTGGGTCCGAGGGCCCCAGAGAGTTGGCGCCTATGCCTTCCTCCCTGGCCTGTTCTGGAAAAGGCAATTCAGCACGAGGTGAATAATGAGGCTGGAGGTAAAGTGAAACCAAAACAAACTTAGCTTTTACTAAAGGTTTTTGCAAGGCCTTCTGCCTTGGTCAGATCACACCTGGAATGCCATACCCTCCAACATTTCACTGATGAAAATAGGGACATCACATTCCATAATGATATTTTTACTATTTTTTCTTTTCTTTTTTTTTTAAATAATATTTATTGAAATTTCCAAGAAAAAAGAGAAAAAATAAAAAGAACAAAAAAAAGAAATTAAATAATCCAAAAAAAGAAAAAAAATACAAAGTACAGAAAAATAAGGACAGAATAAAAACAAGTCCCTCTTTCTCTGTCCTATAATTCATTTACTTATTTCCATGACTTCCTCACACCTCCCTCCTTTGTATTCCAATTCAAATAGTTAATTCAGCAAATTTTTCCCTCCTTATTTTATCTTCATTCTTTATCTTAAACATATTACATCATTCTATTTCTCATCTAATTATCAAGCCATTTTTTGCATATTCCTTTTTAACCTTATTGTTAGAAATCACTTCGTTTCATTCCTACTTCATTTTAACATCCATTGATTTTACACTGTTTCTGCAAATAGTCCTTAAATTTCTTCCCATAAAATTTCAAAATTTAAACCATATTTATACTTAACTTCTTCAAACCTTTCTACTAATGCCAATTACTTCCTTTCCAGCAAATTCCCTGTTATTTCATTAATATCAAACTAATTCCAAAAATAAAAAGAAATTCTCCTCAAGTTTTTATCCAACGTCCCTTCTTCCTGGTTTCGGGTTATGTCAGTCCTTTCAGTCTCACGTCCAGTCCATCAATCTGGTGTTCTGATATCCGAGGCTCTTAAGTCACTTCCATGCCCCCTCTGCAGATTTTCTTGTTCCTGTTTATTCTTACACCCTTCCCTGTCCCTTGTTGGTTTTTTTGGTAATTTCTTCCCTTTCTCCTTGGGAGGTGGGCTTCCGGGGAACTCCAACTGGTAATAGTCTTCATTTTCTTTCATCAGGCTAGCCCATTCCCCAGAGTCCCACTCCCCCAGGTTAATTTTGTAATCCAAAAAGTAGTTGTTCCAGAAGTAGTTGTCAACCCGTTCCAGAGTCCCGCCAGACCTGAAAGCTTCCTTAACTCCAAACCCTTCCTGAAACACATCATATTCAAACTTGCAGTACTGCGACTTTTGGTCATGCAGGACTTTAGGTTTCTCCTGTTGGTTTCTGCTCTCTTCACTGTGCAGCGAAATGCTTGTCACAAGACAATGTTTACATTCCACAGTCAGAGTTACTGTTGGGTTTTCCCATGGGAAAGGGAGACTGGATGTGACGTACACTGGTTTCCTGTTTTTCACTGTTCTTTGCAGTTCAGTGTGTGCTTTAGAGGAGAGAGGATGCTTTTCTCTGCTCCGGCAGAGGCAAGATATTTTTTTGTAACATACCAGCTTTGAAGTGTAAATAAAGCAATATACAGTATGTAGCACGTACTCCTCATCCTTCCGCTGTGCACGGGACTACTGCTTATCAACAACATTTGGTTCCGGGCCCAGAAAAACGCAGTCATCTTAAGAATGGGCTCCAGAAGTCGAATCGGAGTGCCGGCAAAGGATCGGAATGCAGGGGGACAGATCGGAACGGAATCTGCTCTGCGCGTCAAGATGATTGATGAGGTATGTGCTACTGCTCCGGGCAGCCTGCCAGCTTCTAATTAATGGCTTTATGGCTGGACTTTGAACTTTTAAGGCAGTTTTGCCGGGCTGGGGAAATCGAAAGTAACTATTAAAAGTGCTCTTGGAATAAGCAGAGTGGCACAGGCAGAGGCTGTTTTGAACTTGCTTTTGGAATGAAGCAGCACAGACACAGCTTGTATAAAGTAGCCTGATTTAAAGCAGCAGACATGACACAGAAGGCTAATGCCAGAGTCATGATGGCCCTTCAGGATGCTTGTGGAATTCCTAAGCTCAATAAGAATAACTATGCGGACTGGGTTCTCTATGCAGAGGCTATTCTGCGGAAAGAGGGTCTGTTTGAAGTTATTACAGACACCCCCCCAGCTCCAGTTACAGATGAATGGAAAGCTGTGGATTCCAAGGCAAGGGGAACTCTTACGTTGATAGTATCCCCAGAAGAGCTCTGTCTGTTGCGTGATAAGACCTCAGCCAGAGAAATTTGGGACGCTTTGAGAGAGGCTCACTTGAGGACAGAAGCTGGGTCCACAATGTTTTACTTTAACAAGCTGCATAATATGGCTCTTGCTGAAGGTGGAGATGTGCGTAAACATCTGATGGAGATGCAGAATCTGAGACATGAGCTGCAACAGAGAGGACTCAACTTTCCAGAGGCTGTGTATTCCTTCATGATACTACAATCTTTGGGTTCAGGTTGGGAGTCTGTTGCGACTCAGATTGCTGTACAACCTACTGCTCAGCTGACAGTGGACTATGTTACTGCCGTGATTCTCAATGAAGCAGATCGCCGGGGTGCTGGCTGCATGGGCAAGGGAGAGACTTCACAGTCGTCATCCCATAGTGCAGTGGAACCACCAGATGGCGCCAAAGCTTTGAAGGCAGTGAAATGCTACTCGTGTGGACGTCTAGGCCATATGAAGAGGGAATGCAAATATCCCAGGGCCAAGACAGAGCAGCGCAGTGGAAGCTCATCGCGTGGGAGAGGCCAGAGCAAAGGCAAAGGTCCAGTGTCCAGGACAACGCAGCCCAAGGCAATGGTCTCACGCTTCACTCCAAAAGTTGCAGAGGTCCAGAAGACGTCTAGATATTTCTTCGTTGTTGATTCAGCGGCGACCCATCACATGTGCAACGATAAGCGACTGTTCGTGTCTTTTACACCGCAGGAAGGTGCGATTCATCAGGCAGATGACCACACAATCCCCAGTAAAGGCTACGGAACTGTTGTTCTTCACAGTTTGGACTTATCGATACAGAATGTGCTTTATGTGCCGGATGCCAAACATAATCTGCTCAGCGTTGGACAGCTGAATGAGCGGAATATTGACGTTTCCTTTAAGAACAAAAGGTGCATCATCACAAAGAAAAATGATTATGTATTGTATGCTGAATATGTTGATCGTTTGTATGTTTTGTATAATGATGATGTTGTGCAGGATGACACTTGTTGCATTGCAGGTACTAACAAAAGTTTGCATGCAGAATGTATTCATGATTTTCACAGAAAACTTGGTCATTTGCATTTTGAGGCAGTATCTAAGATGCCTGACTTGGTTGAAGGTATGACTATTAAACCCTGCAGGTACCACATGAAGTGCAAGGCATGCGCAGCAAACAAGGTAAAAATGGCTGTGAAAGGTAAGGTGTCTAGTAGGCAAGCTACAGAACCATACCAAATTGTTCATGCTGATTTGGTTGGACCACTAGCGCCCTCTTTGGGAGGAAACAGGTACTTCATGGTTCTCATTGATGCATTTTCCAGGTATATTTATGTGTACAATCTCAAGCAAAAATCAGAGGCATTTCCAAGGTTCAAGGAATTCTGTGCTTGGTTGGAAAATGTGCATGGTAAGAAGGTAAAGACTCTTTTCAGTGATCGCGGGGGAGAATTCACTTCTCAGCAGTTTGAAGCTTTTCTGACTGAGAAAGGAATTCAACACGATTTGTCTAGTCCTCGCTCGCCATGGCAGAATGGACTTGCGGAACGAGCAAATCAGACATTGCTTCAAGGGTTAAAAACCTTGCTGCATGATGCAAATCTACCAGAGAGTTATTGGGCCGAAGCTCTCTCATGTTTCACTTACAGTTATAATCGCAGGTTATCTTCAGCGATTGGTTGTACCCCGTATGAGAAGATGTTTGGCAAGAAGCCATACATCAAACACATGAAAATTTTTGGTTCTGACATGTGGGTTCACTCACCACAAAACTCCAAGTTAGACAAGCGTGGATTGCATGGTATCTTTCTAGGTTATCAGAAAGGTTCTTACAGAATAATGATGACTGACTCAAAGGCAATTAAGCTCACAAGAAGTGTTGAGTACAATGCCAAGTGGGGGGAGAATGTGGGAATTTTCCAATGTTATCCTGATGACAGTGATGAGACTGAGGATAGTCAAAAGCAACCACAACAACCCACACCCACTGATGAAGGTTCTGATTCTGAGTCTGAAACTGAATCGGGTGATTCAGAGGATTTCGAGAGTGCGAAAGCCTCTATGCGACCCTCTGAAAGCTCTGATCAAGAATTGGAGGAACCATTGTTCACAATAGGTCACTTTTCTCCCAAGAAGGAAGAGGAGAGTGTTGAAGACCTACGGCTAATTCGCAGGTCACAAAGAGCTACAAAAGGCAGACCTCCAAAGAGATTTGCTGATGAATTTGCTAAGATAGCAGTAACAGCTGTTAAAAGCTCCAAGAAGGTATTTGAACCTTCAAGTTTCCAAGAAATCCAGGATTTGGATTCAAAGGAAGCTGAGCCATGGTTAAATGCAATGAAGGCTGAGCTTGATTCCTTGGAAAGGAACAAAACATGGGACCTAGTTCCAGTAGTTCCAGGAATGAAATTGCTTGGAAGCAAATGGGTCTTCAAAGCGAAGACTGATCAAAATGGCAAGATAGTCAGACACAAAGCCAGATTGGTAGCCAGAGGTTTTGCACAGGTACCGGGTGAAGACTATCACGAGACCTACTCACCCACAGTGAGATATGAGAGCATTAGGCTTATGCTCAAGCTAGCTGCAGAGGAAAATCTACACATTAGTCACCATGATGTGAATACAGCTTTTCTGTACGGATCTCTAGATGAATCACTTTATATGCTTCCACCTGATGGCGTACAGGTAAAACAGGGATTTGTTTGTGCTCTGAAGAAGTCCCTTTATGGTCTCAAACAAAGTGCAAGGTGTTGGCACACAAAACTCACTGAAGTATTGTTTTCTCTAGGTTTTAAGCAAGGGAAAGCTGATCCATGTGTATTTGTCAAAGAGGAGGGGCAAAAGAAACTGTATTGTTTGTTTTATGTTGATGATCTTTTATTCTTTTGGAAAGATGTCACAATGTACAATAACGCCCTAGCTCAACTGAAAGAGCACTTTGACATGAAAGATCTTGGTGAGGTAAACAACTACCTATCTCTGGAAATAGAGAGAGATCAAGATGGTAACATTCTAGTACACCAGTCACGGAAAATTGCTGATGTGTTAAGCAAACTGAACCTGATGGATGCTAACCCTGTAGACACACCGATGATAACAGGTTATCAGGTAGATGACACTGAAGAAGCATTTTCTGACACTACTCTGTACAGAAGTGTGCTAGGCAAGCTAAATTTCATTGCCAGATGTTCAAGACCAGACATTGCTGTTAGCTGTAATTTGCTAAGCAGGCAAGTCAACAATCCTACTGTTAAGGATTGGAAAGCTCTGAAACGCATAGCGCGGTATTTGAAAGGCACTATGCATTACAGACTGAGATTTAACAATCAGAAGTCTGGTGGTCTTGAAATATTTGCAGATGCAAGTTTTGGAAGTGACACTACAGACAGGAAAAGTACGTCTGGAGTTTGCTATATGTACAATCAGGGTGTATTTGATTGGTCATGCAAGAAGCAAACAACAGTTAGCTTAAGTACTTGTGAAGCTGAACTGAATGCACTGTCTTATTCACTTAAAGATTGTGAATGGTTGTTACAATTGTGCAAAGATATGAAAATTCCTGTCAAATGTCCAATCCAGGTTTACCAGGACAACAAAGCATGTTTGGCTTTGCTGAATTCTGAAGGTTGTAAGCAAAGCACGAAGCACTTGCAATTGAAGTTGCAACATGCTAGGGAACGTATTCAGAAGGGACTCGTAACGGTGTCCTATATGCCAGGTAATGAAATTCCTGCTGATGTATTGTCCAAGATTGTATCAAGGGATCAACACTGTACCTATGTGCAGAAGTTGGGTTTGTACTGATATTGTACGAACACGCTGCCCAGTGATGTTCACAGAAAGGGGGAGGATGTTGGTTTCTGCTCTCTTCACTGTGCAGCGAAATGCATGTCACAAGACAATGTTTACATTCCACAGTCAGAGTTACTGTTGGGTTTTCCCATGGGAAAGGGAGACTGGATGTGACGTACACTGTTTTCCTGTTTTTCACTGTTCTTTGCAGTTCAGTGTGTGCTTTAGAGGAGAGAGGATGCTTTTCTCTGCTCCGGCAGAGGCAAGATATTTTTTTGTAACATACCAGCTTTGAAGTGTAAATAAAGCAATATACAGTATGTAGCACGTACTCCTCATCCTTCCGCTGTGCACGGGACTACTGCTTATCAACAACATCTCCATCTGTATCTTTTGAAGTGCAATCACAACCTCTTCCGTCATCATCTGCCCTTGAACTTGTCCTGTCAAACCAGTTTCCTGAGTTAGTTGTTGTGGAGCTTCTTTATCCTTATTTTCTGTTAGTTCATATTTACTGGCTACAACAGACATAGAGTCTAGCTTTTCGTTCATTAAGTCCATTTTCTCATGCAGGTGCTGTAGCTTAGCATTTATTCTGCCAAGGTCAGACAACAAGGTTTCTTCCCAGCACATTGCTGTTCAAGGTCAGGCAGCCGGTCCCACGATCTAATTCCCAGAATTGTAGAGTTTCACTATAAACTGCAGCAACAAATTGACAAGCTCCCTCTAGGGGACACAATTTCAGTTCACATCCATCTTTAAAATGTATCCAACAAAGGAAAATTTACTTTCGGTTTTCGAATACTTTGTTTCCTTAACATACAAAATGCAAAAAGCGGCATTAAAGTTAATTTATTTCTCTTCTTTTTACTATCTGTCAAAAGTAAACCACTTTCAATCGATGGGCATATCCAAAACTTTCTGTCCTGACACCCCGTCCCCAGGTTTGGGACGACAGAGACTTATGTTCCTTTACTCTCTCCCCGCAGGCTTAGGAAATCGGAGATTTTCCCCCTTTTCCCCTGCTGTCAAGGGGGGTTTTGTTGTTTATGAATGCAGGAAATTTCAGTCTTTAAGTCAATTTTCCAGGCTAGTTAGCTTATAAGATCTTTGCTTCAGTCTATTTACAAAGCGGAAGGCGGACTTCCTGTTTAGACCTTCCCGCTTCGTACCTAATTCCTAAATTTTGTAGTTTTCTTAATCAAATCTTCCATTTTTACTCACGGGTATTTTTTGAGTCCAATTATCATCAGGAAACAGTCAGCGCCCTCCGGTGATGGCTGCGCGGCTTCCCTCCGTGAAAGTAGCAGTCGGTTCGATGCACCGCGCTGCTCACCCCACTTCACTCCGGAGCCCCGAAAAGGGGTTTCCCGGCGAGTAGGGGAGGCGCTCTTGGCGCTCTGCCGAATCCCACGTCCCCAGGCTCCTCCGCCTGGGGTTTCTAGCGGGCCCCCACCTTCGCCGCGGTGGGAAGACCCAACTTTCACGGAGCCCGCTCCTCCAGTCGGAGGAACTCCGCTATTCACCGATGGCGCTAACCCGGAAGTCCCTTAATGATATTTTTACTATTTATACCCCAGACATCATACTGGGTTGCCCCAGCCACTCTGGGCAGCTTCCAACATATATAAAAACATAATGTCAGGGGTTCAGGAGCAGAGACACAGGAGAAGGAGCAAATGGAGAGTGAGGAGGAGGAATACGAGGGGGGTGTAGGCAGTGACAGTGGTCAGAGAGAGTCCACGAGTCTCTCCAGCGAATCGGAAGATTCACAGAGAGGAGCGCCGATGGCCAGGGCAAGGAGGGTGCCAAGGGGGAAACCCCAGAAGGAAGGGGCCACCGAGGACTCCCTGAGCAGCAGTTGGAAATCAGGACCAGCGTCCCCACCAGAGCGTAGTGGGGGGGAGGAGTCCCAGGCATCGGGACCAGTCTTCCCACCACCAGAGGGAGGAGATGAGTCAGGATTGGCCACGCCTCCACCGGAGAGCGGGGAAACGGTCAAGAGGAAAGTCACCGGCTGGGCGCGCGCGCCAAGTTCAAATGTACAGGCGAGCGGCACAGCAGGTAGCCTGGATAGGGAGCCAGGTCCCAAAGCCCGCCGGAAGGAAGGGCAAGAATCAGGGGGGTCAGCGTCAGAAGAGTCCAGGAGGGAGGAAACCCCAGGGGGCAGAAGGACCCAGAGGAGGAAGGAACAGTGCAGGCGGTGGAGCCGGGCTAGGATCTTAAACTGGTGCGGAAGGGGCAGTGACTCAGAGGGGACTTCGCCGATGTAGAGTCTAGACGTAGGGCTGCACGCTCTGGCTTTAAAATGGAAATTATACTTCAATAAAGACTTTTGTACATAATATCAGCCTGGCGTTGGTCCTCTGTGAGCTGGGACCTAGAGGGAGCCCTGACACATAATAAAACGTTTAATACTAAAAAAAGCCCCTTCCCTATACAGGATTGCCTTCAGACAGCTTGGGGGGTCAGATAACTCCATACCCTCCAACTTTTCTCCAATGAAATTAGGGACGGACATCTTAAGGAAAAGTGGGACATTCCGGGATTAAATCAGAAACTGGGAACTGTTAAATCAGGGATGTCCCTGGAAAATAGGGACACTTGGAGACTCTGGAATACTGTGTCCAGTTCTGGGCACCACAATTTAAGAAGGATGTTGACCAGCTGGGATGTGTGTGGAGGAGGGCAGCCAAGCTGACCTAAGAGGAGGCGTGTAGTGGTGATAGGGGATTCCCTACTGAGGGGAACAGAAGCAGTGATCTGTGGGCCTGACAAGATGTCTTGGGAAGTGTGCTGTCTCCCCGGGGCTAAGATCCAAGATGTAACTGAACAACTGCAAGGAATCATAAAACCCACTGACAAATACCCCTTCCTCTTGGTTCATGTGGGAACCAATGACACTGCAAGCAATAGCCTCCAGAAGATCAAAAGAGACTATGAGGCTCTGGGCAGGAAATTGAAGCAATTAAATGCACAAATTGTCATCTCATCTGTCCTCCCAGTTGAACGACGTGGCCCAGGGAGAGAGGGGAAAATAGTGGAAGTGAACAGCTGGCTTCGCAAATGGTGTAAACAGGAACGGTTTGGATTCTTAGATCACGGACTGCAGTTTCTTGAAGATGGACTTCTGGCAAGCGATGGGCTGCACCTCACAATGGTTGGGAGGCAATGTTTTTGCCAATGTTTTTGCCAAAAATCTCAGAAACCTCATCAGGAGGGCTTTAAACTGACTAATGTGGGGGAGGGAGACAGTGCTCCTGAAGGTAGGAGTCTATCAATTGATGAACATGATCATCCAAATGTCATAGACCAAATGGAGGAAACAGCACGCAGACCTAGTGGTGGGAGGAAAAATCCTTAAATAAGAGACACGGGGGAATGATTAATGGACTTCAATGTCTGTACACTAATGCGCAAAGCATGGGAAATAAACAAGATGAGCTTGAGCTCTTGGTACAGCAAACTAAATATGACATAATAGGCATCACTGAAACCTGGTGGGATAAGTCCCATGACTGGAATGTAATAATGGAGGGATACAATCTATTTCAGAGAAACAGACCAGACAAGAAAGGAGGAGGAGTGGCTTTATATGTCAGGGATGTGTATACCTGTGAAGAGATCCAAGATTTAGAACCTCAAAGCCAAAGTGAGAGCATTTGGGTCAAAATTAAGGGAGAGAAGAATAACAGGGACCTCATTGTGGGAGTTTACTATAGATCCCCAAGCCAAACGGAGGACATAGATGATGCCTTCCTGGAACAGATGGCCAAGCATGCAAAAGGAAGGGAGATAGTAGTAATGGGGGACTTCAATTACCCGGATATTTGCTGGATGTCAAACTCAGCCAAGAGCATAAGGTCAAACAGATTCCTCACTGGCCTTGCAGACAACTTCGTTGTCCAGAAAGTGGGAGAAGCAACAAGAGGAACAGCCATTTTAGATCTGGTCCTAACCAATGTGGATGACCTGGTTAGTGGGGTAGAAGTGGAAGGATCAATAGGCGCGAGTGATCATGCTTTTCTGAAGTTTACTATACAGCGGAAAGGAGCAGCCAAGCACACTAGGACTCAATTTCTTGACTTTAAGAAAGCCGACTTCATAAAACTTAGTGAAGTGCTGGGTGAGATCGCATGGACAGTAATACTAAAAGGGAAGGGAGTTCATGATGGCTGGGAGTTTGTTAAGAGGGAGATAGTAAAAGCACAACTTCAGGCAATACCAATGAGACGGAAACATGGAAGGAGCCTAAAGAAGCCAGCGTGGCTATCTAAAGAACTTTTAACTGAGTTAAGATTAAAAAAGGATGTGTACAAAAAATGGGAAAGGGGGGAAACCACCAAAGAGGAATTCAAACAAATAGCCAGCACATGTAGACACAAAGTCAGAAAAGCTAAAGCACAGAATGAACTCAGGCTTGCTAGAGAGGTTAAAAGCAACAAAAATGGCTTTTATGGGTATGTTCGTAGCAAAAGGAAGAACAAAGAAACAGTGGAGTCACTCAGAGGAGAAGATGGTGAAATGCAAACAGGGGACACAGAAAGGGCTGAACTCCTCAGTGCCTTCTTTGCCTCAGTCTTCTCCGATAAAGAAAACAATGCCCGACCTGAAGAATTTGGAGCAAATGATTCAGCAGAGGAAACACAGCCTAGAATAACTAAGGAGATAGTACAAGAATACTTGGCTAGTTTAGATGTATTCAAGTCTCCAGGGCCAGATGAACTGCATCCAAGAGTATTAAAAGAACTGGCAGATGTGATCTCAGAACCACTGGCAGTCATCTTTGAGAATTCCTGGAGAACAGGCGAAGTCCCAGCAGACTGGAGGAGGGCAAATGTTGTCCCTATTTTCAAAAAGGGGAAAAGAGAGGACCCAAATAATTACCGCCCAGTCAGTCTGACATCAATACCAGGGAAGATTCTGGAGCAGATCATTAAGCAAACAGTCTGCGAGCACCTAGAAAGGAATACTGTGATCACCAATAGTCAGCATGGATTTCTGAAAAATAAGTCATGTCAGACTAACCTGATCTCATTTTTTGACAGAATTACAAGCCTGGTAGATGAAGGGAACGCAGTGGATGTCGCCTACCTTGATTTCAGCAAGGCATTTGACAAGGTGCCCCATGATATTCTTGTAAAGAAGCTGGTAAAATGCGGACTTGACTATGCTACCACTCAGTGGATTTGTAACTGGCTGACTGACCAAACCCAAAGGGTGCTCATCAATGGTTCCTCTTCATCCTGGAGAAGAGTGACTAGTGGGGTGCCACAGGGTTCTGTCTTGGGCCCGGTCTTATTCAACATCTTTATCAATGACTTGGATGATGGACTCAAGGGCATCCTGATCAAATTTGCAGATGACACCAAACTGGGAGGGGTGGCTAACACCCCAGAGGACAGGATCACACTTCAAAACGACCTTGACAGATTAGAGAACTGGGCCAAAACAAACAAGATGAATTTTAACAGGGAGAAATGTAAAGTATTGCACTTGGGCAAAAAAAATGAGAGGCACAAATACAAGATGGGTGACACCTGGCTTGAGAGCAGTACATGTGAAAAGGATCTAGGAGTCTTGGTTGACCACAAACTTGACATGAGCCAACAGTGTGACGCGGCAGCTAAAAAAGCCAATGCAGTTCTGGGCTGCATCAATAGGAGTATAGCATCTAGATCAAGGGAAGTAATAATGCCACTGTATTCTGCTCTGGTCAGACCTCACCTGGAGTACTGTGTCCAGTTCTGGGCACCACAGTTCAAGAAGGACACTGACAAACTGGAACGTGTCCAGAGGAGGGCAACCAAAATGGTCAAAGGCCTGGAAATGATGCCTGGAAAGGAGGGCAACCAAAATGGTCAAAGGCCTGGAAATGATGCCTGGAAAGGAGGGCAACCAAAATGGTCAAAGGCCTGGAAATGATGCCTGGAAATGGCTAAGGGAGCTGGGCATGTTTAGCCTGGAGAAGAGGAGGTTAAGGGGTGATATGATAGCCATGTTCAAATATCTAAAAGGATGTCACATAGAGGAGGGAGAAAGGTTGTTTTCTGCTGCTCCAGAGAAGCGGACACGGAGCAATGGTTCCAAACTACAAGAAAGAAGATTCCACCTAAACATTAGGAAGAGCTTCCTGACAGTAAGAGCTGTTCGACAGTGGAATTTGCTGCCAAGGAGTGCGGTAGAGTCTCCTTCTTTGGAGGTCTTTAAGCAGAGGCTTGACAACCATATGTCAGGAGTGCTCTGATGGTGTTTCCTGCTTGGCAGGGGGTTGGACTCGATGGCCCTTGTGGTCTCTTCCAACTCTATGATTCTATGATTCTATGATTCTGCATCTTGCTCCTGTCTCCGGCTGCGCTCATTTTCCTCCGCAGGGACCCGTGGACTTAGTCTGACGAGCTGGGTGGCAGAGCAGTCTCGCACCCGGATTTTACCGTAACATTGTAAATCACATGTCTGAAACCCACAGAAAAGTCCTGAAACCATTTTCTGTCTCCCAAAATGACCTCAAATATTTCTCTGCAAGGTCAAACAAAATGGGAAATCTCCCCATTGTCTCTGTGCTCACAAATCCTGCCTTAAGGGCACATTTAAGGTGTGAATAGGGTGAGCCTGTGACCTGGGTTCAGGAATTAAGTAGTTAAAATAACAAATGAGTGGCCAAAACCCAGATAATGCAATCAGGTAAATGGCAGACAGGAAATAAACAACACACTCAGGATTCTGTTTTAGGCCGCCCCCTGTGATGTATGTATGATGTATTGGGGGAGGTGGTCCTGGGCTACACCCCTTCTGTTATGTATGTATGATGTTTCTGGGGGTGGTCTGGAGTTTGAGGGTGGGCAATTTAAAAAGTCTATATAAGGGCGGGCACACCTTTGTTCTGGGTCCCTCCTCCCTCCTGCGTGTGGGGGGGCACCCTGTTGCAACAGCTTTAACAAAGATCAGGCTTACTAGCTGCTTTGCTTCTCAATATTCTCTGGTTGGTCTCTGTTTTTTTCTCCTACCAATAGAGAACCTACAAAGGGACTCTGTATGGGCTCTTGGGTACCCTATAAGGGAAAAGGAGCAGTTTTTTCTCATGACACCACCATACATTTGTCATAACTGTGTCATGAATTGGGAGTGTCTTCTGGCAGAAACCTGAGCACCAGGCTTGCCCTGTTCCTCACATGACCTCTACCTCCTACCTGTTATGGAAAAATTCTGGGAGCAGGTTTACTCTACTGCCCAGCTCTCCTTGTCAGCAAAAGAAGGAATCTCCAGCCAAGTAAAGAAGCAAATCAGCGGTCAGCAGACCTAATCCTTGTTGTTGCAACAAAGTCCAAACACACAGAGAGTAGGAACCCCAAGCATGGGGTTGCATGAACCTTTAAGACCTTCCCTCACTTCCCATAACACATTTCCAGATACGTCATCAATACATCACCAATGTGTCACTGATACGGAAGGGGGGGGCATGTCTTCTTCACCTTCTTCTTCGCTACAATATATCAATTTATTTCCAATTGTCAATGTCAAAAGGGACTAAAATCTATAAAATTCATAGAAAATCAATGTGCCAATTTGCTCAATTTCTCTAGGACTCCATCACACCTCCCCTCAAGCATAATCCCTCAAGCAAGGTGTCAAGACCCTAATCCTGTCAAATCACTCTGCCAAGCCTTTCCTCCGGGCAATGCCAGGTGGCAGACTATACATATTTGGACCATTGTCTTCTCATCACCGGTACTCAGGAAGTGTTTATCTGCGCATATCTCCAACTCTGCATATTCCCCCTCCCTCCTCCATATGTTAATCCGTGTAACCCAACCTCTTCTTAATGTATTCATGATGTAATCTGTGTAACCCAACCTCTTCTTAATGTATTCATGATGTAACTGGGACGTATTTTGCACTGTATTCTGGGACATGGAGGGAAGTTTCAAAAGTTTATGTCACCCCTTTCTCACTGTTCAATCTCGCCTTGAACCTGTTGCGCAATAAACTTGGATCTTCTGCTGCTTGCTCCTGTCTCCGGCCGAGCTCATTTTCCTCCGCAGGGACCCGCGGACTTAGTCCGACGAGCTGGGTGGCAGAGCAGCCTCGCACCCAGATTTTACCGTAACAGTCACCAAGAAGGAGGGAATCTTGCATGGTAACAGGAGTCCATTATTCAATAAAACTATTTAGACCTATCCTTTCCTGAAGATGGGCTTTGTGAACACCTGGCTTCTGCAAATTTCATCAAGGGATATCTGTCTGGTCCATTGTTATCTTTTCCCTTGTGAGGTGGGAGGTGTAAGTGACTCTATGCCTCAGGGATTTTGGAGGCTGGGGAAGCCCTGGATTCCCCACTTCCAGAGGAGTCATTAGCCATTGGAACCAAGGAAATGGGGCAAACTGTTGAATTTTGGTGATTATTTGATTCTATATTGGATAGTCAGGGGAAACACTACAATACAATCCACTTATTGCTACAGTTTTATACACTACTTTTTAGAGGCTGTGGTGGGGACTTGGGATTTTGGGGAAGTCATTTAGCTGCCCCCCCCCCCAGGTTTTAACACACCCTTTAGGTAAAACAAAGGTAAGTATTTACATGTTCCTTTTTCCCAGTGCAATCCATTGAGGTTGGATGTGCTGTTGGGCTCGGAATGAATACCTGTCTGCCACTCAGGTACCAGAATGTCAGCAATTATCACCCAGGGAGTGGTCTGTTGAGTATGTGGTCTCACACTTCAGGCATTATGGCTGTCCCATGCCATATCCCAAGCTTCTCCTCTGGTAGCCATTTTCCTTCTGATTAGAACAATGTTGGAATGGTGTAAATCCATAACTATAGTGATTTCATATGAATTTTATATGAATTTCAAGTTTTCCTGTTGAGCCAGTACATAGATACATTTATCAGTGAATTGTTACATTTGGTAATGTGCAGCGGTGGCTCTTTGTCTTTGCCTCGTAGTGCGGAGAGGCAAAGCTGGGGGGGGGGGGAGGCCTCATGGAATAAAACCAAAATAAATAAACTAAAGGCATGTGAATGTGCAGAAGGGAGGGACTGTAATTATTTACTGAAGAATGCAAAGTTACCTTCCCTTGCTATGCCCAAAGTCACTGTATCAGCCAGATTCACTTGTGGGTCTTCGAATATATTCCTCTTTGCTTAAAAAATGAATTAAGTCAGACCAAACAGGTACGAAATAGTCCTTTTTTCCTTTGACCCTGAGGACTCTCAGCTTATCAGTTAGTTTTCCCAGCAGGGCAATCTCCCATGCTTCAGTGTACCAAGTAGTAAAATTGGCCCCATCTAGTTTTTCCCAAAACTCTAGCGGTGGTCCTAACCGCTATAAGCAGGTGCTCTTTCAAGTCTTTACAATGCAGATTTTGGTTACCCTCATCAGATGTAGGTAAAAGTGCTAAAACTGAGAAACTGGGATAATGTGGCAGTTTAAGATCTTAGTGATATTTTTGAACAACTGCTCCCTCTTTTCTAGCTCAGCTGATGCACAGCTGCCAGACAGGTCCCTATCCCAAAGTCCCTGTTGCAGGAAGGGAGCCTGAGGAGCTGAGGCAGATGGTGTTGGCAAAGGACTGGGTCCTAGACTTGATGGACAAAATAGACACCGATGAATCCCTGTGCCTGGATGGCATCCACTCCAAAGAACTCAGATGCAAAATTGCTGCTTTTTAAAAAAACAAAAATGTACGACTGGCCCCTCAGATCAGCCTCCATCACTGAGGACTGGGAAGTGGCCAGTGTAACACCATATTTCAAAAGGGATCCATGGGTGGGGCTTTTGGAAATTACAGGCTTGTTAGCTTAATGACTGTCCAGAGAAAACTGATGGAAAGCATTATTATAGAAGAACAAGCCTTGCTGAAGCAGAGCCAGTTTGGCCTCTGCCTGGAAAGTCCTGTCCTGCAAACCTTTTGAAGTTCTTTGATGTGTCAACAAGTATACTGGCAGAGGTGGTTCTGTCAACGTTGTCTTTAGCAGGGCTTTCTTTCACCCAGAACTCAGCTCCAGCACCTCTCAGGTGGGCGCCATTGCCATTATAAGATAATAAGGGACGCATTCAGAGTGAGTTCCAGACCTCTTTTTCTAGAAAAATAGCAATGGTCTTTAGGCTTTCAAAAAGTTTTTCATGGGAAGCAGAGACCAGGAATAAATGGACCGTCCTCCCAATGAATAGCTCCAAACCGGGTGAATTGGGAGTCAAATGGCAAATGCAGACCGTGCAGTGCATGCACACCAGAGCAAAAAATTTGACCCTCATATAGATGTGAACAGGGTCTGAATTGGCGATGACCAACCAGGAACAAGAATTTGGGGTCCTAGCGGAGATCATGATGCAAGACACTCAGGTTGGAAGTTGCTCCCCTCCCCACCACACTGACATGAAGAGCTTCAGCTGTTGAATTTCTGCCAAGCCGGCTGCTGTTAGAGGCCCAGGAGGAAATGTTACACCTCCTGACTTCAGTCCAATGTGCACTTTCTTGGGAGCAAGTCCTGCTGCGTCTGGCAGGGCTTGCCTTCAGCACACACAGGATTGCGCAGCGCAGAGGATGCTTAGCACCTGCCACAAGGCGGGTTCTTTGGGCTCATCGCCAACAGCTAAGAAGAGCTGGATTCGTCATTCAGGGTTAATGCTCAAAAGCTTGCAAGTCCCTGATTAAATTGCAACAATACAGAGATGCCGCTTGATAAAGGAGGCAGTTGGTGTTTGATTTCATTATCCACAATTAAATGAGTGACTTTGGAAGGGGCCACCTGAAATCTTGACATTTTCCAGAGTTATCCCTTTCCCTGGAATTTACTGTCAGTTCTTCACATAGCACCCAGCAGGCTCTTCTTATGTTCTTAGCTAGAAATTGGGGCTTTCGTGCTGTGGCTCCAGCCGCCGGCAACCCTCTCCTGACTGAACTGGTGCTCTTGCTTCCAGAAGCTTCCTCAGACACCTTTTCTCTCTGACGGAGCCTCCTCTGAAGTGTGACTTAGCTGTTTTACGATCCAGACTGAATTTGTGTGATCTGATCTTTTAAAGATTTGCTTTCAAACTGCTATGTATGTGTTTACTTCTATTATATATTTTGTTATGCGATATTTTCACTGTACACTGCAATCCACTTAAAGGATTCTTAAATACAGGTAGTATAAAACTGATCCCTCCTCAAACAACTCATTTCTTCCTCTTGGAAGATCTCCTGTTGGAGGTGAGGCTGTAGGCATGAGCTGCCTTGTGCAGAGACAGGCGATCTTGAATCCTGCATTGCAGGGGGTTAGACTAGATGGCCTTCCACCTCCCAATTCCATGGTTCTTTCTAGCTCAGTATCAGTTTCACTGACGGGCAGCAGCAGCTCTCTAGAGGGCTTTCCGTAGACACACCAGGGACTGAACCCGAGACCTCTTGCATGCAAGACATCTGCTCTGCCAGCCTGTCCCTTTTATTACCTACATTAAAAACCTGCCTTGATCCTGGTATTTTGGACCAGGGCCACTATCCAAGCATTGCCAGGACAGATACGCTTTGAGGATGCCCCAGAATGCCAGACCAAGTCCACAGCCCCCCCTTTTATGTGGGATATGCTGGTTTTAAAAACAGCTTGTTTTAATGGGTCCTAAAATCATAGAATCATAGATTTGGATGGGTCCCCCAAGGGTCATCTAGTCCAACCCTGCAATGCAGGAATCTCAACTCAAGCATCCAGATGGGCCATCCAGCCTCTGCTTAAAATTCCTGGAAGGAGAGTCCACAATTTCCTGAAGAAGTCTGTTCTATTGTTGAATAGCTCTTCCTGTCAGAAAATTATTTCTGAGGTTTCTTGCTTTTATTTGAATTTCTGCCAAGCCTAACTCCTAACTGCATCTGCTGGCCTCTCTCTCTCTCTCTGCCCCCCCCCGCCCCCACCCACAGCAAGAGGGGGGATTACCACACAGCTCAGGGTTCAAATCCTCACATGAAGCCAGTCTCTACCTCTCAGCCCAACCTGCCTCTCAGAGATTAATATATAAACATAATATATTATTATTATTATTATTATTATTATTATTATTATTATTATTAATAATAATAATAATAATAATAATGAGGTCCACAGGAGGTGAGCCCTGGCTACTTATGTACAACATTGACTCATGTGGCTGCCTGCCCAGCCAGAGGAGTGGCTTTCCCGTTCCCTGGAAAATGGAGCTTTGCTCCTCAGGTGCTCCTTTTGAGAAGGCAGTCCAGGAGGAGACACCCTCTCCTCCTCCGCCCCTTCTGCAACTGTTCAGAGTTGCTTGCCCTGCAGACAATATTGGGGCCTTCCTCCTCTTCTTGCTCCTCCTCCATGGGCTCTGCCTCAGTTGCTGTGATGGCACCAGAGATGGGGCTGGGAAGGGGCCTCTGAGGAGGCCCTGGAGGAGGAGATCTGCTTGCAGAAGTCCCTTCCCTGGCAGGCGGCCATTGAGGTGGAGAACCAGTGCAGGAAGGGAGAGTCCTCCTCTCAAGGTCTGTGGCCTGGCTGTCAGAGTCCCACAGCAAGGTCCAGAGCGGGAGACAGGCATGTCCCTGGACCCAGGGCTTCACTGCTCCACTCCCTTCCTCCCTTCACCTGGGCTGCTCTCTGCCCCTCGCAGGTTGCGCTTGGCCTCTTTGAGGGTGAGCCACCTTAGTGCCCTGTCAGCACAGACCGTTCTGCAGAGGAAGCTATGAGGCACCTGGCCAAGAAGACTTCTGGGGGCTGCCGACCAGCTGCTTTTTTCTGCTTTGGACTAACCCTCCTGCTGGTGGTGAGTCAAGGGGGCAGGTTGACTGGGGGAGTAACATGCTCTCTAAAAATACCAGGCCTGGGTGGGGGGGGGGTAAAAGCTGAATGGAGCCCTTTGGGAGGATGCAGTCTTTCGGGGGGCTGGTGGGTGTTTTGGGGGGGGAGCATCGTGGTGGTTTGTGCATCTCCTGGGGCTGCTGCTGGTCACTGGGCTAAGCCATGTTGCCCCCAACTAAAAAGCCCCTGCAGGGAGTGGGGAGGGCTCAGTGGGGTTGACTTTGGGGTGTGCATGTGATTGAAAAGGAATGGCGATGTGGATCAAGAGTGGACATCTTGCCTCTGTGGGGCCTGTTCCTGGTCTGTCCTTACTCAGCCCCACTACTTGCATTCGCCATCAAGCCAGACAGTCTCAGACAGACATGCAACCTGACCGGGGTGGGGTGGGGTCCCATCCTGAAGTTCCCACAAGAACTTACAAAAGACCCATTCGGGGGGGGGGTGTCTCTCCTTCCTTTGAGGTTTTTAAGCAGAGGTGTCTGGCTATCCGTCTTGGATGCTGTAGTTGAGATTCCTGCATTGCAGGGGGTTGGACTATGTGAGATATAAAACACCGGCCCCAAGACTCTGCGTCCTGGGACCTTTAAATAAAAATTTGAGCAAAATTGGTGAAGCAGCAAAAAGTTAGTTTATTGATTACATGTACGTTTCTTTCAAGATTTGGGTGTCCCAAAAGCAGGCACACCCCAGCTTAGTAAAACACAAGTTTATATCACCTGTTCCCCATTGGGTGGAGGCACACAGGGGTTACAGTCTTATCAGGACCACCTAATTAAAATATTAAACTCTCTGCCCCTATTGACATCTCCCATCCCTCTAAATCCAGGGACCATCACTCTTAATTACTTTTAACCAAATAAGGAAGTGTGTTCTCATGCATTTATCCAAGCGATGAAGCCACATCCTGACCACCCCTTAGGCGCACATGATTTCTATCCAGTTCTACCCTGCTGAAGTGTCTAAACCACATTCCAGCAGTAAGCCACCCTGTTTTCTGGCATTCTAACCCCAAGCCAGTAAAGATAAGTCCCCAAGCGAGTCTATGGTTTCTGAGTTGTTGCTACATTCTGCTCAGAAGCTGCAACTATTGGAGGCCTTTTGACCTTTTTTATGAAAAAGAGACATTTTTATTCCTTACAGACCAGATGACCCTCGGGGTCCCTTCCAGTTCTACGATTCTATGATTCTATGAGCTGCCTCTTGGTTTGCCTGGAGTGCTCACATTTTGCTCAATAATGTTTCAGGGGCAAGTGAGCTGGGTGCCAAAGGGAATGAGATGTGGAAGAGCCCATCTCTCAGGGAAAGGGGTTGGGCTGGGTGGTCTTCTGGGGACCTTGTGCTTTGCTGGCCACTTGGGTGGGGAGGGGGGAAATGCAAAAAGCTTGACTGACTGGTGGAGATGAGAGGGAAGTGCTGCTTAATCTCCCCCTCCAGCCCTTCTCAGCCAGGGTTCTGGATGCGCACATTTAAGGGACACGGCTTCCCCCCAAGGATCCTGGGAGCCATAGTTCACCCCCAACTGGACCAGATTTCCCCTCACCCAAACAAAATCCAGGAATCTTTGAGGGGAGTCGTGTGGTGCCTCTATCTAAATTGGCAGAAGTTACTTAAACCTCTTCCTTTGGGGTCAAACGCACTCTGCAGTGGTTTGGTTTGCCCTCAGAATCCCTGCTGGATTTGGAGCTTGGAGGAGGGGATTTGTCCCCCTGCTTTCCCTCTCCCTCTGTAGGAAGAGGACTTGCAGAATTGATGGGTGTTGCTGTGTGTTTGGTGTGTGTGAGGAGCAAAGTAAGAGCAGTCCAAATTGGGAGTTAAGATTAAAAAGGGAAAAGGTAGCTTTGCTTTAAAAATAAAATCAAAAACTTCCTTACAGTAGCTTCTTGTGCAGGGTCATTTTTTTGAGAGAAAATGTCTCTTGCTCCCTCCCCCAAAGGAAACTGGGAAGTTTTTGTGTGTGTGTGTGTGTGTGTTAGCAGGGCCTCTGCCTCCGGGCACTCCCCTCCCCTCCTTCCCTTTGGCTCTTCCCAGATCCTTCTTGGAAGACTCTGTTCCTGCTGGGTTGCAGCAAATATAATAAGCGGTTGTTGGGAGTATGATGGATGCTCCTTCCACTTCCGGAGCCGCACCTCAGCCTCAGATGTTTGGATTGCACCTCCCTGCCTTCCATGGTTCACTCACCCCAAAAGGGCACCAGCGGAGCTTAACCAGGAGATGCCCTGCCCCCCTCTGCCCTGCCCCTACTTCCTGCAGGGCTTGGGGTCCCAGTGGGCTGGGGAAGGGTCCCATCCTCAGGGTTGGGGGGGTCCGCTGAACCTTGAGGGAGCTCAGCTTTCCTCTCTTCTTGCTTCTCTCTTGACTCATGGCTTCCCGGGGCTAAGGAGAAACAGGGTCAGCCTGGAATAATATTGAGTTGGATAATGGCTGGTGGGAAAGGGTTAGGCAGGGACCCTCTCCTCTACGCTCTGCTGCCCCCCTCCCGCCCTTCAGACTGCTCAAGCCAGGTAGAAACCTTCTTCTACTAAGTAAGACGTAGGAAACGCCACTAAAACAATTTTGCTTTATCCCAAAGCTGTGGAAACTTTAAAGATATTGCACACTTTATCCAAAAACGGTGTTTTTCTTGACTGAAAGTTACTCTGGCTGCTACTTCGTTCTGCAGCTCTAGCAGCACTTCTTGCAAAGAAACAGCAACGTCTTTTTCTTCTTTATTTCTCTAGGTCACTTCTGTTTTCTTCACTTCTCACTTCTCTCTCTGCCCCCCCCCCCAGTCTCGTGCCGTACCCGCCCCATTTACACGATTTTCATCTGTGGCCCCCTTGGAATATCCTGGGGGGAGGGCCCAGCCCAGGGAGCCATATGGCCCCCAGTTGAGAAACACTGCGCTAAAAGATGGCCAGAATGCAGAAGCCTAATACAAAAAAGTCATAAAAATCCAAATCTGTCAGGAGCAGCCATCCATCTGCCCTTCAGCCTCACTGGAGGCACCTGGCGCACAGAGGGAATAGACACCCCCCTGCGCAAAGCCCGGGTCTGGGGTCTCTCCTCGGTAGCCAGCGGGCATCGTGGGGAGCGCGGAAAGACCCGGGGCAGGATGTGAATGGCCATGTTTATGCTGTGAACCGCCCTGAGATCTATGGGTGAAGGGCGGTATACAAATTTAATTCACCACCACCATCATCTTCGAGGGTGGGGGCTGGGAAAAGAGGGGGGTTCTCCCTTTCTAGACCTCTTTAAAATATGCTCGCGATGGCTCCTGGCCACAAAGACTAAGCGTGGCACTCTACAGAGGCAGCTATGCTTCTGGGTGCCAGCCCTGCCAGGAGACTGCCCTGCGCTTGGAGCCTGCTCGCGAGTTTTCCTTCGAGGCACCCTAGAGCCAGCAGCCACAGGCTCTTCCGCCGCTCTGCTGCCCGCCTGACGGCTCTCCTTTGGTCTCCGCAGGTGCTGTACTACATCATCGCCACCGAGGAGCCCCGGGCCCAGTCGGCGCCCCCGCCCGCGCGCGACCCCCGCCCGGCCCCGATGCCCTCCCCAGACGCCCGCGAGATGCAGGCGCTGCTCCAGCTGATCGCGTGGCCGGCTCCCGCCGAGGCCGCCGACGTGGCGTTCGCCAGCTCCACCAGCCCGGAGAAGAGCGGCTACGCGCTCCTGCGCGCCCTGCGCAACTACACGGTGGGCGACACGCTGCTGGTGCGCCTTGAGGCGCGCGACCACGCCGGGCGGCGCAAGCGCTACGGGGGCGACTTCGTGCGCGCCAAGGTGCACTCGCCGGAGCTGAAGGCGGCCGCGGCCGGGACGGTGCAGGACCACGGCAACGGCTCCTACACGCTGGCCTTCCCGCTGCTGTGGGCGGGCGCCGTGCGCGTGGCGGTGCGCCTCACCCACTCCAGCGAGGCCGTGGCGCTGTTGCGCCGCATCCGCCGCTCGCAGCCCTCCACGGTCGCCTTCTCCGGCTACTTCGCGCAGTCAGACCAGCCGGGCAAGGAAGAGGTGACCGAGTGCAACGTCCACCCGCCGCCCGGGCCAGCCTGCCAGTACGTGGACCCGGGCACCGGCGAGCGCTGGTTCTGCGTGCGGCCCCAGGCGCACCCTTGCGCGGCCCTTGTGCGCCACTCGTCGGGGCGCTACAAAAGCGTTCTGGCGCCCAGGGAGAAGGCTTTCTTTGCAAGGTGAGGGGGGGCGGCGGGGAGGGTGCCAAGTCTCCCAGGAGGCTTGTTAGACAGGTCTTTCAAAGAGAGAGGTGGGGGTTTTGTTTCTGCTTTTAATAAGGTTTTGTTAAAGCATTTTCGTAACAGAGTAAGAGAAAATAAACTAGATGAAAACAGTTACAGATAGGTAGCCGTGTTGGTCTGCCATAGTCAAAACAAAATAAAACAATTCGTGCATGCACACACGAAAGCTCATACCAAGAACTAACTTAGTTGGTCTTTAAGGTGCTACTGGAAGGAATTTTTTTAGATGAAAACAAACAGCGAGAGAAAGAGAAGAGAAAACACCAAAGGAAAACAAAAAGAGAAAAGGAAAGGAAAGGGGGAAATGAAAAGAGGAAAACAGAGGGAAAGTAAAAAAGACTTCTTATTTTTTGGCTGTCAGTTACATAAAAGAAAGTATTCAAAATATTCACTCTAGAATGACCTACAACTGGCAATATTTCCCGAAACTTCCAACACAAATGTCACAGATTAATTCGTTTTCCTTTTTACACAAGGAAGGTGTTCTCTAATTATTGTTATTAATAAACGTTAGCAATCGTTTTTCTCTAATCAGACATATCAGCTTTGTTTCCAGCAACTTCAACAACCTCCATATTAAACAATAATAAATACTTCCATCTTTGTCCCCACAAGATTCTCTCTGCTGTAATCATATATTTTTAAAAATTCCACAGTTCTTTTCTAATGTTTTGAATAATTTTTATATGCAGTCAACAGACAAAGAATCAGAAGTTCTCCTTTTTTCTTCTTTTCTTTCCCTCCTATTTTTCTTTTTCATTTTTTGTTTGTGTTTTTATTTAGATCTGTTTCTTTTATCTTTGATATTCTCAAAATGTATTTGATATTATTTTTTGTATATCCCCACCCCCAACAGAATCTTTTGGAGAAAAACAACAAAGAGCAGGGAGGGGAGGGGAGGGGAGGGGAGGCGCCCCTCCATCTCCCAGGGGCCACCTGGGCGGCTTCGGCAGAGTGTCTCTCTGGGCCCGGACTCCAAAGCCATCCTGTGACCCTTTCGTGTAAAATCAGTAGGTAGGAAAGGCTGAGAGGAGGCAGGTGAAGGTGCCTGAGGGAGACACACCAGCACGGTCAGTCAGTAGCCGGAACCAGCTGCTGGAGGGGCTCTGGGGGTCCTTGATGCCCTTTGTTCTTCCCTAGAGCCAGGAGTTTCCCAGGAGAAGCGCAGCCCAGGCAGCAGCACCTGCAGGACCCCCTCTTCCCCTCCCCCACTTCTCATTTCTCTCTGTCCACACAGGGCTGTGACAGACCAACCCATCCCAGGGAGTGTGCCTGTTATCCAGGTGCTGTCCAAGCCCCAGCAGGCCATCGGTGAGTTGCCAGGGGGGTCAGTTGCCCCCTGCTGGTCCCTGGTCCCTTTATTACCTGGTCACATATTTCTCTAACATAGTTCAAGTCTGTCAATCAAGTTGGCTGGAAATACTTGATAATGGATGTCGGAGACATCCTTTTGAAATGGTGAATTCCTGTCTCTTTGGACAGAGTGGCACTTTTCGGGCCTGGTGGGAGCTGACCATCTCTCTCCTTTGCCCACTTTCCTGCAGTGACGCCACCCCCTCAGCCGTGCCGCCCTGGCCTTGCCCCCACCAACCCAGCGGGCTTCTACTACGAGGACACCTGGGTTTCCTTGCTGTGTTACAGTCGGCCCTTCACTACTCCAGACTCGGCCCTCAGCTGCCTGAAAGGAAAGATCGTCCACATGGTTGGAGACTCCACCCTGCGCCAGTGGTGGGAGTTCCTGGTGGGATTCATCCCTTGTGAGTGCCTGCTCCCCTGGGGTAGTGGCAGGGGGGACACTTTGGGCATTCAGGTGGAACCGGAGGCAGGGCTGAGCTGAGGAGACCAGGCAAAAAGAAATGGAGGGAAGAGGACAATGAGTAGGGGGTACGGGGGAGGTCCCATTTGGTCATGCCGGGTGGAAAGAGGAGGAATGGATGGCTGGGGCTAGGAGAAGCAGGGAAGGGGCCAAAGAACTATATTTTACCCAACATGAGTCTCGAACCCATGACCCTGAGTGAAAGATTATTGTGCTCTACCAACTGAGCTATACAGCAACTCTTCAAACCCTGGTCTCTCCAAGGTCTGAGTCCAACACTCTAACCGAGCGGGTTCTCAAAGGGTGTGGCGCGCCATAGTGGGGTAGCAGGAAAGGATAGCAAGTGTGGCAGAAGATTCAAGGGCAATTTGAGAAATACTTAAATTATAGTATAATACAGCATCAAAATCAATTTTTGCATTTGCAGAATATGGATAGATATATTTTCCAAATGAGAGCAAGAGCCTCAAGAAATGCTGAGGACAATCCAACTTGGGTTTTCCAACACATTTCTTATTAATGAAAAAGTTTGGTGTGGTGGGAGTAGATTTTTATTCCAAAAGTGCAGCCCAGAGAATAAAGCTTCAGAACTTTACTCCTGAGTTGCAGAAGGTTGGAGTAGATGACCCTTGGGGATCCCTTCCTACTCTGTGATCCTAACCACTACTCTAGCCGCTACACCCCCTGTCCCTGTGAGGGTGGGCAGGACCCAGAGCAGGAGAACCCAGGGATGTTTGGGGTCTGAATCTCTCTCTGTCCCCCCTCTCTCCCTGCCCCTCTTGCCAGCACTCCAGCAGATCAACCTCCACGTCACTTACCAGTCGGGGCCTCTCCTGGCTGTGGAAGCCACCCGGGGCCTGGTGCTGAGCTGGCGTGCCCACGGTCTCCCTCTGCGCACTGGCAAGACCATGATGGCTGACTTGCACTACCTGGCCAACGAGCTGGATGCGCTGGGCGGTGGCCCTGACACCGTGGTGGCCTTCACACTCTGGGCGCACTTCACCACCTTCCCCCTGGAGGTCTACGTCCGGCGGCTGCGCCGGGTGCGGCAAGCTGTGGCCCAGCTCTTGGCCCGCAGCCCCCTCACCACCGTGGTCATCAAGACGGCCAACACCGGCTACAAGTCTGTCTACGGCAGCGACTGGCTCTCCCTGCAGCTGGACCACCTGCTGCGTGCCATGTTCACCGGCCTGCGTGTGGCCATTGTGGATGCCTGGGCCATGACCTCCTGCCACTACCTGCCCGACAACATCCACCCTGGCAAAGTCGTGGTGAGGAATGAAGTTGCTTCCTTCCTCTCCTACGTCTGCCCGTGAGACTGAGCCAGGAGGAAGAGGGAAGGAGCCCCAGGCGGGGGTCACCAGATGCCTTGCCACACTCTGCACAGCGGGTTGAAGATCCCCTACAGTGGGGAAAGGGGCCTCCAGAAAAGTGGGGGTCCCTTTCCCCCCAGCCACAAATGTTATGGGGAAAATGGGGGGACTTTGGGTCCCTGGAGGTCTGCTGTGGTCAGAGATACAAATGGAAGGAAGCAAGGCAAGCTGCTGATCTGTATTGGTCTGTTGCAAGAGACCAGGGGTCGGCAACCTAAGGCCCGTGGGCCACATGTGGCCCACAGGGGTCGTTTAACCGTCCCATGAGCCCCCCCGAACCGAGCCGCCCGCTGGGCAAGTCCCCACACGCTGCAGTAAACTGGTGTAGCGCAGTACGGGGACTCGCTTTCCCAATGCTGGAAATTGCATCTGTGCAGACACAGATGCTGGAAATTGTGTCTGCGCAGATGCAGACGCCGGAAATCACAGGCACATGCACACGCAATCCAGCCCACGGAGGGATCTCTGCTGGAGTGAACCGGCCCAGGCGAGGTAAACCTTGCCAAGCCCTGCAATAGACTCATCCCCGTCTGCCCCCCTTGCAAGGAGGTGAGGGAGCCCTGAACAAAAGCATGTTACAATTTTTAAACCCTCAGAGAGTGACTGCCCTGTCACAGAAAGAACACCCCAACACACATCACTGGTACATCACAAAATTGGCTGCACATGGAAATCAGATCATGCTCAGAGTCCATATTTCTCCAACGTATTTCAAGTCTGTCAATCAAGTTGCCTGGAAATACTTAATGGATGTTGGAGACATCATTGAGTTCCCAGTATGTCCCAAGAGCTACATTGGTTCCCAGTATGTTTCTGAGCACAATTAAAAGTGTTGGCGCTGACTTTTAAAGCCCTAAACAGCCTCAGCGCAGTATACTTGAAGGAGCATCTCGACCCCCATCCTTCTGCCCAGACACTGAGGTCCAGCTCTGAGGGCCTTCTCGGTAATGGCGCCTGCCCTGAGGAATGTGCTGTAAGCCACTCAGAGTGTCTGGGAAAACCGAGCCAGATTGGAGGGGTAATAATAAAATAATAATAATAATAATAATAATAATAATAATAATAATAATAATAATTGTCAGAGCTGCCTCTAGGTCCCAGCTCACCGAGGACCAACGCCAGGCTGATGTTATGTACAAAAGTCTTTATTGAAGTTTAATTTCCATTTCAAAGCCAGAGCGTGCAGCCCTACGTCTAGACTCTAGATCGGCGAAGTCCCGTCTGAGTCTCCGCCCCTTCCACACCAGTTTAAGATCCTAGCCCTGCTCCACCTCCTGTGCTGCTCTCTTCTCCTCTGGGTCCTCCTGCCCTCTGGGGCATTGCCCTTTCTGGACTCTTCCGACGCTGAGTCGCTTAGCTCCTCCCCCTGCCTCCGGCGTGCTTTAGGACCCGGTTCCCAATCCTCACTCTCTGCTGTCCCGCGCTCCTGTACATTTGAACTTGCTTCTCGCGCCAAACCAGTGACCTTTCTCCTAACCGTTACACTACTTCTATCACTGCTTCCCTCTTCCGTGACACTGGCCGGATCTGACCTCCCTTCCGTTGTCCGACTCTCCGAGGGAGGCGTGGTAGACTCTGCCTCGTCTCTTCTCCCTGGTGGGGAAAGCACTGGCCCCGACGCCTGGGACTCTTCCCCCCCACTCTGCTCTGGTGGGGAAGCTGGTCCTGATTTCCAACTACTGCTCTGGGAGTCCCTGCTGCCCCCTTGCTCCTGGGGCGTTCCCCTTGGGGCCCCCCTGCCCCTGGCCACTGGCGCTCCCTTCTGTGAATCTTCCGATTCGCTGGAGAGGCTCATGGAATCCCTCGGACCACTGTCCCCTCCTACGCTCCCTTCGGATTCCTCCCCCTCGCTCTCCATCTCCCATCTTCCCTGTGCCTCAGCTCCTGAGCCCCTGACAATAATAATATTCTGTTGTGGTTACATCAAGCCCTTCAATGTCACCCAGGGGTCAATGAGTCCATGAAGAAAGGCATCTGCATATGTTCCAGAAAATATTTAACATCTACACACCATTCAAGTGTCCTGAAGCCATCCTGGTTTCTGATGTGATCCCAGAACCACTGGCAGAGGAGCGGGGTGAGCGCAGAGCCCCCAGCACCATCGGGGAGGGGGGTACCATCGCGGCCACCCCCGGACACACACACACACACACACTGCGCCATGTGCTACGCCCCCGGGATGTGTGCCGTGCCCCCACGGGCAACGCACCACGCCCCTCGGGACACGTGCCAGCCATGCCACCGCCTGTTATCCGCCCCAGGTGCCGGACCATGCAGCTTCGCCACTGCCCAGAACATCCCTATTTCCCCTGGCAGCTTGGGCAGCTCCTCTCAGTTGCTGGAGAGCAGGGGAGGAGGAGAGGCTGCCGCTGCCCAGTCCTGCATGGCATACTGGCTCTGAGCAGCAGGGAGAGGGAAGGGCCACCCTGGGTGGGACTAAAGGGAGAAAGAGCGGAGTACAAGGAATCTTGACTTAAAAAAAAAAAAGCTTTGTGCATCCGTGTCTAATCTTGCCCCTTTCTAAAATTTTGTTATTGCTGAGTGTTTGTCTTCTTGTAAATTTACCAATCAAATCAAATCAGAATTAAGGGGTTTTCTCAGGATGGTGGAGGGTGTCTGTGCTGGGTCCTGTTGGTGTGGTGCTGGTGGCACTCACCCTTCTTCTGATAGGAAATGCTCTACAGGGGGAGGAACAAAAAATTGGCATCGAGGAGGGTCAGTTGGGAGAAAGAAATGCCCCTATTTTCATCATCTGAGGATTAGTGGAGGGCCTGCATCTAAACATCTGCATCAAAATATAAACATCCTGAAAGTTTTCAAGTTAACACTTGAAAAAGATAAATATGAGCAAAAATTGGGTTATGTATGAAAAATTAATACAAGAGGAAGGAAATAAATGGAAAATGAAGCCCTATGAGGAGGTAAAAGAATATGTTTTGACGTTTGCTTCAATTCAACAGTAAACTGGGTTTTCCCTGGGATAGTGGTGAGACCGAAGAAGAACATCTTGGACTGTGACTTGAAATCACGGCTTAAGCCAAGTGTGGATGAGCCCTTGTCGAAACAAAATTAAAAAATTCCTTTCAAACTTAGTTGGTCTCTAGGGTGCTATTGGAAGGAATTTTTTATTTTGTTTCAACTACGGCAGACCAGCACGGCTACCAATCTGTAACTATTCACACTGTGTGAGAAGTTTTAATCCTTTCCGTCTCTTTCCCCAAGAGGGACCATATCTTTCAGAATAATTTAACTGCTTTGTCAATACATAAAGGGCTTTTCAAAACAAAGACTTCATATCAGGAAATGAAACATCCTCCTCCTCCTCCTCATATTTATTTAAGAACCTAAGGAGAGCCTGGCTACTGAATCAAGCCAGTGGCCCATCTAGTCCAGCCTTCTGTTCTCACGGCGGCCAACCAGGTGCCCCCAGAGGGAAACCTACAAGCAGGATGGGAGAACAAAAGCCACTCTCCCTCTGGTGGCTTCCAGCAACTGATGTTCAGAAGCATTGCTGCCCCTAACTAGGGAGGTAGAACAACTCAATGAACTGCATATTGAGCATTCAAACTGACTGGTTTGCGGACAAATCTCTGGTCTGAGCAGCAGGGCTCTTCTTGTGCTCTGGTCTGGAAGGGACCTTGGCTCCCAGACAATCACCCAGCCAGCCCTGATCACGCCCAGACCTGCTCCGCTTCAGCCAGGACAGCAACTTGATCTCAAACTTCCGCTCACACTTGCTGGCAGCAGCAGAGCGTGCGTTCCTGGCACCCGGGGGTGCGTGTGCCAGGGGAGGGGGTGTGAGCGCATCAGGGGCACAGAGGGTGGAGGAGCCTGTGGTGGCACCCTTGCCCTCATTGCCAGAGTGACCGTTTGCCCTGGAACCAAGCAGGGCCGCCCTGTGCTGCCCCCCCTCCCCAGCAAACACAGCACTTGGTGGGCATGGAGCAAGGGGTCCCGTGTAGGCACCCCCAGCATGGCGCCTGCATGGAGGGGGCTCCTGCTTCATGGCCCCTCAAAAAACTGTGCCTGGGACCATGGCCCCTCTGGCACCCCCAGGCTACACCCCTGCCTGCTGGTGTCTGCTTTGACCCCTTTCAAGGCCAGTAACGCTCCCAAACTAGGACAGAAGGAGATGCCTGTTTTATTCACAAAGATCCTGAGCTGCAACAGCTGGACAGAGATGCAAGGATACATGGAAAAGATTTGCCTGCTACTTCCCATCCAAAGTCCTCAAAGAAGCTTATGGCAGGAAAGGTTCCCAAGCTCCTCTCCTCATGGGCTGTTTGAAAATGGCTGAGGGATTTAGCATACCACTTTTGTTCAGCTTATTGCAGCCTTTGCCATGTTCTTTGTTAGATGCTGTGTGATCTTTCCTTGCATTTTTATTGCTTGTTTTATATCTTACACATTGTATTTTACCATATGCTACACAATTCAAACTGTAATACAATAAAGTACAAAGAATAAGAGAAGGAACTAAAATGCAATTAAAAATCAATAGGAATATTTACTGGGATAGATGTACCTGAGGGATAGAACCTTATCTATTAAGAGGCTTAATATCAGAGTTGGAGGTCTGAGTGCACAAGATTCCTGCATTTCAGGGGCTTTCTGGTTTCTGCCTGCTCCCCAGGGCAAAAAAACCACACTGTGACACACTGGGGGAGGTTTCCTGCATTTATAAGTGAATTAAAAGAATTTTGCCTTTAGCCACCCATTTATTACTTTTCAAACTGGGGACCCACAATATTCAATAATATCAGACAGTTCCGTGAAAGAAGGTGCTTCCTTGGAAAAGTCAGATTTCTGATCTGTAATTAGTTAATTTATGGTAAATAAAATCCAGGGCAGGCTTGGGCAGGCTTTGGACGTTAGAGGGAGAAACACTAGGAGAAAAAAAGGAAGAGGTTGAGAGGAAAATTAAGAAGCTGGGAATAGAGTGTAGATATAGGATAAAAGCTGGAGCTCTTCTTGAAAGCAACAGAGCACACCGTCTCCACCAAGGAGGAGACAGGGGACTCCCCTGAGAAGGAGGCTAGTTCACCAACACAGGAGCCAGATATATGGAGAAACGTGACTCAAAGAAGTAGGAGGCCCAGGGTTCGCTCTGATTGTTTAGAAATACACAATCGCTTTGAGGTCCTCTCCCCTAGTATGGAAGACGAAGAGCAGACTCCATTTGAGGATCTCTCCCTCGTTACAGTCGATCAGGTATATGAAGACGAGCAGCAAAGTCAGTCCTCAGGGAATGTGCAGGCGACCTTGGAACAGACAGCTCACGGAAGAACCCCGACCAGACCTAAGAGGAGGCGTGTAGTGGTGATAGGGGATTCCCTACTGAGGGGAACAGAAGCAGTGATCTGTGGGCCTGACAAAATGTCTCAGGAAGTGTGCTGTCTCCCCGGGGTTAAGATCCAAGATGTAACTGAACGACTGCAAGGAATCATAAAACCCACTGACAAATACCCCTTCCTCTTGGTTCATGTGGGAACCAATGACACTGCAAGCAATAGCCTCCAGAAGATCAAAAGAGACTATAAGGCTCTGGGCAGGAGATTGAACCAATTAAATGCACAAATTGTCATCTCATCTGTCCTCCCAGTTGAACGACGTGGCCCAGGGAGAGAGGGGAAAATAGTGGAAGTGAACAGCTGGCTTCGCAAATGGTGTAAACAGGAACAGTTTGGATTCTTAGATCACAGACTGCAGTTTCTTGAAGATGGACTTCTGGCAAGCGATGGGCTGCACCTCACAACGGTTGGGAGGAATGTTTTTGCCAAAAATCTCAGAAACCTCATCAGGAGGGCTTTAAACTGACTAATGTGGGGGAGGGAGACAGTGCTCCTGAAGGTAGGAGTCTATCAATTGATGAACATGATCATCCAAATGTCATAGACCAAATGGAGCAAACAGCACGCAGACCTAGTGGTGGGAGGAAAAAAATCCTTAAATAAGAGACACGGGGGAATGATTAATGGACTTCAATGTCTGTACACTAATGCGCAAAGCATGGGTAATAAACAAGATGAGCTTGAGCTCTTGGTACAGCAAACTAAATATGACATAATAGGCATCACTGAAACCTGGTGGGATAAGTCCCACGACTGGAATGTAATAATGGAGGGTTACAATCTATTTCAGAGAAACAGACCAGACAAGAAAGGAGGAGGAGTGGCGTTATATGTCAGGGATGTGTATACCTGTGAAGAGATCCAAGATTTAGAACCTCAAAGCCAAAGTGAGAGCATTTGGGTCAAAATTAAGGGAGAGATGAATAACAGGGACCTCATTGTGGGAGTTTACTATAGATCCCCAAGCCAAACGGAGGACATAGATGATGCCTTCCTGGAACAGATGGCCAAGCATGCAAAAGGAAGGGAGATAGTAGTAATGGGGGACTTCAATTACCCGGATATTTGCTGGATGTCAAACTCAGCCAAGAGCATAAGGTCAAACAGATTCCTCACTGGCCTTGCAGACAACTTCGTTGTCCAGAAAGTGGGAGAAGCAACAAGAGGAACAGCCATTTTAGATCTGGTCCTAACCAATGTGGATGACCTGGTTAGTGGGGTAGAAGTGGAAGGATCATTAGGCGTGAGTGATCATGCTCTTCTGAAGTTTACTATACAGCGGAAAGGAGCAGCCAAGCATACTAGGACTCAATTTCTTGACTTTAAGAAAGCCGACTTCATAAAACTTAGGGAAGTGCTGGGTGAGATCCCATGGACAGTAATACTAAAAGGAAAGGGAGTTCATGATGGCTGGGAGTTTGTTAAGAGGGAGATAGTAAAAGCACAACTTCAGGCAATACCAATGAGACGGAAACATGGAAGGAGCCTAAAGAAGCCAGGGTGGCTATCTAAAGAACTCTTAACTGAGTTAAGATTAAAAAAGGATGTGTACAAAAAATGGAAAAGGGGGGAAACCACCAAAGAGGAATTCAAACAAATAGCCAGCACGTGTAGACACAAAGTCAGAAAAGCTAAAGCACAGAATGAACTCAGGCTTGCTAGAGAGGTTAAAAGCAACAAAAAAGGCTTTTATGGGTATGTTCGTAGCAAAAGGAAGAACAAAGAAACAGTGGGGTCACTCAGAGGAGAAGATGGTGAAATGCAAACAGGGGACACAGAAAGGGCTGAACTCCTCAATGCCTTCTTTGCCTCAGTCTTCTCCGATAAAGAAAACAATGCCCGACCTGAAGAATTTGGAGCAAATGATTCAGCAGAGGAAACACAGCCCAGAATAACTAAGGAGATAGTACAAGAATACTTGGCTAGTTTAGATGTATTCAAGTCTCCAGGGCCAGATGAACTGCATCCAAGAGTATTAAAAGAACTGGCAGATGTGATCTCAGAACCACTGGCAGTCATCTTTGAGAATTCCTGGAGAACAGGCGAAGTCCCGGCACACTGGAGGAGGGCAAATGTCCCTATTTTCAAAAAGGGGAAAAGAGAGGACCCAAATAATTACCGCCCAGTCAGTCTGACATCAATACCAGGGAAGATTCTGGAGCAGATCATTAAGCAAACAGTTTGTGAGCACCTAGAAAGGAATACTGTGATCACCAATAGTCAGCATGGATTTCTGAAAAATAAGTCGTGTCAGACTAACCTGATCTCGTTTTTTGACAGAATTACAAGCCTGGTAGATGAAGGGAATGCAGTGGATGCAGCCTACCTTGATTTCAGCAAGGCATTTGACAAGGTGCCCCATGATATTCTTGTAAAGAAGCTGGTAAAATGCGGTCTTGACTATGCTACCACTCAGTGGATTTGTAACTGGCTGACTGACCGAACCCAAAGGGTGCTCATCAATGGTTCCTCTTCATCCTGGAGAAGAGTGACTAGTGGGGTGCCACAGGGTTCTGTCTTGGGCCCCGTCTTATTCAACATCTTTATCAACGACTTGGATGATGGACTCAAGGGCATCCTGATCAAATTTGCAGATGACACCAAACTGGGAGGGGTGGCTAACACCCCAGAGGACAGGATCACACTTCAAAACGACCTTGACAGATTAGAGAACTGGGCCAAAACAAACAAGATGAATTTTAATAGGGAGAAATGTAAAGTACTGCACTTGGGCAAAAAAAATGAGAGGCACAAATACAAGATGGGTGACACCTGGCTTGAGAGCAGTACATGTGAAAAGGATCTAGGAGTCTTGGTTGACCACAAACTTGACATGAGCCAACAGTGTGACGCGGCAGCTAAAAAAGCCAATGCAATTCTGGGCTGCATCAATAGGAGTATTGCATCTAGATCAAGGGAAGTAATAGTGCCACTGTATTCTGCTCTGGTCAGACCTCACCTGGAGTACTGTGTCCAGTTCTGGGCACCACAGTTCAAGAAGGACACTGACAAACTGGAACGTGTCCAGAGGAGGGCAACCAAAATGGTCAAAGGCCTGGAAACAATGCCTTATGAAGAACGGCTAAGGGAGCTGGGCATGTTTAGCCTGGAGAAGAGGAGGTTAAGGGGTGATATGATAGCCATGTTCAAATATATAAAAGGATGTCACATAGAGGAGGGAGAAAGGTTGTTTTCTGCTGCTCCAGAGAAGCGGACACGGAGCAATGGTTCCAAACTACAAGAAAGAAGATTCCACCTAAACATTAGGAAGAACTTCCTGACAGTAAGAGCTGTTCGACAGTGGAATTTGCTGCCAAGGAGTGTGGTGGAGTCTCCTTCTTTGGAGGTCTTTAAGCAGAGGCTTGACAACCATATGTCAGGAGTGCTCTGATGGTGTTTCCTGCTTGGCAGGGGGTTGGACTCGATGGCCCTTGTGGTCTCTTCCAACTCTATGATTCTATGATTCTATGATTCTAAGACTTAGTGATGGAACCATTTAAGCAACCACTACCATTCCAGACACATACTTCAATCCTTCAATCCACTGGTACTCAAGGATTCTTCCCTGAATCCATTGCTGTGAATTTTCGTCTGTGATGCTGCTTTAAGCATTGTTCCACAGCAATGGATTCATAAATGGGAAACTCATTCAAACCAAAGGATGCTTCCCTGAAATTTATTTCATTGCAGTGGAACTATTTTAGAGGTGTCCTGGGTGAACGAGGTTCAGAAACACAATGCCAGGAACAGAGTCTCTTAGATAATGTCACACCAAACACAGTTTATCGAACTTCAGTAAGCAGGTTCATTGCTTTGGAACTGGGGAAAAGGTACCAGGGCAGCCATCACACTTAGGAAAGGATTGTGTAGGGCATCCTTTGTGTGGTGTCTCTGGTGACAATGCCAGGGAACCAGGTCTCAAAGCAAGTCTAAGCAGATTTCCACCAACACAATAGGCTCATACCCTTACTGATAAAAATGACTCACAGAATTCCACTGAGCCCCCTTGCTTTTGACCTCACCTCACAACACTTGGCTGGGCAACTGGACTCACCTTCCTTCCTGACCTGATCAACAAGATTTTCAGAGACCATCACTCTCATTGGGCATTCATACAAACAAAACAAATAAGGACAACACAAAATTCCCCTGTATATTTTTTTGGTTGCAACCACCCAGCATATCTGGCAATACCAATATAACCAGCAACAACAAAACCTTATTTCAATAAAACCAGCAAACCACCTCAAAAATAACTTGTAAAACAAAATGAAAGAAATTTTCAGTTAAAGCCTGCAATAAATAGCATAGGGGTTAAAACTCATACATCCACACAAGCCTCAAAGACGCCAGTGCTGAATGTTGAGTGCAGGACAGGCAAAGGAGGAGATTTTTAAATTTTGGTTATTTTTGAGGCACCTCTGCCAGTGACAGTCTCCCCACTTCAATCCAGTTCCTGAGACTCTGTGGTGTATCAGTCAATCCCACTTTTAACATGAAACGGAGAAATTTAAAAGTGGTTCCTAGACTGGAGGTATCCCACCCAGAAACCCAACAGAAAAGGATGGAAGCTCCAGGTGAAAAGACAGGCTTTTATTGAAATACAAATGTGCCTAGGGACAGCCTCAAAAAAAGAAGGCTGCAAAGAACCACATCCAAAGCAATGTTTTTAATTAAAAAAATTCCTTCCAGTAGCACCTTAAAGACCAACTAAGTTTGTTATTGTTGTGAACTTCCGTGTGCATGCACACTTCTTCAGATCCACACTTTAATACACTTCCATGTTACAAATGATTTCTATTTAACAATCAAAGGATCACAGCAACCTGAATAGTCGCAACCTAGTGTCGCCACCGCGAATCAATCAAAATCACCTAGTTCAAACCAGCCCCCATCTCAGTGTCCTTCCCTGTTTAGACTTTGACTAATTTTCCTATTCATTAAATGTCTCTCAATATCCTTTTCATCTGTCTACAAAACAATTCAATATTAATCACAACTGCCATGCCTAGCTGATTCTCGTTTCATGCACACAATGGCCATCATAGAGTCTAACAGTTTATTCTTTTCAGTGATCTGGAACAAACATTCACTGTGTACGGTACCTAAAAGCAACTAGTTCTGTGCTGTAAAAAAAACAGGTCCAGGCCTCTTCATTTTAGCTAGGCCATAGACTCAAAAGAAAATGAAACCATCAAATATACAGTTCTCTGAAATTATATTTTCTCATTGGGCTAGATGACCCTTGTGGTCCCTTCCAACTCTACAATTCTATGCTTCTATGATTCTGCCGTCTCCCATCTTCAGTCACAGAAAAGGCCGGAACAAAGTGTCATCCTACTCAACACTCAGATGATATCTGGTTGAATGTGAGTAATGATGGCCACCTTCATATATCTCAAGGGCTCTCCCATGGAAGATGGGAGGGGAGGACCCAAAGCAATGGCTTCAAGTGAGAGGAAAAGAGATTGCAAGTAAACACCAGGAAAGCTGTTTGATGGGAAGAAGGTGATGGGATCTCCTTCCTTGGAGGTTCTTAAGCAGAGTTTGGATGGCCCTCTATCCTGGATGCTTTAGCCGAGATTCCTGCATTGCAGGGGGTTGGACTAGATGACCCTCAGGACCTGTCCAATCCTCCAGTCCTATGATTCCAGGATGGAGTTTCCTGCTTCTCGCAAAGCCTTTTCCCCTGCATGCTGCTCTGCCTGTTTCTGTTTCCAAGGAAGGAGCAGCACAGCACGTCAGCCAAGAGGATCCCCCAAAATAAAACATCTCTGGGTGTGCGCAACACATATGGCTCCTCCTGGGTTCCAGAGAGAGAGAGAGAGAGAGAGAAAGCACAGAGGGAGAGAGAAGCAATTCTTTATATGCTTGGCTTTGAAAGGGTTAAAAGGAACTGAACTGGATTCCTAGACAGGACAGGAAATAAGGGCGGGGGCAGATCCTCCAGAGCCAAAGCCTTATCACGTCCCTTCCTGCAAGGGGGGGGGCTGCGGAGGGGGCAGCTGTTGTCTCTCTGCTCTGCACTTTCTGGGATCTGGTGAGTCTCTTCTCTCTTCTGCTATAGGGTGCATGGGGGGGGAGATGGGGGTCCCAAGGCTACAGGGAAGGATGAAGGTGAGTGTTCAGCTCATTCATGGTGGGACCTCCCCCAACCCCACCCAGAACACAAAAATTGGACCCACAAAGGAACTGACAACCAATGCAACTGCTCTCAAGGTTAGTTGTGGGGATTCATTGAGGTGGGGTAGATCCATGGATGCCACTTTGAGCACCTTGGAGAAAAAAGTGGTGAGATAGAACTGCCATTAATAAAGAGAGGAAACCCAGCCCATAATAGGGCTTCTGCATTTTGGACCAGCCTTCTAGGAGGGCAAGAGGCTTACTTCACCCTCTTTCCTTTTTTTCTTAAAGAAAGCTGAGAGTGTGGGCTGTGGTGCTGTCCAGCTCTGGTTCCTTGCAAGACTCATCCAGGGAAACACTATTTTCTCCTGACACTGTGTCCATTTTATAATACACAGGGCTTTTTTTGTGGCCAGAACTCACTAGAACTCCATTCTGGCACCTCTCAGGTGGGTGCCATTGTCCTTCTAAGAGAAGGAGGGAGGTGTTCACAGTGAGTTCCAGCACCTCTTTTCTAGAAAAATAGCACTGATAACAGAAACAGATAAGTAGCCGTGTTGGTCTGCCATAGTCAAAACAAAACAAATTCCTTCCAGTAGCACCTTAAAGACCAACTAAGTCAGTTCTTGGTATGAGCTTTCGTGTGCATGCACACTTCTTCAGATACACTGAAACAGAAGTTTCCAGACCCTTCTATATAGTGAGAAGGTGGGGAGGGGTATTACTCAGAGGGGTATTACTCATACAGGCCAGACCTTACGCCAAAGAATAAACGGACATAAATCGGACATCTGGAATCACAAGACAGAGAAACCAGTAGGAGAACATTTCACTCTCCCAGGACATTCTATACAAGATCTCAAAGTAGCTGTTTTACTACAAAGGAATTTCAGAAATAGACTGGAAAGAGAAGCTGCTGAATTACAACTTATCACCAAACTCAAAACCATGGAGAAACCTGGTCTGAACAAAGACCTTGGATTCTTATCTCATTATACATGACAAAGCCATTTTTCACCTTTTCACCCCTTGCTTTTTCCTGTAAGACCTATTGCAGTCGTTAAGAGTCGTCAACAGGCTCATCACAGCTATCTGCCAATCACCCATTCCCACCACCCTTCTGAGTAATACCCCTCCCCACCTTCTCACTATATAGAAGGGTCTGGAAACTTCTGTTTCAGTGTATCTGAAGAAGTGTGCATGCACACGAAAGCTCATACCAAGAACTGACTTAGTTGGTCTTTAAGGTGCTACTGGAAGGAATTTGTTTTGTTTTGACTGATAACAGAACAATGTGTTTGCTTTGTAGCATTTGCCAGCACCTCTAATTTGGACAGACAGAACATGGCAGGAAAAAAATGGAATTCCTTTCGCTCTCCAGAAGGCTTCCTGAAAGCACAGACGGATGAGCAATACTTAGCGGGCCCTGAAGCAGGAAGAGGCCATGCCATGGAAACTCAGAGCAGTGGGGGATTCTGGAAAAACTCCATGCAGAAGATTCTGAGTGAGGAGGACACCCTTCGCTCAGAGGTGCAGAGGCAGCAGTTCAGGCAGTTCTGCTACCAAGAGGCCAAAGGACCCCGTGAGGTTTGCAGCCGACTCTACCACCTCTGTTGTCAGTGGCTGAAGCCAGAAAGGCACACGAAAGCTGAGATGCTGGACCTGGTGATCTTGGAGCAGTTCCTGGCTGTCCTTCCATCAGAGATAGAAAGCTGGGTGAGGGAATGCAGAGCAGAGAGCAGTTCCCAGGCAGTGGCCCTGGCCGAAGGTTTCCTCCTGAGTCAGGCGGAGGAGAGAAAGCAGGCGGAGAAGCAGGTGAGAGAAACTTTCCTCTGGATACCCCAAAGAGCTGTGAACAGGAGGGAGAGTATCCCAAAATGCTCTAGTAACTATGCACCCCTTTTTGGAAACCATCCAAGGAAGTATATCAGATAACTTTACATTTTAACTCTGCGATTCCTTTTCTTATCCTTCTCCCCATTCTCTGTTTTGAATCCTTTTGCTGTTTTAGGGAAGGATTATCTTGGCAGAAAGTGGCCTGGATTCCTCTGAAGCAGAGCGGACTTTGTTGGACATCAGAGAGAGGCCGCTGGGTAAGGAGGAAGTAGTTCATTCTCCGTTTGATCACATTCTATCGATTCTGAAACTATCTGTGGGTTCTTTGAATCTTTTGGGGAAAGCACTTGGGGCCAACTAATATGAAATGCGTACAAACATCAAAACACACTCAGCCGGGGAGAAGCATCATGCCCTCCTGGCTCCCCACTTCCCTTTGTCTCTCACAGGTAAAAGAAGGATGCTGACAAGATCATCTTTTCATGGTGGCAGAAGGGAAGCAGTGGCTGTGGAACCAGATCAGGTAGGGGGAAGGAGCCTTGTGGGGAAAGAGGAGGAGGGATGGGGCAGCCAGGGTGGTTCTGCCCCTGAATGAATCTCTCTTATCCTCTTGCCTTCTGTCCAAGCTTCCCTTAACAAAGGCTGAATATACCACTAGAGAATGTTTATGTGCTGAGAAAAACAAACAGCTATTTCGTCCTAACTCCTGAATGTCACTAGCATATCTATCAGTCATTGCAGCCTTCTTTCCATGTTTATCAGTGAATGCTAAAATAGGCTTCTAAGAAAATAACGTACCATAAAAAACAGTGGCCTGGATTCACCTAGCCAGCCTCATCAGTTGCTCCATGGCATTTCCCCCTGTCTCTCACCTCTTCCCCTGCCCACTGTTCCCCTTGAACTTGGATTTAGGGCATCTGTAGGGTCCCCTCCCAATATACACAATAAAATAATTCCATTAAGACATTAAAAGATGCATCCACACTTAAATTGTGCAGCAACAAAATCCAATTAAAACAACAGAACAATGTGTAGCAACTAGTCTTTGTGCTGTCTGAGAGGAGGACATTCTTTTTCTTTCAGGGTTCACTGTACTTTGAAGATGTCGCTGTTCATTTCACAGACGAGGAGTGGGCGTTGCTAGACCCTGACCAGAGAGCTCTGCATCAGGAAGTCATGGAGGAGAATAATGGGATCATGGCCTCTCTTGGTAAAGCTCCCTGTTAGATCATAATATCTGTTCTGAAATTCAATCCATATCTCTATGTTACAAACCTCCCATGTTTTGATAGAGCTCAACGTTGCGACCTACAGCACCTGAGATTCTGACATCCCCACAGGAAACCTTGAATGGAGGGCTTTTGACTGTTTTGTCTGTGAATATTCTTCCTCCAGTTATGCCTTTTTAACTGTAGGCTGCGCTGCCCGAACTGACCAAGCCTTTTAAAATGTAGGCTTCACAATAGTTAGGGAAGTTGAAATGGTTTCTGTCAGGTTTTTTGTCTTCACTTCTGCTTGTGTCCATTTTTGATTGACCAAAGAGACGTCTGTTAAAGAAGATGGAGCAGATTCCATGGTTGGACCAAATAAAATCCACCTCAGAAAAGAGCCAGGTTTTCTGAATCTCAAAGGCAGAGAACCCTGTAGGAAGGTGTCACATCTAACTCCCTTCACTTCACCCTCTATCACAAGCGTTAATGAGCATTATTCAGTACAGTGCTACCTTGGGTTACATACGCTTCAGGTTACACACGCTTCAGGTTACAGACTCCACTAACCCAGAAATAGTACCTTGGGTTAAGAACTTTGCTTCAGGATGATAACAGAAATCATGTTCCGGCGGCGCGGCAGCAGCGGAAAGCCCCATTAGCTAAAGTGGTGCTTCAGGTTAAGAACAGTTTCACGTTAAGAACGGACCTCCGGAACAAATTAAATACTTAACCTGAGGTACCACTGTATTTGGAGCTCCATTTCTTCCTTAGGCTCTAATCCATTTCTGTCTTTGTTACAGGTGGTGATGAATTGGAAAAGAAGAACAAGGGAGATCATGACAACATCCGCACAGTGGAGAAACCACATAAATATTTGGAGTGTGGAGAGAGCTTCAATCAGAGCAGCCATCTCACTTCTTATCAAAGAATTCATACAAGGAAGAAACCTTATCAGTGCTTGGAATGTGGGAAGAGCTTCAGTAAGAAGGAAAGTCTCACTTCCCATAACAGAATTCATATGGGGGAGAAACCACACCAGTGTGTGGAATGTGGAAAGAGTTTCAGTCGGAACGCCCATCTCATTTCTCATCAAAGAATTCATACAGGGGAGAAACCTTATCAGTGCGTGGAATGTGGAAAGCGCTTCACCCAGAAGGAAAGCCTCAATTCCCATCAAAGAATTCATACAGGGAAGAAACCACATCAGTGCTTTGAATGTGGGAAGAGCTTTTATACAAGCACAAACTTTCATCGCCATCAGAGAATCCACACTGGAGAGAAACCCAATCAGTGCTTGGAATGTGGAAAGAGCTTCAGTCAGAGGTCCCATCTCACTGCCCATCAAAGAATTCATACAGGGGAGAAACCTTTTCAATGCCAAGAGTGTGAAAAGAGCTTCAGTAAGAGAGCCCATCTCACTGCCCATCAAAGAATTCATACAGGGGAGAAACCTTTTCAATGCCAAGAGTGTGGAAAGAGCTTCCGTCGGAAGGAAAGTCTCACTTCACATGAAAGAATTCACAGAGGTGAGGAACAATATAAATGTTTGGAATGTGGGAAGAGCTTTAATACAAGCACAAACTTTCGTCGACATCAGAGAATTCACAGTGGGGAGAAACCTTTTAAATGCCAAACGTGTGGAAAGAGCTTCAGTCAGAAGGAAAGTCTCACTTCCCATCAAAGAATTCATACAGGAGAGAAACCATATAAGTGTGTGGAATGTGGAAAGAGCTTCAGTCACAGCTCCACTCTCACTTCCCATCAAAGAAATCATACAGGAGAGAAATATCAGGGTGTGAGGGTGGGTGTCAGGAGCAGGTCATTAATAACTCACACGGTGTCAGTGAAGTTAACTCTCTATTCAAAGAAATAAAACAGCTCAGGAGGCCAAACCTAGTGAGCACAGCAACTCTTTCCATTAGTTCTTGACCCAATGAAGCAGTTGTGAGGACCTAAGGTCCCCACCTTCCCACAGTTCCTTAAGTCTCCTCCTGCCCCGGTTCCTTCCCAAACAATCTGAGATTTCTTTGCCTTGTCTGTCTCTGCTCCTCCCTCATCACTACTTTTCTGGTCCTAGAAGATCAGCGGTAGAGTAGCTTGTTGCTGCAGGAGGGGGAGACTCCCTGTTTTTTCCACCAGCCTGACTCATCTCTTCCTCTTGGTCTCGCTCCTCTCCTGCTTTAGTTTCTGCCTCTGGTTCTGGACTGCTCTCTGCCACAGAGTCTTCCTGCTCACTAAACCCTGTTAGCACTTCAGCTTCTTACACCTCCTTCCCCAAGTCTGCTTTCGCTTCTCTCTCTGGCTGCTCATTATCGTCCCACCGCCAGTCCCCAGGGTCTGAGCTATCTTCCCTTGGGGGTTCCCCAGCTGATGCCTCCCACCACTCCTCTATGACACAGTGTTTGGAATGTAGAAAGGGCTTTAATACAAGCACAAACTTCCATAGTAATCAAAGTATTCACCGTGGGGAGAAATCATTTCCATGTGAGTGTTAAAAGAGGTTCTGGTTACATATCCTGTTGGTATACTAAGGTGTAAGCTGTCAAGTCCTCCTCAGGGCTCCCAAGGATCTTCAGAAAAACATGAATTCTCCAGAGACTCCTGGTGAGCCCAGCTCTCAGAGAAAGTTGGAGTTATTCTCAATGCAGCATCACGTCTGAGTTGAAATCTCTCTCTGCCTCTTGAGGTTACACAGGCACTGTGGCTCTATGCTTTGTTCAGGCAATCCTTTCTAGATGCATAGAAGTTGATGTGCTCTAATCTTATGCTATTAGCTTTAATGTATTTATGATTTTAATTTTAATATTGCTGTTTAAATGTTTTTTATTGATAATATTATTTTTCCTAGTTAAACTGGTTAAATGTTTTGTTACCAGTTACCATCAAGTGGTATTTTATTCAATAGAAATATTTATTCCAATAGAAGTAAATCAAGGGTGCCCAAACTTTTTTCAAAGAGGGCCAGATTTGATGAAGTGAACATGCGTGAGTGCCGGCCAAAGTTGCTGAGCTTATTTGGGGATTTTACCCCAGGACATACCTGAAGTAAATAAATCCCACCCCCATAGGTGGGTGTGTTAGAAACCTGTTTTTTGGGGGGAGGGGAATGCTTGCAACTGGGACTTCTTGCCCAGCCAGAGTATATAAGAAATAAGGACTGCTTTCTTTGTGTGCCTGTTCCCTGACATAAGCAGAGCAGCTCTCTGCAACCTCTCATTTGGATCAATAGACTTGGGAGTTGGCCTAAGCAATGAAGCATGCTGGATCAGCCTTTCTCTTTGATCTGGCTCTTGTTTCTGGACATGAAATTAAAGACAAGAGTTCCTGACTCTCCAGAATTGAGAAAGAGACTGACCAGGTAAAGATCCCTTAACCAATATCTTTCCTTCTTTTTCATATTTATGGGATCCTAGTTGCAGAGCTTTCCTGGCAACTGGTGTGACTGGATTTGGCTGAGGTTGTAGATGTTGCAGATGTATTCTTAGGACATCAAGTATCATATCTGAAGCAGGGGAAACTCCAAGTCCCAGGAAAGGAGAGGCAGTGAAAGAGGTTCAAGCTCAGTGCTCTCAAGAGAATCTTCATGGCAGTTCATGAAAATGTGACATTTGAAGCTATATTAACTTTTCCCATAAAGGAAAAGGTATTTGCAGAATTAAGTTTGTGTGGTTTATCTGTGCACCTTATCAAAGAAACTGCAGCTCTTTCTATTGAAAATCTTTCCCTGAGTATACAGTACAATGAAACATGAGAGGCATTTTGGGTCCCAGTTAATACTAGTGTTAAAAGCCCTGCATTAATTGGGACCCATGTACTTTAAAGTATGCTTTCATGCATGCATGCATGTATGTATTAGAATTGTAGAGTTGGAGGGAACCCTGAGGGTCATCTGGTCCCTGCAATGTATGACAGATGGCCATCCAACCTCTGTTTGAAAACGTCCAAGGAAGGAAAGTTTGCTACCTTCTAAGGGAGTCTATATATACCTATACTGTATAATATTGTGGGAATTACACAAGATACACTCTTTTTAAAGTTTAAATAACAAATACCGTAACTTTTACTCAGTGTACTTGCACTTGTTAGATTAAATGTACAAGGCAGGGAGGTGTTACTTATGTTGCTAATACATTTTACATACATTTGTATCTAAGGCAAAAACTGTTACAGATGGACAAACTCTGAGGCAGAACAGAAGACATCTACTGCTCATTACTGCCACAGCTGCCCCAAATGACATCAGTGCCTCTGGCAGAAGGCATATGGCATCACAGAATTCTTTCTTGAAAAGCTATAGCATTAACCCTTTGCTAAGCATTTTGGATGCTTTCATCCCACATTCGAATCTATCTATACCTATATAGCTACACACACACACACACAAAATACAGAATAGAAACATATCAAAATATATTCTGTACAAAATAAATTAATTAACAATAAGAACCCAACACTGCATGGCAGCTGCTGAAACTATTGCTGATCAATTTTAAAGCCTGGTTTGTTGTGTTTTGTTGTATTATTGTGTGCAGTTTGCTGTTGTGTTGTGTTTTTAGTGTATAAAATGCATTGGTTTTGAAAATAAATAGATCTGTGAACCATATAAACAAAGGAAGCAACATCCTATTCCTGTTTTAACTATAGGAGCAACTTCACATTATTAAAGAAATTGACCATAACAGATTGGAGGACAATAGATTGGAGTCAATATAATTTGAAGAATTGTATCTGAGGAAGTGTGCATGCACACGAAAGCTTATACCCAGAACAAACTTAGTTGGTCTCTAAGGTGCTACTGGACAATTTATTTATTTATTTCGAATGAGTCATTAGTGTCATGCATCAGCAAAAAAAGCTAATGCTATTCTAGGGTGCATCAACAGAAGTCTAGCGTCCAGATCAAGGGAAATAATAGGATCTAATAAGTGTTGGAAATGTAAAGAAACAGAGGGTATGTTCTGTATGTTTTATCATATGTGGTGGAAATGCAGGAAGGTAATTTTTTTTGGGGGGGGGGAGATGGTTTATAATGAAATGAAAAAAATGTTCAGAGTAACCTTTGTTAAAAAAAAACCAGAAGCCTTTTTATTAGGTATTGTAGGAGCGGAGATTCCAAAAGACCAGTAAAAAATGTTTATGTATTCTATGACGGCCGCCTGGATACAGTTAGCCCAAATATGGAAAGAAGAAGCAGTTCTGACCAAAGAAGACTGGCAAATCAAGTTAATGGACTAGGATGAAATGGCAAAACTAACCAGACAGCTCAGAAATCAAGATGATAAGAAATTTTTAAAAGAACTGGAAATGTTTATTGCATATTTGCAAAAGTATTGTAAACAGGTTAATACATTGGTAGGATTTTAAGAACACTTGTAATTTTTAGAATATAGGAAATTTGAGGTAGAAAAAAATAATTTGGAGTAGAAATGACATGTAATTGAAAAGGCAATTTAAGGAAGCAGAGAGGAGGGAAGTCACAGGATTAGGAGAATCTGGATTTGATGTTGTGTATAATTTTGTTTGTTTGTTGTGTGTGTATGAATGAACATTTCTCTTCAATCAGGCATTGGGCTGATTAACATCCTATATATCCTTTAAAATGTATTTGTATGGAGGTGGGGTGGGGGTGTTGTTGTTTTGTTTTTGTTTCCATTATGTATTTTGTTTTTTTATCTTGTCTTTTTTTGATGTGAACTGCCCTGAGATCTTCAGATGAAGGACGGTATGCAAATGTAATAAATAATTATAACAATTCTCTTATATTCCACACCGACATAGTGCTTTTCATAATATGCTTTCCCCATTCTCACACATTTTCTTTCTGAGTTTCTTAATTGTCACCATTTGTATGCAGTTATGTCAATAAATATCTCACATTCATTTTACTTGTAATCTGGACTCTTCTTGCTTCTGGCCCTGGAAGTAGAATAGGGGAATGACATGCATATTGAGCATTCAGCCAGATTAGTTTGCACCAGGTCTGCAGGGAGTCCCGTGGTCTGATTCAGCAGGGCTCTTCTTGTCTTCTGGTCTTGAAGGGACTGGGGTTCCCAGACAGTCGCCCACCAGGCCCTGATCACACCCAGACCTGCTTCACTTCACCCAGGAGGACACCTTCTGCTTTCACCCCCTTTAGGGCCAGCAACCCCCCTCCATCTGGGGTTGGAGAAGAGGCCCATTTGACTCACACGGATCCTGGCCCACATCTGGGCAGAGGTGTAAGGATACATGGAGAAGGTTTGCATGCCTCTTTCCAGCCACAGTCCTCGAAGCAGCGTATGACAGGGGTCTCCAAACGCCCCCCCCCCCCCGGAATTTAGCAGACCACTGAATTATTTTGTTCAGCTTGTAGCCTTTGCCATGTTCTGCACTAGATGCTGCATGATTGTATTGCTTCTTTAATTGATTACAAATTGTATTTTATCATACTCCACAGGATACAAACTGTAATACAATATAGAGCAGGAACTAAAATGCCATTAAAAATCACTAGGAATATTTCCTGGGATGGATCTACCGTCTCCTCTCTTCAGTCACAGAAAAGGCAGGAACCAGGAGCCTCCTCACTCATCCCTCAGCTGAGATCTGGCTGAATGAGAGAGATAGGAGAGCCATCTTCCCATATCTCAAGGCTCTGCCTTGGAAGATGGAGCAAGCTTGTTTTCTCCTGCTCCGGAGGGGAGGAACCGAACCAACGGATCCAAGGATTCCATGAAGCTGTTCCTCTTGTTTCTGGACAAGGGAGGAGCAGCTCAGAACCCAGTCGAGAGAGTCTCCCGAAAGAGCTTCTCTGGGTGGGCGCGATGCTTTGGAGGGGGGGGAAGCATGAGCTGGGCGCGTTCGGCTGGGCAAGGGTTAAACCGTTAAAGGGAACTGAGCTGGATTCCTAGAGAGGACAGGAAAATAAAGGCGGGGCAGGTCCTCCAGAGCAAAAGGCCCTCCCTCCTCAGTCCTTTCCTGTAGCGTAAGAGGAGCAAGGCTGTTAACTCTCTGCTGGCTGCAGTACACCTTCTGGGATCTGGCGAGTCTCCTCTCTCTGATTGCATGGTGTGGGGGGGGGGAAGGGGGCGGGGCTGCAGAGAAGGAGGCAGCGGTGGGAGGGGCAGTTAAGCGCGTGCGTGGAAGGAACCCCCAAGTCACGGGGCAACGGGTCCAGCCCCCTTCCTCTCTCTGCAAAGCCACGGAGGAGGGGCAAGGTCGGAGGAGGTCTGCAATTGTATGATGAATTCAGGTCCTTACACTGCTTGCCACTTTGGGTTAGGATGTGGATTGATGGATTAGTTAATTCCTGTACCATTTAATATATTAGAAATGTCTATTAGTAGTGTACAGAAAATGAAAGCATGAACAGACAAATATATTACAAAAATGCCCAGTTGTATATAAAATGTTACAGTGGTACAAAGTCACTAGTATATATAAATCAATAATGCAACTAAAGCCAATTCAGATTGATGAATAAATCTCATTTATTAACAGAGTTTGTAGACAGACTCTTATGTACTGAGCTGAATCCTAGAATCCTGCTGATATTTAATATTATTCTATATTATTTTAATGAATGTTGAATGTTATTTTATTTGTATATTGTATATTGTATTATGCATATTGTCTTATTTATATGATGTTAGCCGCTCTGAGCCTGGCTTTGGCTGGGGAGAGTGGGATACAAATAAAATTTATTATTATTATTATTATTATTAGAACAATAGGATCCAGAATGCAAGCAGTCTGATTGGTCCGCCACTCTTCCTCAACCAACCAGGCCCTGACATCCCTGGGAGCAGAACCACCTGAACAGCACTTCGGAGCTCAAAGTGTTCTCCTCATCCAAGAAAAAGGTTAAGTCTCATTTTTAGCACTTGGTATCTCCAAGTTCCCAGGCAGTGGCCTTTGCCGAAGGTTTCCTCCTAAGTCATGCAGAGGAGAGAAAGCAGGCAGAGCAGCAGGTAAGAAAGACTTTCCTCTGGATACTCCCAAGGGACTCCGAACATGAGGGAGAGGATCCCAAAAGTTCATCCTTTTTTTGGAAAACATCCAATGAAGGATATCAGATACCCTTAAGGTTTTGCTTTTGCTATTCCTTTTCTGATTCTTCTTCCTATTCTCTGTTTTGAATCTTTTTTGCTGTTTTAGGGAAAGGATCTGTTTTCAGAAATGGATCGTGATTCGTCTGAGGCAGAGAGGACTCCGCTGGACACCAGACAGAGGCCACTGGGTAAGGAGTGTAATAGGAAAATTCCTGGGCTCACTTGGATTGCCAAAGACACCAGAAAAGGAAATAGGAGCAAAACAGATGCCAGTAGGCCTGGTCTTTATTCAAAGACTGTTGCAATAGATTTCCATCCACCACATGGGAGAAGCAGAATGAAGCCCTGAACAAAGGGGTGCTCCCTCTTTTACAAGTTTTCCCTTTTCCCCATGAACACCTCTGGTGAAGCATCTTGCATACATCATAGATACATCATACATATGTGTCAGGGGTTCAGGAGCAGAGACACAGGAGAAGGAGCAAATGGAGAGTGAGGAGGAGGAATACGAGGGGGGTGTAGGCAGTGACAGTGGTCAGAGAGAGTCCACGAGTCTCTCCAGCGAATCGGAAGATTCACAGAGAGGAGCGCCGATGGCCAGGGCAAGGAGGGTGCCAAGGGGGAAACCCCAGAAGGAAGGGGCCAGCGGGGACTCCCTGAGCAGCAGTTGGAAATCAGGACCAGCGTCCCCACCAGAGCGTAGTGGGGGGGGAGGAGTCCCAGGCATCGGGACCAGTCTTCTCACCACCAGAGGGAGGAGATGAGTCAGGATTGGCCACGCCTCCATCGGAGAGCGGGGAAACGGTCAAGAGGAAAGTCACCGGCTGGGCGCGCGCGCCAAGTTCAAATGTACAGGCGAGCGGCACAGCAGGTAGCCCGGATAGGGAGCCAGGTCCCAAAGCCCGCCGGAAGGAAGGGCAAGAATCAGGGGGGTCAGCGTCAGAAGAGTCCAGGAGGGAGGAAACCCCAGGGGGCAGAAGGACCCAGAGGAGGAAGGAACAGCGCAGGAGGTGGAGCCGGGCTAGGATCTTAAACTGGTGCGGAAGGGGCAGTGACTCAGAGGGGACTTTGCCTGTCTAGAGTCTAGACGTAGGGTTGCACGCTCTGGCTTTAAAATGGAAATTATACTTCAATAAAGACTTTTGTACATAATATCAGCCTGGCGTTGGTCCTCTGTGAGCTGGGACCTAGAGGGAGCCCTGACAATATGTGTCAGAGTTGCCTCTAGGTCCCAGCTCACAGAGGACCAACGCTAGTCAGTAATAACTTATAAAAGTCTTTATTGAAGATTAGTTTCCATTTCCAAACCGCAGCGTGCAACTCCACGTCTTAGAACCTAGACCGGCGAAGCTCCATCTGAGTCTCCGCCTCCTAGACACCAGTTTAAGACTCTAGCCTTACTCCACCTCTTCCGTTGTTCTTTCCTCCTCTGGGTCCTTCTGCCCCCTGGGGTTTTGCCCCTCCTTCCAGCGGGCTTTAGGACCTGGCTCCCTATCCGGGCTACCTGCTGTGCCGCTCGCCTGTACATTTGAACTTGGCGCGCGCGCCCAGCCGGTAACTTTCCTCTTGACCGTTTCCCCGCTCTCCGATGGAGACGTGGTCAATCCTGACTCATCTCCTCTCGCTGGTGGTGAGAACACTGGTCCCGATGCCTGGGACTCCTCCCCCCCACTGCGCTCTGGTGGGGAAGCTGGTCCTGATTTCCAACTGCTGCTCTGGGAGTCCCCGTTGGCCCCTTCCTTCTGGTGTTTCCCCCTTGGCACCCCCCTTGCCCTGGCCATCGGCGCTCCCTTCTGTGAATCTTCCGATTCGCTGGATAGGCTCATGGAATCACTCTGACCACTGTCACCGCCTACGCTCCCCTCGGATTCCTCCCCCTCGCTCTCCATTTCCTCCCTCTCCTGTGCCTCTGCTCCTGAGCCCCTGACATCCATCCCCCCCTCGAAGCCCCCCCTTCCCCCCTCCCCCTCTTCAGGTGCGGGTTCTGGGTGCTCCAGTGATGTGGGGGTGAGTGCAGGATACAGTTCGTCCCCCGTGGCGTGCAGCCAGCCGGATAAGTCCGGGAAGTCCTCCATGGTCTCGTCGACGGCGATCTCCTCTGCTTCCATCTCTTGGGAGGTGTGTTCGAAACCTGGATCTACCCCCAACTCGCCCATGGCCCCCTCTTCCCCTGTCGCCTGGGGTGGTGCTGCGTGCAATGGCCCTCTCGGCAGTTCTCTGCGCCACCCCACGTCAGGTTGATCCTCCCACCAATAGGAGCCCCCTGTGCCAAACCCCGAGAGCGATCCCTCTGGAGAGCTAGTCTCTAGCGTCGTGTCCTCAGCTGAAGAGAAACCCTGAAACGTGCTGGCTGAGAGTGTGGGTGTGAAAAGATATTCGTCGAAATAATCTGCCGGCATGGGCCTGTGTGGGTAAAGTGCATGGAATTCGTCTTTGAGCCATTGCTCCTCCACGGCATAGTCCGGTACCCACCCGTTGACGCTGACCGGGGTGTCTTCCCTGGCAAGGAGATATTCAATCCCTTCCTCCCCCCATCTCGAGTCTAAAATCGCTGTGGCCTCGTTGAGTGGCTCCCCTCTCGGTGACCCCCCCTTCGTGGGCACTTCCCTGAGCGGGTCTGGTGCTGTCCCTGGCGCCTTAAACCTGTGAGGTGCCTTGTAGGGCGTGAGCACCGATCTATGAAAGACCGGGTGCATTCTGGATCCCTCCGGGAGTGTCAACCGGAAGGCCACTGGGTTGATCTGTGCCTCGACTTGGTAAGGGCCTATCTGCTTGTGTCCGAGCTTCTTCTTAGCTAACGATCTGGCCGGCACTGCCTGGGCTGCCAACCAGACCCAGTCCCCCACCTGGATGTCCTCCCCAACTCTCCTGTGTCTGTCTGCCTGCATTTTGTACGCGTGTTTTGCTAGCTCTAACTGCCTTCGGAGTTGCTCGTGGACCTACTGTAACTCTGCTGCCAAGGCCTCTGCTCCCTGCGGCTCCCCCTCCCTCACTTTCTCTAAACCTGGGAAGGTTCTGGGATGCCGCCCATTGTTGGCGAAAAACGGTGTCATCCCCGTGGACACGTGTTTCGTGTTGTTGTAGGCAAACTCGGCCAGCGGTAGGTAGTCCACCCAGGTCGAGGGCTGTTGGTTCGCGTAGCATCTCAGGTACTGCTGCATGATGGCGTTGACCCTCTCCGCTTGTCCGTTGGTCTGCGGGTGTCTTGCCGACGCTAGGCTGACCTTGACGTTCAGGATGCCCGTCAGCTTCTGCCAGAAGCTGGAGATGAACTGGCGCCCACGGATAGACCGTGGTAGGCCGTGCACCTTGAACACGTGGTCTATGAACAGCTTGGCGGTCTGCTCCGCCATGGCCACCTTCGCGCAAGGAATGAAGTGGGCCATCTTGGTGAACAAGTCTACTACCACGAGTACTGCTGTTTTGCCCCTCGAGCTGGGCAGATCAGTGACAAAGTCCAGGGCCACCCTCTCCCACGGTTCGAGCGGGGTCTGTAGCGGTTCCAACAGTCCCGCCGGCGGCCTGTGTACTGGCTTGGCCCTTTGGCAGGTGTCACACCTATTGACGTAATCCGCGACTTCTCCCCGCATCTTGGGCCACCAAAAGTCTCTGGCTACTAATTCCACAGTCTTCTCTTTGCCGAAGTGCCCAGCGCTGGGCGCGTCGTGTAACTGTTGCAGTACTCTCGTGCGGAGGTCGTCTCCCGGCACGTAGAGGGCCCCTCTGCGGATGAGCAGTCCGTCACGTATCTGGAACTCATCGCCCTTCACTGTGCCGCTGCGCACCTCCTCCATCTTGGCTCGTGCGAAGGAGTCCGTCTGCAGCGCGCGACGAACTGCGTCCAGGTCCACCGTGGCTGAGGCGCATGCCCACGCCTTCGGTGCGAGAATGTGCTTGGCCGCCGCCGGTGCCTCTTCCTCGAGATACTGCGGTTTCCTGGATAGCGCATCCGCCATGATGTTGTTGTCTCCCGGGATGTATTCTATCCTGAAGTCGAAATCTGCAAAGAACTCCGCCCAGCGAATGTGTCTCTGGTTCAGGAACCTCGCCGTGCGCCAGTACTCCAAGTTCTTATGGTCCGTGCGGACCTGCACTGTGTGTTTGGCTCCGATGAGGAAGTGCCGCCACGCCTTGAATGCGGCATGAATGGCCAGCAACTCTCTGTCCCAGATGGTGTAGTTCTGCTCCGACTTGCTGAGTTTCCTGGAGTAGAAAGCGCACGGCCTCCAGTCCCCTTGCGGATCTTGCTGCAACAGGACCGCCACCACGGCTCGGTCGGAGGCATCCGTCTCAACCCTCATGGGTTTGCTGGGGTTCACGTGCAGCAGCTGCTCTTTGGACGCGAAGAGACGCTTGAGCTTCTGAAAGGACTGCTCCGTCCAGATGAACTTCTTCTTCTTGGAGCTGAGGGTGTCCGTGATGGCCGCCGTCTGCATAGCGAAACCCTTGATAAACTTGCGATAAAAGTTGGCAAATCCGACAAACTTCTGGACCTCCTTCCGATTGCGCGGGCTTTTCCAGTCCAGCACCGAGCGGACCTTGGCGCTGTCCATGGCGAGCCCCTTGTCGGACAGCTTGTAGCCCAGGAAATCCACCTCCGTCATGTCGAACTGGCACTTCTCCAGCTTGGCATAAAGCCTGTGCTCCCTCAGCCTCTACAGGACTTCCTTGACATCTCTCTCGTGGGCCTCCTGCGACTCCGAGAAGATCAGGATGTCGTCCAGGAAGCAGACGCACTTCTTGTAGAGGAGACCCGCTAAGACGTGGTGCATGAAGGCTTGAAAACAGTGGGAGCCATTTTGTAATCCAAACGGCATAACTCTATATTCATAGGTGCCTAGCGGCGTAAACATGGCCGTCTTCCACTCGTCGCCCTCCCGCACGCGTATGAGATTGTACGCTCCGCGTAGATCCAACTTGGTAAAGATGCGACCCTTCCTCACCGTCGCCAGCAGGTCATCGATCTTGGGCATGGGGAAGGCTGTGGGATGGGTTTTCGAATTCAAAATTCTGTAATCAACTACAAGCCTCTTTTGGGGCGTGTCCCGCTTCTTCACAAAAAACACGGGACTGCCCCCCACTGCCTTGGATTCTCGGATGAATCCCCGCTTCAAGTTGTGATCTATGAACTCCCTGAGTTCCTGCAGTTCATCCTCAGACATGGAATACAGTTTCCCCGTCGGCAGCGTCGCCCCCGGCAGGAGGTCAATCTTGCAGTCATAGGGCCTGTGGGGAGGCAGCTTGTCCGCTTCCTTCTCGCAGAAGACCTCCAAAAAGTCTTTGTACTTGTTGGGTACCGCTTGCAACATGCCTAAGTGTAGCTGTGGTCCATCTTCGTGCCCCTCATCTTCCTGGTTAGCGAGGATGCAGTGTTCTGCGCAGTAGGAGGAGCAGAAGGTCAATTGACGCTGGTACCATGCTAATGCCGGGCTGTGCCTGTCCAGCCAACTCATGCCCAGTACTATGGGCGTGTCCGACAGTTGGGTGACGTTGAAGCTGATGACTTCGCGGTGATTTCCAATTTGCATAACCATTGGCGGCGTTTGCTGTACCACCTGTCCCCCCAGCAAGTCTCTGCCGTCGACTGTCACTACTGTCAGGGGCATCGTGGCAGGCAGGAGCGCTATGCCTTGTTGCTTAATGAAATCCACTCCTATAAAGTCTGCATTGCTACCAGAGTCAATGGTGATAGGGATTTCCATGGTGAGCCCATTGGGAAGCTGGAGGGATGCGGTGAGCTGCACCACTGGTTTGGGTGGGAGGGGGTCTGTGGGCTGTAAGATCCCTGGGGACTACTTCACTGACTTGTCTGGCTGGGCCCCAGTGCCTCTGATTCCAGCCAGACTCCGTCGTTTCCCTGCTGTGGCTCACTCTGCTGAACTATTTCCGTAACTGTCGCTGAGGCTGCAGTGTGCTTGCAAATCCTCTGGGGACACTCTTTCGTCATATGCTGAGCACTGTCGCAGATGTAACACTTCCTATTCCCTCTAGGAGGCTTCGGTTTGACTGCTCCCGGCGTTAGGGCTCTGGCTGCTGACTGAGCCTTGGCACCACCTAACTCCATCGGCTCCTCTCCCCCTCCCATTGGGGGCGTGGACTGAGCGCGCGCTGTTTCCCTGGGAAAGAAAGGAGGTGCTCTTGCTGGTGTGCGTCCCCAACGCCCTTCGTCCTTGCTCCAGGAACGTTCCTCCAGCCTCACCCCAATCGTCAGCGCTCTCTGGATCACGTCTTTAGTGCTCTGGGGTCGCTCCCCCCTCGCAAGTTCGTCTTTCACAGCCCCGTTCAACCCCTCCCAGAACAGGTCCCTGACGGCAGCTGAATCTTTTTCCCATCCCAGCGCGTTGACCAATGCAAAAAAGCGGGAGTGATATTGCCTGACAGTGGCTCTGCCTTGTTTCAATCCATGTACCTCTTTTCTGGCAATATCTACATCAATCTCTGGTAAAAAGCACGCATCCATCGCCTTAAGGAAGGCTTTCGCATTTTGGAGGGCTGGGTCTTTATCTCGGTACAGATTCCGCAGCCACGCTTTGGCGTCTCCGTGGAGATGCGTCAGTATGAAGCCTACTTTCTCCTGCTCATCTCTAAAGTCCTTCTTCAGCAATTCTAGGGCGAAAACCACGTCTGCTCTGAAGTTAGGATACTGCTGCAGATTCCCATCGAAATGCGACACAAGGCTGCCTCCTCTCTTTCCCAGCCCAATCCCCTCTGGTCTGGTTCCCGGCGCCCCCTGTTTAGCCAATATTTCCAACCTGATTTGCAGATCCTTGCAGGCAGCAGCGGATTCTTCTTCCCTCTTCCTGGATGCCAGTATTTCCGAGTTAAGTTGTGCCACTGCGTTTTGCAGGGCTGTTATTTGTTGTTCGGTAGTCATCTTGTCCTGCCTTCGTGAGCTCGCGAAGCACCAATCTTCGCCCCTCGCTGCGTCCACTCACGTTGCGAGGTTTTCTTTTTCTGAGATGGAGCTTACTGTCAGAGTTGCCTCTAGGTCCCAGCTCACAGAGGACCAACGCTAGTCAGTAATAACTTATAAAAGTCTTTATTGAAGATTAGTTTCCATTTCCAAACCGCAGCGTGCAACTCCACGTCTTAGAACCTAGACCGGCGAAGCTCCATCTGAGTCTCCGCTTCCTAGACACCAGTTTAAGACTCTAGCCTTACTCCACCTCTTCCGTTGTTCTTTCCTCCTCTGGGTCCTTCTGCCCCCTGGGGTTTTGCCCCTCCTTCCAGCGGGCTTTAGGACCTGGCTCCCTATCCGGGCTACCTGCTGTGCCGCTCGCCTGTACATTTGAACTTGGCGCGCGCGCCCAGCCGGTAACTTTCCTCTTGACCGTTTCCCCGCTCTCCGATGGAGGCGTGGTCAATCCTGACTCATCTCCTCTCGCTGGTGGTGAGAACACTGGTCCCGATGCCTGGGACTCCTCCCCCCCACTGCGCTCTGGTGGGGAAGCTGGTCCTGATTTCCAACTGCTGCTCTGGGAGTCCCCGCTGGCCCCTTCCTTCTGGTGTTTCCCCCTTGGCACCCCCCTTGCCCTGGCCATCGGCGCTCCCTTCTGTGAATCTTCCGATTCGCTGGAGAGGCTCATGGAATCACTCTGACCACTGTCACCGCCTACGCTCCCCTCGGATTCCTCCCCCTCGCTCTCCATTTCCTCCCT
>NC_138513.1:49980314-50091699 GCF_964252035.2 Podarcis erhardii | reverse complement strand
CCGGAGAGGCTGGCAGGGACGGGGCCCTCAGGTGAGCCTGGGAGAGAGAGGGGCCCCTGGGGGGATCTGCACTCTGCACGCCCTCAGAGGCAAAAGAGGCAGGCAGGGACGGGGCCCCCAGGTGAGCCCGGGAGAGAGAGGGGCCCCTGGGGGTGGATCCTGCACTCTGCACGCCCTCAGAGGCCAGAGAGGCTGGCAGGGACGGGGCCCTCAGGTGAGCCTGGGAGAGAGAGGGGCCCCTGGGGGGATCTGCACTCTGCACGCCCTCAGAGGCAAAAGAGGCAGGCAGGGACGGGGCCCCCAGGTGAGCCCGGGAGAGAGAGGGGCCCCTGGGGGTGGATCCTGCATTCTGCACGCCCTCAGAGGCCAGAGAGGCTGGCAGGGGGACGGGGCCCTCAGGTGAGCCCGGGAGAGAGAGGGGCCCCTGGGGGGTGGATCCTGCACTCTGCACGCCCTCAGAGGCCAGAGAGGCTGGCAGGGACGGGACCCCCAGGTGAGCCCGGGAGAGAGAGGGGCCCCTGCGGGTGGATCCTGCACTCTGCACGCCTTCAGAGGAAGGAAAGGCTGGCAGGGACGGGACCCCCAGGTGAGCCCGGGAGAGAGAGGGGCCCCTGGGGGTGGATCCTGCACTCTGCACACCCTCAGAGGCCGGAGAGGCTGGCAGGGACGGGACCCCCAGGTGAGCCCGGGAGAGAGAGGGGCCCCTGGGGGTGGATCCTGCACTCTGCACACCCTCAGAGGCCGGAGAGGCTGGCAGGGACGGGGCCCCAGGTGAGCCCGGGAGAGAGAGGGGCCCCTGCGGGTGGATCCTGCACTCTGCACGCCCTCAGAGGCCGGAAAGGCTGGCAGGGACGGGACCCCCAGGTGAGCCCGGGACAGAGAGGGGCCCCTGGGGGTGGATCCTGCACTCTGCACACCCTCAGAGGCCGGAGAGGCTGGCAGGGACGGGACCCCCAGGTGAGACCGGTAGAGAGAGGGGCCCCTGGGGGGTGGATCCTGCACTCTGCACGCCCTCAGAGTCCGGAAAGGCTGGCAGGGACGGGACCCCCAGGTGAGCCCGGGAGAGAGAGGGGCCCCTGGGGGTGGATCCTGCACTCTGCACACCCTCAGAGGCCGGAGAGGCTGGCAGGGACGGGGACCCCAGGTGAGCCCGGGAGAGAGAGGGGCCCCTGGGGGGATCTGCACTCTGCACGCCCTCAGAGGCTGGAGAGGCTGGCACGGACGTGGCCCCCAGGTGAGCCCGGGAGAGAGAGGGGCCCCTGGGGGGATCTGCACTCTGCACGCCCTCAGAGGCCAGAGAGGCTGGCAGGAACGGGGCCCCCAGGTGAGCCCGGGAGAGAGAGGGGCCCCTGGGGGGATCTGCACTCTGCACGCCCTCAGAGGCCAGAGAGGCTGGCAGGGACGGGGCCCCCAGGTGAGCCCGGGAGAGAGAGGGGCCTCTGGGGGATTTGCACTCTGCACGCCCTCAGAGGCCGGAGAGGCTGGCAGGGGCAGGGACCCCAGGTGAGCCCGGGAGAGAGAGGGGCCTCTGGGGGATTTGCACTCTGCACGCCCTCAGAGGCCGGAGAGGCTGGCAGGGACGGGGCCCCAGGTGAGCCAGGGAGAGAGAGGGGCCTCTGGGGGATTTGCACTCTGCACGCCCTCAGAGGCCAGAGAGGCTGGCAGGGGCAGGGACCTCAGGTGTGTCTGTGAAAGAGAGGTGCCCCTGGGGGAATCTGCATTCTGCACGCCCTCAGAGGCCAGAGAGGCTGGCAGGGACGGGGCCCACAGGTGAGCCAGGGAGAGAGAGGGGCCCCTGGGGGGATTTGGACTCTGCACGCCCTCAGAGGCCGGAGAGGCTGGCAGGGGCAGGGACCCCAGGTGAGCCCGGGAGAGAGAGGGGCCTCTGGGGGATTTGCACTCTGCACGCCCTCAGAGGCCAGAGAGGCTGGCAGGGACGGGGCCCCCAGGTGAGCCCGGGAGAGAGAGGGGCCCCTGGGGGGATCTGCACTCTGCACGCCCTCAGAGGCCAGAGAGGCTGGCAGGGACGGGGCCCCCAGGTGAGCTCGGGAGAGAGAGGGGCCCCTGGGGGGATTTGACTCTGCACGCCCTCAGAGGCAAGAGAGGCTGGCAGGGACGGGGCCCCCAGGTGAGCCCGGGAGAGAGAGGGGCCCCTGGGGGGATCTGCACTCTGCACGCCCTCAGAGGCCAGAGAGGCTGGCAGGGACGGGGCCCCCAGGTGAGCTCGGGAGAGAGAGGGGCCCCTGGGGGGATTTGACTCTGCACGCCCTCAGAGGCAAGAGAGGCTGGCAGGGACGGGGCCCCCAGGTGAGCCCGGGAGAGAGAGGGGCCCCTGGGGGGATCTGCACTCGCCACGCCCTCAGAGGCCAGAGAGGCTGGCAGGGACGGGGCCCCCAGGTGAGCCCGGGAGAGAGAGGGGCCTCTGGGGGAATTGCACTCTGCACGCCCTCAGAGGCTGGAGAGGCTGGCAGGGGCGGGGCCCTCAGCTGAGCCCCTTAGAGAGAGAGAGGGGCCCCTGGGGGATTTGCACTCTGCACACCCTCAGAGGCCGGAGAGGATGGCAGGGACGGGGCCCTCAGGTGAGCCCCTTAGAGAGAGAGAGGGGCCCCTGGGGGATTTGCACTCTGCACAACCTCCGAGGCCGGAGAGGCTGGCAGGGACGGGTCCCCCAGGTGAGCCCGGGAGAGAGAGGGGCCCCTGGGGGGATCTGCGCTCTGCACACCCTCAGAGGCAGGGGAGGCTGTCAGGGACGGGGCCCTCAGGTGAGCCCTGGAGAGAGAGGGGCCCCTGGGGGATTTGCACTCTGCACACCCTCAGAGGCCGGAGAGGCTGGCAGGGACGGGGCCCCCAGGTGAGCCCGGGAGAGAGAGGGGCCCCTGGGGGGATCTGCACTCTGCACACCCTCAGAGGCCGGAGAGGCTGGCAGGGATGGGGCCCCCAGGTGAGCCCGGGAGAGAGAGGGGCCACTTGGGGGATCTGCACTCTGCACGCCCTCAGAGGCCAGAGAGGCTGGCAGGGGCAGGGACCCCAGGTGAGCCGGGGAGAGAGAGGGGCCCCTGGGGGTGGATCCTGCACTCTGCACGCCCTCAGAGGCCAGAGAGGCTGGCAGGGACGGGGCCCTCAGGTGAGCCCGGGAGAGAGAGTGGCCCCTGGGGGGTGGATCCTGCACTCTGCACGCCCTTAGAGGCCGGAGAGGCTGGCAGGGACGGGGCCCCCAGGTGAGCCCGGGAGAGAGAGGGGCCCCTTGGGGGATCTGCACTCTGCACGCCCTCAGAGGCCAGAGAGGCTGGCAGGGGCAGGGACCCCAGGTGAGTCTGGGAAAGAGAGGGGCCCCTCGGGGGGTTGCACTCTGCAAACCCTCAGAGGCCGGAGAGGCTGGCAGGGACGGGGCCCCAAGGTGAGCCCGAGAGAGAGAGGGGCCCCTGGGGGGATCTGCACTCTGCACGCCCTCAGAGGCTGGAGAGGCTGGCAGGGACGGGGCCCCCAAGTGAGCCCGGGAGAGAGAGGGGCCCCTGGGGGGATCTGCACTCTGCACGCCCTCAGAGGCTGGAGAGGCTGGCAGGGACGGGAACCCCCAAGTGAGCCCGGGAGAGAGAGGGGCCCCTGGGGTTGGATCCTGCACTCTGCACGCCCTCAGAAGCCGGAGAGGCTGGCAGGGACGGGGCCCCCAGGTGAGCCCGGGAGAGAGAGGGGCCCCTGGGGGGATCTGCACTCTGCACGCGCTCAGAGGCCGGAGAGGCTGGCAGGGACGGGGCCCCAGGTGAGCCCGGGAGAGAGAGGGGTCCTGGGGGGTGGATCCTGCACTCTGCACGCCCTCAGAGGCCAGAGAGGCTGGCAGGGACGGGGCCCCCAGGTGAGCCCGGGAGAGAGAGGGGCCTCTGGGGGATTTGCACTCTTCACGCCCTCAGAGGCTGGAGAGGCTGGCAGGGGTGGGGCCCCCAGGTGAGCCTTGGAGAGTGAGGGGCCCCTGGGGGATTTGCACTCTGCACACCCTCAGAGGCCGGAGAGGCTGGCAGGGACGGGGCCCCCAGGTGAGCCCGGGAGAGAGAGGGGCCCCTGGGGGGATCTGCACTCTGCACACCCTCAGAGGCCGGAGAGGCTGGCAGGGATGGGGCCCCCAGGTGAGCCCGGGAGAGAGAGGGGCCACTTGGGGGATCTGCACTCTGCACGCCCTCAGAGGCCAGAGAGGCTGGCAGGGGCAGGGACCCCAGGTGAGCCGGGGAGAGAGAGGGGCCCCTGGGGGTGGATCCTGCACTCTGCACGCCCTCAGAGGCCAGAGAGGCTGGCAGGGACGGGGCCCTCAGGTGAGCCCGGGAGAGAGAGTGGCCCCTGGGGGGTGGATCCTGCACTCTGCACGCCCTTAGAGGCCGGAGAGGCTGGCAGGGACGGGGCCCCCAGGTGAGCCCGGGAGAGAGAGGGGCCCCTTGGGGGATCTGCACTCTGCACGCCCTCAGAGGCCAGAGAGGCTGGCAGGGGCAGGGACCCCAGGTGAGTCTGGGAAAGAGAGGGGCCCCTCGGGGGGTTGCACTCTGCAAACCCTCAGAGGCCGGAGAGGCTGGCAGGGACGGGGCCCCAAGGTGAGCCCGAGAGAGAGAGGGGCCCCTGGGGGGATCTGCACTCTGCACGCCCTCAGAGGCCGGAGAGGCTGGCAGGGACGGGGGCCCCAGGTGAGCCCGGGAGAGAGAGGGGCCCCTGGGGGGATTTGACTCTGCACGCCCTCAGAGACCAGAGAGGCTGGCAGGGACGGGGCCCCAGGTGAGCCTGGGAGAGAGAGGGGCCCCTGGGGGATTTGCACTCTGCACACCCTCAGAGGCCAGAGAGGCTGGCAGGGACGGGGCCCCCAGTTGAGCCCGGGAGAGAGAGGGTCCCCTGGGCGGATCTGCACTCTGCACACCCTCAGAGGCCGGAGAGGCTGGCAGGGACGGGGCCCTCAGGTGAGCCCGGGAGAGAGAGGGGCCCCTGGAGGGTGGATCCTGCACTCTGCACGCCCTCAGAGGCCAGAGAGGCTGGCAGAGACGGGGCCCCCAGGTGAGCCCGGGAGAGAGAGCGGCCTCTGGGGGATTTGCACTCTGCACGCCCTCAGAGGCCAGAGAGGCTGGCAGGGACGGGGCCCCAGGTGAGCCCGGGAGAAGGAGGGGCCCCTTGGGGGATTTGGACTCTGCACGCCCTCAGAGGCCGGAGAGGCGGCAGGGGCAGGGACCCCAGGTGATTCTGGGAAAGAGAGCGGCCCCTGGGGGGGTTGCACTCTGCACACCCTCAGAGGCCGGAGAGGCTGGCAGGGACGGGGCCCCCAGGTGAGCCCGGGAGAGAGAGGGGCCCCTGGGGGGATCTGCACTCTGCACACCCTCAGAGTCCGGAGAGGCTGGCAGGGACGGGGCCCCAGGTGAGCCCGGGATAGAGAGGGGCCCCTGGGGGATTTGCACTCTGCACGCCCTCAGAGGCCGTAGAGGATGGGAGGGACGGGGCCCCCAGGTGAGCCCGGGAGATAGAGAGAGGGGCCCCTGGGGGGATCTGCACTCTGCACGCCCTCAGAGGCCGGAGAGGCTGGCAGGGACGGGGCCCCCAGGTCAGCCCGGGAGAGAGAGGGGCCCCTGGGGGGATTTGCACTCTGCACGCCCTCAGAGGCCGGAGAGGCTGGCAGGGACGGGGCCCCCAGGTCAGCCCGGGAGAGAGAGGGGCCCCTGGGGTGATTTGCACTCTGCACGCCCTCAGAGGCCGGAGAGGCTGGCAGGAACGGGGACCCCAGGTGAGCCTGGGAGAGAGAGGGGCCCCTGGGGGTGGATCCTGCACTCTGCACACCCTCAGAGGCCGAAGAGGCTGGCAGGGACGGGGCCCTCAGGTGAGCCCGGAAGAGAGAGGGGCCCTTGGGGGTGGATCCTGCACTCTGCACGCCCTCAGAGGCCGGAGAAGCTGGCAGGGACGGGGCCCCCAGGTGAGCCCGGGAGAGAGAGGGGCCCCTGGGGGGATCTGCACTCTGCACGCCCTCGGAGGCCGGAGAGGCTGGCAGAGCAGGGCCCCCAGGTGAGCCCGGGAGAGAGAGGGGCCCCTGGGGGGATCTGCACTCTGTACGCCCTCAGAGGCCAGAGAGGCTGGCAGGGACGTGGCCCCCAGGTGAGCCCGGGAGAGAGAGGGGCCACTGGGGGTGGATCCTGCACTCTGCACGCCCTCAGAGGCCAGAGAGGCTGGCAGGGGCAGGGACCCCAGGTGAGCCCGGGAGAGAGAGAGAGGGACCCCTGGAGGGATCTGCACTCTGCACGCCCTCAGAAGCCGGAGAGGCTGGCAGGAACGGGGCCCTCTGGTTTGCCTGGGAGAGAGAGGGGCCCCTGGGGGGATCTGCACTCTGCACTCCCTCAGAGGCCAGAGAGGCTGGCAGGGACGGGGCCCCCAGGTGAGCCCGGGAGAGAGAGGGGCCCCTGGCGGGATCTGCACTCTGCACACCCTCAGAGGCCGGAGAGGCTGGCAGGGACGGGGCCCCCAGGTGAGCCCAGGAGAGTGAGGGGCCCCTGGGGGATCTGCACTCTGCACGCCCTCAGAGGGCGGAGAGGCAGGCAGGGACGGGGCCCCCAGGTGAGCCTGGGAGAGAGAGGGGCCCCTGGGGGATTTGCACTCTGCACGCCCTCAGAGGCCGGAGAGGCTGGCAGGGACGGGGACCCCAGGTGAGCCTGGGAGAGAGAGGGGCCCCTGGGGGTGGATCCTGCACTCTGCCCACCCTCAGAGGCCGGAGAGGCTGGCAGGGACGGGGCCCTCAGGTGAGCCCGGAAGAGAGAGGGGCCCCTGGGGGTGGATCCTACACTCTGCACGCCCTCAGAGGCCGGAGAGGCTGGCAGGGACGGGGACCCCAGGTGAGCCTGGGAGAGAGAGGGGCCCCTGGGGGTGGATCCTGCACTCTGCCCACCCTCAGAGGCCGGAGAGGCTGGCAGGGACGGGGCCCTCAGGTGAGCCCGGAAGAGAGAGGGGCCCCTGGGGGTGGATCCTACACTCTGCACGCCCTCAGAGGCCGGAGAGGCTGGCAGGGACGGGGCCCCCAGGTGAGCCTGGGAGAGAGAGGGGCCCCTGGGGGATTTGCACTCTGCACGCCCTCAGAGGCCAGAGAGGCTGGCAGAGCAGGGCCCCCAGGTGAGCCCGGGAGAGAGAGGGGCCACTGGGAGTGGATCCTGCACTCTGCACGCCCTCAGAGGCCAGAGAGGCTGGCAGGGGCAGGGACCCCAGGTGAGTCTGGGAAAGAGAGGGGCCCCTGGGCGGATTTGCACTCTGCACGCTCTCAGAGGCCGTAGAGACTGGCAGGGACGGGGCCCCCAGGTGAGCCCGGGAGAGAGAGGGGCCCCTGGGGGATCTGCACTCTGCACACCCTCAGAGGCCGGAGAGGCTGGCAGGGGGAGTGCCCTCAGGTGAGCCCGGGAGAGAGAGGGGCCCCTCGGGGGGGTTGCACTCTGCACGCCCTCAGAGGCAAAAGAGGCAGGCAGGGACGGGGCCCCCAGGTGAGCCCGGGAGAGAGAGGGGCCCCTGGGGGGTGGATCCTGCACTCTGCACGCCCTCAGAGGCCAGAGAGGCTGGCAGGGACGGGGCCCTCAGGTGAGCCCGGGAGAGAAAGGGGCCCCTGGGGGTGGATCCTGCACTCTGCACGCCCTCAGAGGCCGGAGAGGCTGGCAGGAACGGGGCCCCCAGGTGAGCCCAGGAGAGAGAGGGGCCCCTGGGGGGTGGATCCTGCACTCTGCACGCCCTCGGAGGCCGGAGAGGCTGGCAGGGACGGGGCCCTCAGGTTAGTCTGGGAGAGAGAGGGGCCCCTGGGGGGTGGATCCTGCACTCTGCATGCCCTCAGAGGCCAGAGAGGCTGGCACGGACGGGGCCCCCAGGTAAGCCTGGGAGAGAGAGGGGCCCCTGGGGGGTGGATCCTGTACGCTGCACGCCCTCAGAGGCCGGAGAGGCTGGCAGGGACGGGGCCCGCAGGTGAGCCCGGGAGAGAGAGGGGCCCCTGGGGGTGGATCCTGCACTCTGCACGCCCTCAGAGGCCAGAGAGGCTGGCACGGACGGGGCCCCCAGGTGAGCCCGGGAGAGAGAGGGGCCCCTGGGGGTGGATCCTGCACTCTGCACACCCTCAGAGGCCGGAGAGGCTGGCAGGGACGGGGCCCTCAGGTGAGCCCGGGAGAGAGAGGGGCGCCTGGGGGGTGGATCCTGCACTCTGCACACCCTCAGAGGCCAGAGAGGCTGGCAGGGACGGGGCCCTCAGGTGAGCCCGGGAGAGAGAGGGGCCCCTGGGGGTGGATCCTGCACTCTGCACGCCCTCAGAGGCCAGAGAGGCTGGCAGGGACGGGGCCCTCAGGTGAGCCCGGGAGAGAGAGGGGCCCCTGGGGGGTGGATCCTGCACTCTGCACGCCCTCAGAGGCCAGAGAGGCTGGCAGGGACGGGGCCCCCAGGTGAGCCCGGGAGAGAGAGGGGCCCCTGGGGGTGGATCCTGCACTCTGCACACCCTCAGAGGCCGGAGAGGCTGGCAGGGACGGGGACCCCAGGTGAGCCCGGGAGAGAGAGGGGCCCCTGGGGGTGGATCCTGCACTCTGCACACCCTCAGAGGCCGGAGAGGCTGGCAGGAATGGGGCCCCCAGGTGAGTCCAGGAGAGAGAGGGACCCCTGGGGGTCGATCCTGCACTCTGCACACCCTCAGAGGCCAGAGAGGCTGGCACGGACGGGGCCCCCAGGTGAGCCCAGGAGAGAGAGGGACCCCTGGGGGGATCTGCACTCTGCACGCCCTCGGAGGCCGGAGAGGCTGGCAGAGACGGGGCCCCCAGGTGAGCCCAGGAGAGAGAGGGACCCCTGGGGGGATCTGCACTCTGCACGCCCTCGGAGGCCGGAGAGGCTGGCAGGGACGGGGCCCCCAGGTGAGCCCGGGAGAAAGAGGGGCCCCTGGATGGACGGGGCCCCAGGTGAGCCCGGGAGAGAGAGGGACCCCTGGGGGGATCTGCACTCTGCACGCCCTCAGAGGCTGGAGAGGCTGGCAGGGACGGGGCCCCCAGGTGAGCCCGGGAGAGAGAGGGGCCCCTGGGGGTGGATCCTGCACTCTGCAAACCCTCAGAGGCCGGAGAGGCTGGCATGGACGGGGCCCTCAGTTGAGCCCTGGAGAGAGAGGGGCCCCTGGAGGGTGGATCCTGCACTCTGCACGCCCTCAGAGGCCAGAGAGGCTGGCAGGGACGGGGCCCCCAGGTGACCCCTGGAGAGAGAGGGGCCTCTGGGGGATTTGCACTCTGCACGCCCTCAGATGCCGGAGAGGCTGGGAGGGACAGGGCCCCCAGGTGATCCCGGGAGAGAGAGGGGCCCCTGGGGGGATCTGCACTCTGCACACCCTCAGAGGCCGGAGAGGCTGGCAGGGACGGGCCCCCCAGGTGAGCCCGGGAGAGAGAGAGAGGGGCCCCTGGGGGGATCTGCACTCTGCTCAACCTCAGAGGCCGGAGAGGCTGGCAGGGATGGGGCCCCCAGGTGAGCCCGGGAGAGAGAGGGGCCACTTGGGGGATCTGCACTCTGCACGCCCTCAGAGGCCAGATAGCCTGGCAGGGGCGGGGCCCCCAGGTGAGCCTGGGAGAGAGAGGGGCCCCTGGGGGTGGATCCTGCACTCTGCACGCCCTCAGAGTCTGGAGAGGCTGTTAGGGATGGGGCCCCCAGGTGAGCCCGGGAGAGAGAGGGGCCCCTGGGGGTGGATCCTGCACTCTGCACGCCCTCAGAGGCCAGAGAGGCTGGCAGGGACGGGGCCCCCAGGTGAGCCCGGGAGAGAGAGGGGCCCCTGGGGGGTGGATCCTGCACTCTGCACGCCCTCAGAGGTCGGAGAGGCTGGCAGGGACGGGGCCCCCAGGTGAGCCCGGGAGAGAGAGGGGCCCCTGGGGGTGGATCCTGCACTCTGCACGCCCTCAGAGTCTGGAGAGGCTGTTAGGGACGGGGCCCCCAGGTGAGCCCGGGAGAGAGAGGGGCCCCTGGGGGTGGATCCTGCACTCTGCACGCCCTCAGAGGCCAGAGAGGCTGGCAGGGACGGGGCCCCCAGGTGAGCCCGGGAGAGAGAGGGGCCCCTGGGGGGTGGATCCTGCACTCTGCACGCCCTCAGAGGCCGGAGAGGCTGGCAGGGGCAGTGACCCCAGGTGAGCCCGGGAGAGAGAGGGGCCCCTGGGGGTGGATCCTGCACTCTGCACGCCCTCAGAGTCTGGAGAGGCTGTTAGGGACGGGGCCCCCAGGTGAGCCCGGGAGAGAGAGGGGCCCCTGGGGGTGGATCCTGCACTCTGCACGCCCTCAGAGGCCAGAGAGGCTGGCAGGGACGGGGCCCCCAGGTGAGCCCGGGAGAGAGAGGGGCCCCTGGGGGGTGGATCCTGCACTCTGCACGCCCTCAGAGGCCGGAGAGGCTGGCAGGGACGGGGCCCCCAGGTGAGCCCGGGAGAGAGATGGGCCCCTTGGGTGATCTGCACTCTGCACGCCCTCAGAGGCCAGATAGCCTGGCAGGGGCGGGGCCCCCAGGTGAGCCTGGGAGAGAGAGGGGCCCCTGGGGGATTGTCACTCTGCACACCCTCAGAGGCCGGAGAGGCTGGCAGGGACGGGGCCCCCAGGTGAGCCTGGGAGAGAGAGGGGCCCCTGGGGGATTTGCACTCTGCACACCCTCAGAGGCCGGAGAGGCTGGCAGGGACGGGGCCCCCAGGTGAGCCTGGGAGAGAGAGGGGCCCCTGGGGGATTTGCACTCTGCACGCCCTCAGAGGCCGGAGAGGCTGGCAGGGACGGGGCCCCCAGGTGAGCCTGGGAGAGAGAGGGGCCCCTGGGGGATTTGCACTCTGCACACCCTCAGAGGCTGGAGAGGCTGGCAGGGACGGGGCCCCAAGTGAGCCCGGGAGAGTGAGGGGCCCCTGGGGGGATCTGCACTCTGCACACCCTCAGAGGCCGGAGAGGCTGGCAGGGACGGGTCCCCCAGGTGAGCCCGGGAGAGAGAGGGGCCCCTGGGGGGATCTGCACTCTGCACGCCCTTAGAGGCCAGAGAGGCTGGCAGGGACGGGGCCCTCAGGTGAGCCCGGGAGAGGGGCCCCTGGGGGATTTGCACTCTGCACGCTCTCAGAGGCTGTAGAGGCTGGCAGGGACGGGGCCCCAAGGTGAGCCCGGGAGAGAGAGGGGCCCCTGGGGGAATCTGCACACTACACGCCCTCAGAGGCCGGAGAGGCTGGCAGGGACGGGGCCCCCAGGTGAGCCAGGGAGAGAGAGGGGCCCCTGGGGGGATTTGGACTCTGCACGCCCTCAGAGGCCGGAGAGGCTGGCAGGGGCAGGGACCCCAGGTGAGCCCGGGAGAGAGAGGGGCCCCTGGGGGTGGATCCTGCACTCTGCACTCCCTCAGAGGCCGGAGAGGCTGGCAGGGACGGGGCCCCCAGGTGAGCCCGGGAGAGAGAGGGGCTCCTGGGGGGTGGATCCTGCACTCTGCAAACCCTCAGAGGCCGGAGACGCTGGCAGGGACGGGGCCCCCAGGTGAGCCCGGGATAGAGAGGGGCCCCTGGGGGTGGATCCTGCACTCTGCACTCCCTCAGAGGCCGGAGAGGCTGCCAGGGATGGGGCCCCCAGGTGAGCCCGGGAGAGAGAGGGGCCCCTGGGGGATTTGCACTCTGCACGCCCTCAGAGGCCGGAGAGGCTGGCAGGGACGGGGCCCCAAGGTGAGCCCGAGAGAGAGACGGGCCCCTGGGGGGATTTGACTCTGCACGCCCTCAGAGACGGGGCCCTCAGGTGAGCCGGGGAGAGAGACGGGCCCCTGGGGGTGGATCCTGCACTCTGCACGCCCTCAGAGGCCAGAGAGGCTGGCAGGGACGGGGGCCCCAGGTGAGCCCAGGAGAGAGAGGGGCCCCTGGGGGGTGGATCATGCACTCTGCACGCCCTCAGAGGCCGGAGAGGCTGGCAGGGGCAGGGACCCCAGGTGAGTCTGCGAAAGAGAGGGGCCCCTCGGGGGGTTGCAATCTGCAAACCCTCAGAGGCCGGAGATGCTGGCAGGGACGGGGCCCCCAGGTGAGCCCGGGAGAGAGAGGGGCCCCTGGGGGGATTTGCACTCTGCACGCCCTCAGAGGCTGGAGAGGCTGGCAGGGACGGGGCCCCCAGGTGAGCATGGGAGAGAGAGGGGCCCCTGGGGGATTTGCACGCTGCACACCCTCAGAGGCCGGAGAGGCTGGCAGGGACGGGGCCCCAGGTGAGCCCGGGAGAGAGAGAGGCCCTTGGGGGTGGATCCTGCACTCTGCACACCCTCAGAGGCCAGAGAGGCTGGCAGGGACGGGGCCCCCAGGTGAGCCTGGGAGAGAGAGGGGCCCCTGGGGGATTTGCACTCTGCACACCCTCAGAGGCCGGAGAGGCTGGCAGGTACGGGGCCCCAAGTGAGCCCGGGAGAGTGAGGGGCCCCTGGGGGGATCTGCACTCTGCACACCCTCAGAGGCCGGAGAGGCTGGCAGGGACGGGTCCCCCAGGTGAACCCGGGAGAGAGAGGGGCCCCTGGGGGGATCTGCACTCTGCACGCCCTCAGAGGCCAGAGAGGCTGGCAGGGACGGGGCCCTCAGGTGAGCCCGGGAGAGGGGCCCCTGGGGGATTTGCACTCTGCACGCTCTCAGAGGCCGTAGAGGCTGGCAGGGACGGGGCCCCAAGGTGAGCCCGGGAGAGAGAGGGGCCCCTGGGGGATTTGGACTCTGCACGCCCTCAGAGGCCGGAGAGGCTGGCAGGGGCAGGGACCCCAGGTGAGCCCGGGAGAGAGAGGGGCCCCTGGGGGTGGATCCTGCACTCTGCACGCCCTCAGAGGCCAGAGAGGCTGGCAGGGACGGGGCCCTCAGGTTAGTCTGGGAGAGAGAGGGGCCCCTGGGGGTGGATCCTGCACTCTGCACGCCCTCAGAGGCCGGAGAGGCTGGCAGGGATGGGGCCCCCAGGTGAGTCTGGGAGAGAGAGGGGCCCCTGGGGGGATCTGCACTCTGCACACCCTCAGAGGCCGGAGAGGCTGGCAGGGACGGGGCCCTCAGGTTAGTCTGGGAGAGAGAGGGGCCCCTGGGGGGTGGATCCTGCACTCTGCACACCCTCAGAGGCCGGAGAGGCTTGCAGGGATGGGGCCCTCAGGTGAGTCTGGGAGAGAGAGGGGCCCCTGGGGGGATTTGCACTCTGCACACCCTCAGAGGCCAGAGAGGCTGGCAGGGATGGGGCCCTCAGGTTAGTCTGGGAGAGAGAGGGGCCCCTGGGGGGTGGATCCTGCACTCTGCACACCCTCAGAGGCCGGAGAGGCTGGCAGGGATGGGGCCCTCAGGTGAGTCTGGGAGAGAGAGTGGCCCCTGGGGGGATTTGCACTCTGCACACCCTCAGAGGCCGGAGAGGCTGGCAGGGATGGGGCCCTCAGGTGAGTCTGGGAGATAGAGGGGCCCCTGGGGGGATTTGCACTCTGCACGCCCTCAGAGGCCGGAGAGGCTGGCAGGGACGGGGCCCCCAGGTGAGCCCGGGAGAGAGAGAGAGGGGCCCCTGGGGGGATCTGCACTCTGCACACCCTCAGAGGCTGGAGAGGCTGGCAGGGACGGGGCCCCCAGGTGAGCCCGGGAGAGAGAGGGGCCCCTGGGGGGTGGATCCTGCACTCTGCACACCCTCAGAGGCCAGAGAGGCTGGCACGGACGGGGCCCCCAGGTGAGCCTTGGAGAGAGAGGGGCCCCTGGGGGATTTGCACTCTGCACGCCCTCAGAGGCCGGAAAGGCTGGCAGGGACGGGTCCCCCAGGTGAGCCCGGGAGAGAGAGGGGCCCCTGGGGGTGGATCCTGCACTCTGCACACCCTCAGAGGCCGGAGAGGCTGGCAGGAACGGGGCCCCCAGGTGAGCCCGGGAGAGAGAGGGGCCCCTGGGGGTGGATCCTGCACTCTGCACACCCTCGGAGGCTGGAGAGGCTGGCAGGGACAGGGCCCCCAGGTGAGCCCAGGAGAGAGAGGGGCCCCTGGGGGGATCTGCACTCTGCACGCCCTCAGAGGCCAGAGAGGCTGGCAGGGACGGGGCCCCTAGGTGAGCCCAGGAGAGAGAGGGACCCCTGGGGGGATCTGCACTCTGCACGCCCTCGGAGGCCTGTAGAGGCTGGCAGGGACGGGTCCCCCAGGTGAGCCCGGGAGAGAGAGGGGCCCCTGGGGGTGGATCCTGCACTCTGCACACCCTCAGAGGCCGGAGAGGCTGGCAGGAACGGGGCCCCCAGGTGAGCCCGGGAGAGAGAGGGGCCCCTGGGGGTGGATCCTGCACTCTGCACACCCTCGGAGGCTGGAGAGGCTGGCAGGGACAGGGCCCCCAGGTGAGCCCAGGAGAGAGAGGGGCCCCTGGGGGGATCTGCACTCTGCACGCCCTCAGAGGCCAGAGAGGCTGGCAGGGACGGGGCCCCTAGGTGAGCCCAGGAGAGAGAGGGACCCCTGGGGGGATCTGCACTCTGCACGCCCTCGGAGGCCTGTAGAGGCTGGCAGGGACGGGGCCCCCAAGTGAGCCCGGGAGAGAGAGGGGCCACTGGAGGGATCTGCACTCAGCACGCCCTCAGAGGCTGGAGAGGCTGGCAGGGACGGGGCCCCCAGGTGAGCCCGGGAGAGAGAGGGGCCCCTGGGGGATTTGCACTCTGCACGCCCTCAGAGGCCGGAGAGGCTGGCAGGGACGGGGCCCCCAGGTGAGCCTGGGAGAGAGAGGGGCCCCTGGGGGATTTGCACTCTGCACGCCCTCAGAGGCCGGAGAGGCTGGCAGGGACGTGGCCCCCAGGTGAGCCCGGGAGAGAGAGGGGCCACTGGTGGTGGATCCTGCACTCTACACGCCCTCAGAGGCCAGAGAGGCTGGCAGGGGCAGGGACCCCAGGTTAGTCTGGGAAAGAGAGGGGCCCCTCGGAGGGTTGCACTCTGCACACCCTCAGAGGCCGGAGAGGCTGGCAGGGACGGGGCCCCCAGGTGAGCCCGGGAGAGCGAGGGGCCCCTGGGGGATCTGCACTCTGCACACCCTCAGAGGCCGGAGAGGCTGGCAGGGATGGGGCCCCCAGGTGAGCCCGGGAGAGAGAGAGAGGGGCCCCTGGGGGGATCTGCACTCTGCACACCCTCAGAGGCTGGAGAGGCTGGCAGGGACGGGGCCCTCAGGTGAGCCCGGGAAAGAGAGGGTCCCCTGGGGGATTTGCACTCTGCACGCCCTCAGAGGCCGGAAAGGCTGGCAGGGACGGGGCCCCCAGGTCAGCCCGGGAAAGAGAGGGGCCCCTGGAGGGACGGGGCCCCAGGTGAGCCCCGGAGAGAGAGGGGCCCCTGGGGGGATCTGCACTCTCCACGCCCTCAGAGGCCGGAGAGGCCGGCAGGGATGGGGCCCCCAGGTGAGCCTGGGAGAGAGAGGGGCCCCTGGGGGATCTGCACTCTGCACACCCTCAGAGGCCGGAGAGGCTGGCACGGACGGGGCCCCCAGGTGAGCCTGGGAGAGAGAGGGGCCCCTGGGGGGATCTGCACTCTGCACGCCCTCAGAGGCCGGAGAGGCTGGCAGGAACGGGGCCCCCAGGTGAGCCCGGGAGAGAGAGGGGCCCCTGGGGGGTGGATCCTGCACTCTGCACACCCTCGGAGGCTGGAGAGGCTGGCAGGGACGGGGCCCCCAGGTCAGCCCGGGAAAGAGAGGGGCCCCTGGAGGGACGGGGCCCCAGGTGAGCCCCGGAGAGAGAGGGGCCCCTGGGGGGATCTGCACTCTCCACGCCCTCAGAGGCCGGAGAGGCTGGCAGGGATGGGGCCCGCAGGTGAGCCTGGGAGAGAGAGGGGCCCCTGGGGGATCTGCACTCTGCACACCCTCAGAGGCCGGAGAGGCTGGCACGGACGGGGCCCCCAGGTGAGCCTGGGAGAGAGAGGGGCCCCTGGGGGGATCTGCACTCTGCACGCCCTCAGAGGCCGGAGAGGCTGGCAGGGACGGGGCCCTCTGGTGAGCCCGGGAGAGAGAGGGGCCCTTGGGGTGGGGGGATCCTGCTCTGGCACTTCTGGGAGGGATTTGCACTCTGCACGCCCTCAGAGGCTTCGTAGTCTAAGCTCAGGCGGCTCTTTGAGCTGGCATCTCTCTGGGGGGTTAGGCGTTTCTTCCCATTGGTCAACATCCTTCTTAAATAGTGGTGCCCAGAACTGGACACATTATTCCAGGTGGGGACTGACCAAGGCAGAATAGAGCTCAGTCTTGTAAGCCACTGGTATTAGTAGCAATAAAAGTAATAATAATCACAAGAAGAATAGACTTCGTTAACAAATATTTATGCTGCTTAACTGTGTGTGCATTGCAATCACTTGTTCATTGTTGTGCGTAGTAATTTTAAGTGCATTCTTAATATTACCATCAATGTGCAATACTGTTAAAATGCATAATTTCTTTAAATATAAACACAGAAATAAATGAAGCTCTAAATTCATGGGATGATGACCTGTGCCACAAACTGGGAAGCAGGCAGAGGGGCTTCTCGGTGGTGGCGCCTGCCCTGTGGAACGCCCTCCCCGCCTCCTTTCACAATGACTCACCCAGATTGGCGCCTGCCTCGCCTGCCTCGCCCGCCCCTAACCCGATCCCTAACCCTGGCCAATGCAATAAAATTCACTGGATCCCAGTCACGGCTTGGCTAAGGTCAGTTGCTACTCTTTGGATCAGGGAGCAGAGCTTACACGATACAGAAATTAAACCAACAGACTACGGAAGATGTCTTAAATGAATTTCTCAGTTTATTGATATACAAAGCTTAGGAGAACGAAATGATGTGAAGTGAGCTTATGAATGATAGTGCATAAATGCGGGAAATGGCGCATAGAAAATTGAATACATAGTACTGGCATAACCAAACAGTATTGTGGAATATTAGAATTGATATGGTTAATAGGTAGTCATGACAAAGCAAACAGACTCAAAAACCTAACTCCTCTCCCTCTAAACTATCTTGTTGTGAGATAAATATAAGTTTCCAAAACAGAAAATTATTAAAAGATAATAGTTTACAAACTAAGGGCAGTAGACCAGGACTCATTGTAGTCCTTGGCAAAGCAAGGGTGCAAATCATTTCCTCCCATCTTAGTGTTCATGTCAACAGGACTTCCTAAAATCCAGGCTAAGAAGGAACACAATCTCTTTCAGAGATGGAGAATAAACAGCATGGGTGAGTAGCTGTGTTTCCTTTATGCACTTCTGGACATCAGGAACATGGACTATTTTAAGAATCAGATGTCCCCTTAATTCCTTGTTGTCAGGTGCTCCTTTGTGTTCAGCTCAGGCCTCAGCACAATAATGTAGCACTTGGGAAGGAAGATGCAGCCCAGAAGCCCAGCGCTGGAGGCCAACATAGAGAAGATCTGCACGGCCACCATGTACTTGCCCTTGGTGCTCAGGTAGGTGGGCACAAAAGACACCCAAACACTGCAGAAGACCAGCATGCTGAAGGTGATCAGCTTGGCTTCGTTGAAGGAGCCAGGCAGCTTCCTGGCTAAGAAAGCCACCGTGAAGCAGGTGGCAGCCAAGAAGCCCAGGTAGCCGAGGGCAACGTAGAACATGGCCACAGACCCTTCGTTGCATTGCAGGATGATCTCTTCCACCTGGGAGCGCATGTCGGGCTCTGGGAATGGGGGAGAAGAGCCCAGCCAGATGGTGCAGATGAGAACTTGCCCCCCAGAACAGGAGATGACCATGGAGTTGGCCAGACTCTGGCCCAGCCATCTCCTCACTCTGTTCCCGGGCTTTGTGGCCAGGAAGGCCAGCACCACCGTGATGGTCTTTGCCAAGACAGAAGAAACAGCAACTGAGAAGATGATGCTGAAGGCCGTTTGTCGGAGAAGGCAGGTCTCTTTCCTTGGGCGCCCGATGAAGAGGAAGGAGGACCAAAAGGAAAGCAGGAGGGAGACGAGCAGGATGTAGGAGAGGTCCCGGTTGTTGGCTTTGACAATGGGAGTTTCCTTGTATTTAATGAAGATTCCCAACACAGCGTCTGCTGTTAAGGACAAGAAGAGGGCAATGGAAGCTAAAACCATTCCCAAATATTCTCCATAAGTCAGGAAGGTGGTAATCTTGGGGACACATTGATCTCTGTCCTTATTTGAATGGTGATCTTCTGAGCATTTGGTGCAATGTTCTGCATCTGTGGAAGATAAAAAGAATGGCTGTAGCATCACTTACATCCCTCATGATCGGTGCTTATTACGTTTTGAAGAAATCCTAGAGATTTCTTCCTTATGATCATTCCTTTCAACTCTCTTCCAGGATGTAATGAAGGGGATTAATCCTAAAGAAGTTGAGGAAGGAGCCACATTCCACAATGTCTGCAGAATTCTCACAAAAAGTGGGTGAGACTGGATTTCTGCCCTGTGTTTACTCTCTCCAGAAATTTCTTCCCCCTTGGAGTCACCCACCTTCCTGGGCGGAGAAGGTCCCTTCCGCACACCGAGCACAAGCATAGCAGCAAATGGGCTTTCCTTCTAGAACCACCTTGGCATATCCAGGCTGACATCTTTCTGTACACCTGGAACGAGGTACGCCCTAACCAGAAAGACAAGAAGGTGCAACAAAGAGGAACAGTTAGGAGTATTTGTGGGTATGTAATTCACTCATACAGTGAATTCAAACGGATCTCTGGAATGCAGCCTTTGAATCCCTCTTCAGGGTCCTTTCTGTCGGGAAATCAAGCCCATATCAGGAGAAACTGGCAACTCTCCAAGGCACCCGGCATGATTCCCTGTTGACCTCCCTGGCTGCATTCCCCAGCAGGCGCAGGCAAGGTCTCGATCGGTGATTCTTCTCAAACGTGAGAAGAACACCCCCCCTCTTTCCTGCCCCCTGGCAGGGGAAAGAGCTAGACAGAAACGTATTTACATGCCTTTATTTCTGTCTTTGCAGCGTTACAAAAAACATGACTGCTGTCTTCAAACTATAGCTGTGTAGAGACAAAACACTTCCTGTACTTCCAGGACAGGAATAACCGAAGAGCTCATATTACACTCTGAGCTAATTCCGGTGCTTCGCACTGTGAGTTGACTGTCCCTCTGTTTCCCACGGACAGTCCCAACATTCCCATCATGTTTACTTTTCAAGCTAGCACTTTGCAGCTGCATTGCATCCATATCGTAACAGTTTCTACCCCCCACTGACCATTGGGGTGACCAGAATATCTTTTTCTTCGTAATTCGTTCAGGACAACTGAGGTTTGCGCCACAGAACTCTGTTTCCTCTTCTCCGTTTACCTGCTTCCCTGCTTAATAAATCTTCAAAGAAAATGGCAATGGAGTCTGAAATGCGATTTCCCAAATTTCAGGATTCTGATAATCTCTCAACCACTAATTAAGATAAATTTAATACGAGTCTCCCAAGATGGCGTCGTTAGAAGAAGCATTGATTTGAGCTCCGTGTTAGTTGTGCGGTTTTTATTAGTTTATATTAGTTTTTACTAGTTTTATCAGCTTTTTTATTACCTTCATCAGCATTTTTATTATTTTTACAAAAAAAGGATCTCTGCAGCTGCCGGGAAACACTTCACTGGCAGGCAGGCTGAGTTAAGCCAAAGACATATTAAGAAAAACTGCTCGGAAAGCCCTATGGGAACTCCCGTTCGTGTGTCGCCGCTCTCTACTCTAATTGTTTTAAGTGATAAGGAAGATTAACAGCTGAAGGAAACCTGCTGTGAACTTCTACTGCAGCCGAGTTCGGAATCCAGACCAAGCTCGAAGCTGCATGACGAGAAACTCCCCTGTTCAAGGTGAGGCCTTTGTGAGTTTCCCTTTCATCTGAGAGTTTCCCTTTCATCTGAGACCGAACTGCGGTGGGCCCTGCGATAAGCTTTGAAGAAGAATCTTATATTAGTCTTAGTCCTGGTGGGAGTAGGACTTCAAAGGAATGGTCTGTGTTGCTTACTGGTAGTCTCCTTGTAGATCTAAATAGACCTAAATTGCCGGCCTGTGAGGGTGAGGGTGAAGACGCCGACTTTCATATGAACAGGCAGCGAAATATACCCCCATTGCAAGTGCTGGCTGGCTAGAAGGAAATATTTATCACCTGAGTTGACGTTGAAATACTATCCCCCCTCTTCTCGATATCTGAACCATGGGATATGGGAAACGTCTTAGAGATCCCGAGGAGATAGTCCCCGCTCCCTTTCCGAGATCAAAGCAAATAAGGGTCGAACCATGTCACTTCAAAGAAGGGAGTAATCTACTGGATTGTTCCTACATGGTAGAAACGCAGAACCGTTTCAACCCACTGATTGACTGCGCGTCAGCACTTAAAGACGAAGAGCGAATAATTCCACAAACAACAAGCGATGCGGCCAACAGTAAGAGTGTAGTCTCTCCTCAGAAGGAGGAACTGGTCCTTGGCACGGCCAATCATATGACATTTGAACAGTCCCATTTAATAATCAAAACCTTGCACTGTATATTCAAAAGACTAGATGATCTTTCGTCCCAGCTGCACAGCCTCCAACAAAAGCTAGTTACTACTTCCCCAGCGTCAGCCGGTGTTAAGTCCCTTGAAGAGAGGAAGGGGACGAGGAGTTTGTCCTTAAATAACAAGCGTACTGACAAATTTAAATACAACCTTAACCTTCAATTAGGTCATCAATCCTTGATCTTAACACCAAGGAAAGTGAGCCTAACTATACAAAATGGGGACCCAAGATGGAGAACTCTGGGGGGTGCCAAGGATCTCTTAAAGGTGCTTTTAAATATGGAGGCAACACAAATTGACCTCTGTGCAGTCCTCCCCCTTGTCCATCATCATAAATCTCAGAGAGTCCTGCTTGCGTTCCAATCCACAAAAATTCCCACTATCATACTACGCAAGAAAGCATTTTTGTTTCGCTGTGGGATAGTACCAACGAGAGCTTTTATAGACTCTACGCCTAAACCCCTACTGTTGGAGGCAATAACCAAAGAGGGCTCAAAATCTGCTAAACCCGATCCACCAGTGGTCACCGGAGGGGGTGTTCTACTCCAGGAGAAGAGCTATGTAGCCTCCTCTCCCCTAGCAAAGGACAATGAAATGAAATTAATTTATTACGGTCATAGACCAGAAGAAAAACAAAAAACAACGGTAGTTTACAAGGGGAGTAATAGTGTCAATTTAAAAAATTATACATAAAAGCAATGCACATATGCACACACACACACACACACACGCACACACGCGCTACAATATATGTATAGACTTAAAAAAGAGTGGGCTTGTCCGGGGGACAAGTCTTTTACTTTTTTACAGCTAATGCCCTCCGCTTGATCGCAGCCGCAGAAAATTTGGCCACTTTCAATGTTACTTCTGGGTTTTTATCTCCTAGTAGGATTTTCAGCCGCTGAGATTCAGATCGACCTGGAAATTTCTGAACGATAGGGGTAATAAACAATGACCTGATATCCCCATAGAGGTTGCAGTGTAGCAACACATGTGAAGCCGTTTCCACCTCTTTCAGACCACATGGGCAGACTCGTTCAGCATAGGGTTTGCCCACGTATCTGCCCATTAGTAAGGCAGATGGCAGTACATCAAATCTGGTAAGGGTAAACGCCCGCCTGTATTTTGCGATTTGTAAATCCAGCAAATATGGTGTTAGATTGAACCCTTTTCCATAATCTTGGATAGCTGGATATTTATCTATCTTGCTCATATGGTCCTGAAGCTCTACATCTCCTATTCGCTGGCTCACCATCCTTTTAGCCTTTTCAAAACCTGAGGCTATAAGTTCTTGTGGGGAAAGCCCCAGGCCCTTCAATTTTTCATAGAGCAACAATCTCCATTTAGACTGGAACGGGTCTAATAGAGTCAAAGGAGCCACTCCCACTGGGAAAAATATGAGTTTTAGCCAGAAGTGAATCTTCAGGATCCATATCCTGGCATTGATAGGGAGTTGACCTACCTCCAGCCTAATGGCTGTGTTGGAAACACAGGTAGGTAACCCTAGTAGGGAGCGGTAAAATTTAGTTTGTACAGATTCCAGAGACTTGAGTTTTTGACAATTAAATATCTGGGTGCCATACATCAGTTGTGGAAGTATTTTTGCGACAAAGACCTGGGAGGCAGCAGGAACATATTGACCTCCTTTTCTATAAAAGAAACTTATGATAGCTCTGGAAGATCTTTGCGCATTTGCAATGGAATTCTTAATCTGATGGCACCAGGATCCCTTCTCATCAAAGATTATTCCAAGATATCTAAAGGATGTTACTTGCTCAATAGGTTGGTTATTAATTTTCCATTTATGTCGGAGTTTTCTCTTGGAGAACACCATAGTTTTTGATTTAGTGTAATTTATTATTAGGTGTTCAGCTTCGCAATATTCTGTAAGAGCTCGTAAAAGTTTTCTTAGTCCCACACAAGAGAAGGAAATAAGTGCCGCATCATCTGCGTACAAAAGGACTGGGATTGGTATATTATTTAGGTTTGGGGGATGAGTACTTGCATCCTCCATCTTTCTAACTAAGGAGTTTATGTAGAAATTAAATAGAATAGGGGCAAGAACACAGCCTTGCTTGACACCATGGAAACTTTGGATTTCCTTTGATAGGTTCCCATAACGGTCACATCTAACACGGATCCGAGTATTTTCATGTAGTCTACGGATGAGAAGCAAAAGACGTCTATCGATGTTTGTGGCACTTAATTTTTCCCAAAGTCTGTGCCGGGGTATCAAATCGAAAGCTGATTTGAAATCTATAAAGGCTACATAGAGGGAGCTTCCTTTCTTTGAGGTGTATTTCTCCACTAGATGTTGCAATACCAGTCCTTGGTCTAAAGTTGATCTATGTGCCCTGAAACCAGCCTGGGCTTCCTTAAGGATGTGCTCCCATTCCAGCCAGTCCGCAAACTTTTCACGTAAGTGAGTTGCGTAAAGTTTGCTAATAATGCTTAAGAGACTGATTGGTCTGTAATTGGCTGGATCAAGTTTACAGCCTTTCTTGAAAATGGGAACGATGATTGCCAATCCCCAGTCCTCTGGTATTATTGCTGTTTGGTCTATGCTAGTGAATAGGGTGGCAAGGACTGGGGCCCACCAGTCAATATTGGCTTTGAGAAGCTCAGGGGAGATATTATCTGCTCCTGGGGCTTTTCTGTATTTGAGTGCCTGAATAAGCCTCCTGACCTCCGCAACCGTCACCGGAGGCCACTCATCACCTGCCGCACACTGTGTTAGTGGCTGTGTCAAAGGCAGAGCTGAATATAATGATTGGAAGAATGCCTCCCAAGTCCCTGCAGGTATAGTATACTCCACTTCTGAGGAGGTAGATCGCACTCCATTCGCTACCATTCTCCAGAAGGTGGCCGAGTCTCTCTCTCTGGATGCATCTATTAGGCATTTCCATTCTCTTTTCTGTGCCAGGAGTTTTTTGTTTTTAATCAGGATTTTATAATTTCGTTTATCTCCAAACCAGACCGTGGGGAGTTGGGGTAAATTGGCAGATCTATAATTCTTGTATTTTTTCAGTAAGTTTAGCTTCATGTCCTGGCATTCTTGATCAAACCAGGGTTTGGAGTTTTTATATACTGAGGATTGCCTATTTGACCTGTTCCTTTTTTCCTTCAGGGAATCTTGAAGGAGTGAAATTAACTCCTGAAATAAATTTATTTTTAATTCATGGCTTGAGGAAGTTATAAGGTTATCTCTCTTAGTGAGGAATTCCTTTGAGCATAGCCTACTTGAAATTTCCTTATGCAGTTCATCTGTCCATCTAATACGAGAATATCTGAGCTCCAAAGCTGTAGGGCTCGAATATTCGATTTTCTCAGCGCAGGATAAATCCTTCCCCGCAACTACAAGTGCACTTAATGGCAGATGGTCACTATCTAAGCGCTCCTCCACTTTGCATTCCAGAACTTTGTTTTGAAGATCATACGACACGATTATATAATCAATTGTGGAGGCGCCATTGTTAGATATAAATGTGAATTCTCCGACCTCCTCCCCCTCAGTACGGCCATTCAGTATAACCAAGTCCAACTTATTGACCAGGTGTAATAGGCATAAGCCAGCATAATTACAGCCTTTATCCTTTGAGATTCTAGCTGGTATTGAGTGGGCTTCCTCTATAATGGGGGCTGTTTCATGGAAATGGGCATACAAAGCCTCATCAGATTGTCCAATTCTGGCATTTAGGTCGCCAGCCACCACTACAGAGGCATCAGGGAATTGATTTGATAGTTTGTCAAGATACTGTTCTAACTGAGCCCAGGTATTTCTTATCAGTCTTTTCTCTCTTTGTGGGGGTAGGTATACGTTAATCAGCAGCAAGCTGTGGGTTCTCCACTGTACTTGCACAGCTGTGGCCAGATGGTCTAGTGGGTCTAGTTTTTTAAATATGGCCCTTAGCCTTGTTGAGATTAAAGTAACTAACCCACCTTTAACTCGCCCCCCTCTAGTACTCAAAAGACCTGGGAGGGAGAACGCAGAAAAGCCATTTAACTCCACTTCGCTTGTTCTACTCCAGGAGAAGAGCTATGTAGCCTCCTCTCCCCTAGCAAAGGACAATGACCATCCGGAAAGTGGCCTGACACCACCAGAAGAGATCGAACTCATTGCCTCCTTTGCAGATTTACCAGTGGTGGAACAAAAAGAAATTATTAAAAGACTGGAATCGCTTAAAACCCAACTTATTTCTTTATTTTAAACAATAATCAAAAATTATATAATGCTTTGTATCTTCCCTTTACACGTTCCCTTATTTCTTCCCACCCCTTTTTATTTTCTGCCTTTCTTTTCAAAGTCTTCCCTTAATACCTTCCCCCCTCCCTTAAATCCCTCCTTTATAGGCTTATCAGCTAAGAAAACAGTTCAACAATATAATACAGAATTATACATAAAAAGTAAATAGAACATTGCAGGACCATCAGCAAGCTGGGGGGGGGGGGGAGGAAACTCAGTTTCCTTCTCATTGCAGTTTCTTTGACCCCCAGAAGGTCTCGCTGTCTCTTTTCTCAGTTCTTTCTTTAGCTGTCCCTTCTTGCTCGCTTGCTTTCCTCCTTTCCTTCCTCCTCCTTTGGGCGTGGGCAGCGTGGCGCTGTCGTTCTCTCGCACTTCTCGCAGACGCTGTCGTTCTCTCGCACTTCTCCTTCGCCGTCCACCCTTTGCCCGCTGTCTTCTCTGTTCTGCTCCATAATCTCAAAAGGTGACAGGCTCTAGGACTGGGGCTGGCCGTGTGGGACGCCGGCGTAAGATTAAGACCTGTGCAAGGACAACAAAAAGGAAATGTCCCTTAGGGACTCGCGCAACTCCAGGTGTTACTTCCCCAGCCACCACTGGCGGAGGAAGGTGGGGTGCGGGGGGGGGTATTGCCCCGAGTGTCATCCCTTGGGGGGAGGGCTGACAAAATCCCCCCGGGCGTAGGGCCACGAGAGTTTGGGTTTCTCGCCCCGCTTTCCTCCGCGTTCTGATCTTTCTGATCTTTCCTCTCCAGTTCAGGCCACAAGGATTAAGACCTGTGCAAGGACAAGAAAAAGGAAATGTCCCTTAGGGACTCGTGCGCCTCCAGGTGCTACTTCCCCAGCCACCACTGGCGAGGGAAGGTGGGGTGCGGGGGGGGTATTGCCCCGAGTGTCATCCCTTGGGGGGGGGCTGACAAAATCCCCCCGGGCGGATCAGTGCAAGTCTCCCAACTCCTCCTCACCTTGGTTCGGGGTGGACACAGCTGCGATGCTGCCGCATCCAGCGCCTGAGCCGCGTGCAGAGTGGCCTCCGTTCTGCCTGCGCCCCGCTGCTGGCTCTTGTACTGGGTTGCCCCGGTGGCACTGGTGGTGCTGGCGGCGGCGCTCTTCTGAAGATCTTGCGAATCCGGGAGATGATGGAAGCCAGGCAAGTGGGGGTCTTCGGGGGCCTCTCTTCCTCGCAGTCCTGTGAGAAAAGTAAACAATTCACCTCCAGATTCTGGGAAAATGCCACAATCTTTAATCAATCAATCAATCAATTGGTTGATTAATTAAACCCTGAAGCTCTCAGGGCGGCTTACAGGATAAAAATACAAAATAAAAACACAACATATGTATTAAAAACAAAAACAAAGTCATAAGCCAACCTCCCAATCCACAAGCATGTTGAAAAGGCCATGCATTGTTCAATTAGCCAAAGGCTGGTTCTAGAGCAGAACTTTCCATGTTGGTGACACACTTTGGAGACATGCCTCATTTCGCAACATAGGGATTCAGTTCAACTAGCCCTTTTCCAGCCCTGGGAGGAGCACGAAGGTTCTGCGACACACAGTTTGGAAAGCTCTGTTCTAGAGAAACGTCTTTGCTTGGTATCTAAAGATACATAATGAAGGTGCCAGATGAGCCTCCCTGGGGAGAGCATTCCGCAAGTGGGAGCCACCACAGAAAAGGCCCCTTCTTGTGTTGCTGCCCTCCAGACCGTTTGTGAAGGTGCCACACGAAGAAGGGCCTGTGTGGTGGCAGGCTGTCATAATCCCTCCTTTTCTGTTTGGGGGCGAGGCGTTATATGAAAGGGTTGTAGTCAGGAGGGAACACTCCTCTCCCAAGTTCTCATGTGGCCGGCCTTGGAGAGATCTGAACGAGACACAAAACCAAGAACAAGCGGATGGGGGGAAGGTATAGGAGGCAGGAAAACCCCAGAGAGAACCGGCTTTGCAAAGTGCCAACATGGTTTTATTATCGCCAAACCCACTTTGCAATTAATAACTTCATTTGGCAGGAGCCACCCGGAAACGCATTCAAAAGAGTTATCTTACAAAACAAATACCAACCGAAAAGCAACCCAGGAGAATTATCTCCACCCCCATCGTTCTGCCCGGACACTGAGATCCAGTGCTGAGGGCCTTCTGGCGGTTCCCCACTGCGATAAGCCAAGTTACAGGGAACCAGGCAGAGGGCCTTCTCGGTAGTGGCACCCGCCCAGTGGAATGCCCTCCCGCCAGATGTCAAAGAAATAAACAACTATCTGACTTTTAGAAGACATCTGAAGACAGCCCTGTTCAGGGAAGCTTTTCATATGTCATGAATGAATGTTTCGTCTGACCTCAATTACGCTTGCCTCCAGGTGTTCTCCAGGTGGGGGGCACGCCAAATCAAGGTCCTCCCTGTCCTCTTTGTCCTCCCCGTCCTCCTCTGGGGGGCTCCCTGATTCTTCTTGTGGCTCTTCCTCCTTGATAGCCACTTCAGAGGCTGACTGCTGGTAGAGACAGGACCCCAGAGGTGGTGGTGGGGAGAGGGGAGAAAGAGAGCAGCCCAAAATGAGAGAGGAACCCACATTGAGTCGCTAGCCAGGGAAGCCCTACAGCCCTGGCACCATGGGGGGCTGGTCCATCAGGACAAGTGGGGCAGCAAGCATACCCTTAGCAGCCCCCTGCCTGCCTGCCTGCCCCCTTGCTCCTGAGCAGTCCAGAAGGTGGCCTGACCGGCCGGCCGGCCAGCTTCCTCCTCCTCCTCCTCCCCAGCCTCAGGGTTGCCCAGCTCAGCAGGGCTTCCCTCCTGCTCTGTCTGCTACGTACCTCATTGAGGGAGTCCCAAAGGGATTCCAGGGAGGACAGGGAGGAAACACTGGAAAAGGGTGACATACTTGGAACCTGCAAGGAAAGATGCAAAAAACGAGCAATTAAAAAACCAAGCCAAACATTAAAACTCAAGGCACCCCTAACTGAAACAACAGTTTCATCCTGCAGTTGATATGCCCCCCTCCCCTTCTGCCTATCACCGCTTAGGCCACGGCTACCTACCCAGTCAGGACTGAGGAGATCCAGCCGTCTTGCGGTCTCCTCCTCGCCTTTTCCTTCATCCTCCTTTTCATGGGAAATGTCCTCCTCGATGGCTGACTGCTGGCAGAGACCCAGCGGTGGTGGCAGGGAGAAAGGAGAAAGAGAGCAGCCCAAAATGAGACAGGAACCCACACTAAGTCGCTAGCCAGGGAAGCCCTACAGCCCTGGTGCCATGGGGGGGCTGGTCCATCAGGACAAGTGGGGCAGCAAGCATACCCTTAGCAGCCCCCTGCCTGCCTGCCCCCTTGCTCCTGAGCAGTCCAGAAGGTGGCCTGGCCAGCCGGCCGGCCGGCTTCCTCCTCCTCCTCCTCCCCGGCCTCAGGGTTGCCCAGCTCAGCAGGGCTTCCCTCCTGCTCTGTCTACTACGTACCTCATTGAGGGAGTCCCAAAGGGAATCCAGGGAGGACAGGGAGGAAACACTGGAAAAGGGTGACATACTTGGAACCTGCAAGGAAAGATGCAAAAAACGAGCAATTAAAAAACCAAACCAAACATTAAAACTCAAGGCACCCCTAACTGAAACAACAGTTTCATCCTGCGGTTGATATGCCCCCCTCCCCTTCTGCCTCTCACCGCTTAGGCCACGGCCACCTACCCAGTCAGGACTGAGGAGATCCAGCCGTCTTGCGGACTCCTCCTCGCCTTTTCCTTCATCCTCCTTTTCATGGAAAATGTCCTCCTCGATGGCTGACTGCTGGCAGAGACCCAGTGGTGGTGGCAGGCAGAAAGGAGAAAGAGAGCAGCCCAAAATGTTTATTGCTTTTAAACATTACAAAGAAGAAGAAGAGAAGAAGAAAAAAAACAATACAATACAATATATAAACAATACACAACACAACACTAACACAATAAACTAAACATAACCAAACAAAAACATTTTAAAACACACTTCTTACCATACCAGTATCTTCACTTTCATTCCCTTGTTTCATCGACCTCCTCACACCTCCCTTTTTGTATTCCACTTCTGTTAATTATTTCAGCAAATCCTTTCCATCTTCCTCTATTTCTGTCATATAATTGTCTTAACATATTTTAACCTTATTTTCCCTTTAATACTCTAATAATCTATCTATACTTAATTCCTTATAACATTTCTACTAAAGCCGTATAACTTCATTCCAACATTTTTCAAACACTCATTAATTTTACATTATTTCTAGAAATAGTCTTTAAACTTTTTCCAATCTTCTTCCACCGTCTCTTCTCCCTGGTCTCGGATTCTGCCAGTCCATTCCGCCAATTCCATATAGTCCACCAACCTGGTGATCTTCTGTCCGATGTTCTTAACAAGTCCCTTCTGCGGGTCTTCTTCGTACTTATACAAGAACTTTACTTTGTCTTCTACTGATCTTATTTTTGTTTTCCTTCCTTTGAGGCTGAAGAGTAGGTCTTGGGGAAACTCCCACCTAAAGATAATTTTATTCCATCTCGACAGGGTAACCAAATCTCCATAGTTAAACCTAAGATCCAAAAGGTATTTCAGGACGTCTTTCAAAATTTCCACTCTTGACTGTTGTTCTTCTAAGTTCTTCTGGTAAAGTCTGAAAACCCTCACAATTTTAGTCTCTTCTTGGCCCAATTCCAGGTCCCAAAAATCAGCAGATTCCTGTGTAAGAAAGTCCATCAAAACTTCCCTCTCCAGTTCAGGCAGGGCTCTGATCCTCAAAGTCTGTTTTCCTTTAGATTCAATCATAACAGGCATCAACTTATGATCATCAAATTGCATGTATGAGGCTGGGACTCTTTCTCTCTCCAATTGTGTTACTTTAGGTTCAACGGCAACAGCTTTCTCCCTAGCCTTCTCCGCAGTTTGCCAAGTCAAAGTGGATTCCTGTGTCAATTTCTGGATAGTTTCTGTATTGGTATTCACCTTTTGTCCCAAAAAATCCACCTTCTTGTGAAGCTGTTCCAATGAATCATTTATCTTACATAATACAGCCACTAAGGCCTCTTCTGTCGACATTCTTAACCGATTCAAGGTCATTCCCAAAGTCTCACAGCCTTATCTTGCAGCTGGAAATTCCCCCAGCTCAGCTCTTGTCATAGTTTCAAAGGCTTCCTCTAGAGGGAAACAGTTTCTATTTGTATCAATCCTTTTAAGCACAGTTCAAACAATAAAGTTAGTTTCAATTTTCAGTTACTTTTACTCCTTTTTAAGAGCAGACGGAGAGAATAGAAACAATGTATCTCTCTTATTTAGCTAGCTGTCAGCGAATGTTCTATTCACTGTCAACGACCAATCCAAAAACGTCAGTCTTACTAGCAGCCCGTTTCCAGGTTCGGAGCGGTGGTATTTTGACTTTCTTCACTCTCTCCTGCAGGCACACACAATCCAAAACTTCCCCCCTCTTCTCCTGCTTCCAAGGGGGGTTTGATGTTTTCTACCGATGGAAATTTAGTCCTGTACAATAGGCTTTCCAAGACTTTAGCTTACAGTCTCTTTGCTGTGATCTATTTACAAAAGGGGAAGGCGGACTTCCTGTTTTGAACCTCCCCGTTTCGGTGTCAAATTAAGACGTTTAAAAATCCAATTCTCCGCTCTACTCACAGGTAGTTGCTTTAAGATCAAATTGTCCACAGGAAAAAGTCAGCGCTCTCTGGCAACAGCTATGCGGCTTCGCTCCGTGGAAGAAGCAGTCAATTCGAAGCACCGTGACACTCACCCCACGTTGCTCCGGAACCCCGAAACCGGGTTTCCCCACGAGTGGGGGAGGCGCAAAAGGTGCCAGCCGAATCCCAGGTTCACAGGCTTCACCCGCCTGTGATTTTTAGTGGGTCTCCGCCTTGCCATGGCGGCCAGACCCAGATTTCCACGAGGCAAATGCCTCCCGATCAGAGGAATTCAGCCATTGCCGGAGGCGCCAACCCGGAAGTCCGAGAGCAGCCCAAAATGAGACAGGAACCCAGAAGGCAAACTCTCCTGCCCACATTGAGTAGCTAGCCAGGGAAGACCTACAGCCCTGGCACCATGGGGGGCTGGTCCATCAGGACGAGTGGGGCAGCAAGCACAGCACATTAACTCTCAAGGCACCCATAATTGAAACAACAGAACAGCGGCATAGCCAGCCGCTCGGGTGCCCAGTTCAACGCGGGGGTCCTGCAGGTGGGGGGCGCTACCTGGAGCCTATCTGCTGCCTCCCCCTCAGCTGTAGGGCGGCTGAGGGAGAGGCAGAGGGCAGACGCAAGCCCCACACTGCCGTTTCAGGCAGCGCCCAGCCTGCAGGGGCCCACGCCACCATGTCACTCCCAGGAGAGACGCTAGGATCAGGCACTCTACAGCCCCCCCCCCGGTAAGTGCCAGCCCCCACGGTGTGGCACCCAGTGCCAGCCGCGTTTTTTGACTCAACTAAAAGGTTTGGTGAGCCCAATTTTTATTTTTATTTTAAACTCGGCTTTTTGTCCTTTTGCCACCCCCCTCAGTGATGACACCTGGGGCGGCCCCCAATCCCCCACCCTCCTTTCTCTGCAGCTGCAACAGACTAAAAGGACTCCAAACTCCCTTAGCAGTTTCCTGCTGGTCCCCTCACCATTTTCCCAGGCGTCAATCGTCTCACTTTGCAGTTGCAGATAAGGCACCCAAAGGCTGCTGATCAAGGCAGGGGTTGGTCTCAACTGCCAAGTGAGGTTGGGATTCTGAGCCGATGTCACAGCCAGGTTCCGATCAGTCCATTTCCTCCAAGGGGGGGGGACCCTGTTTCCCCTGAGGGTGACCGCTGAACACACCACCCAAGAGAAAAAGAAGGAGAAAAGGAGAGAAATCTTTTAATTCTGTAGCAAGAAAGAATGAGTGCCAAGAGTTTTCTTTTCCCTGCACTCCTCCATTGCAACACCTATTATTATTATTATTATTATTATTATTATTATTATTATTATTCTAGATTTAATGAACACTCATATCAGAGTACATTGTAAATTGATAGCCATAGTCTTTATATACTAACATTTTATGTTCTTCCACATCCATTTAATGCTCCTAAACCCTTCTTTTAGATTCTGTTAGCTTCTTTTAGACTTTTATATATACTTTGTGATTAATACTTTTTAGCTGTCCAAAACGTTTTACAGACTGTAAATGATTGTACCTCACCCTACTGATGCTGGTCTACTAAGGTAATAAAGATCTGATTGATTGAAATGAAATATCCTAGTAATGCAGTGATCGCACACTAATGTAATGTATTCCTCTCCCCCCAAATTCATACTTCATTACTCATTAATATTAGTAATAATAATGAAATAAGTCCGGCCAGAGGCTCCTCCCAGCTTTGCCTGGACCCTCCCACTGGGCGTGACCACTCCCCACTAAGCCCCGCCCACCTCTTGCCTTCCCCAGCTCCACTCTCCCCGCCTCCTTTCACAATGGCTCGCCCGGATTGGCGTAGGCGGCCTGCCACTCTCGCGAGCACAGAAGCCTCCCCTCCCCTCCCTTCCCGCTTGCCTCGCCCGCCCCGCCCTTCGCCCTTGCCCCGCGCTGATTGGCCAAAACGGGGGGCCTGTAAGGGGCGTGGCCTGGCAGAGGGAGGCGGAGCGAGGGCGCCAGAAGCAGCTGGAGGAAGGAGGCAGCTGAAGGGGGGGGGGCTGAGTCCTCAGCGTGGTCGGCAGCGGGAGGCGCATGGAGGAAATGGGGGGGGAGTAACAGAGTTGGACCCCCCTTTTAAAGACAAACAGAACCCCTCCAGCACCAGAATTCAAAAGCATCCATTCTTCTTGATGGTCCAGCTCTCACTTCCATCCATCTCAACTGGGAAAACCAGAGCTTGAACTATACGGACCTTTGTCGGCAAGGTGATGTCTCTGCTTTTTAAGATGCTGTCCAGGTTTGTCATTGCTTTTCTCCCAAGAAGCAGGCGTCTCTTAATTTCGTGGCTGCTGTCACCATCTGCAGTGATCATGGAGCCCAAGCAAGTGAAATCTCTCCCTGCCTCCATTTCTTCCCCTTCTATTTGCCAGGAGGTGAGGGGACCAGTGGCCAGGATCTTCGTTTTTTGGATGTTGAGCTTCAGACCAATAGCTTAGGGGACTTAAAGTCTGTGGCTCTGACCCCTCCCCATTTTAACGGCCCCTTCCAGCTGAGGGGAGGGGGCGGCTTGCTTCCTGGCCTCCCCTCCCCTCTGGGTTGAAATTGGGGCTGATGCCCTTGCTGATCCATGGGGGGGGGGCTTATAAATGTGACTCTCCCCCCATTCTGAAATCTGGGAGGTTGTAACCGGAGAAAAGAACAGAGGACTGACTTCGCCGGTGGCGCCCTGAATTTTGATCCTGTGTTTTGTTCGCCGACTCTTTGTTGTTGTTTTTTAAAGATATTTATTGAAGTTTCAAAAAGGTTACAAAATAAGGAAAAAAGAGAAAAAAGAGAAAAAATACAAATTAAAAACAGATCAATCTTTTCATGTCTTGTCTTTCATTTGCTTGTTTCCTTGACCTCCTCACACCTCCCTTTTTTGTATTCCAATTCAGTTAGTTAATCCAGCAAATCCTTTCCCTCCTTATTTTTATCTTCATCCTTTACCTTAATGTATTATAGCTTTGTATTCTCACCTAGTAACAATCCATTTTTACATATTCCTTTATAACATTACTGCTAAAAGCACTTAACTTCATTCCGACATCATTCTAACATTCATTAATTTTGCAGTATTTATGTAAGTAGTCTTTAAATTTCTTCCAATCTTCTTCCCCCGACTCTTCTCCCTGGTCTCGGATTCTTTCGCCGACTCTTTGCACGTGTTGCAGACCTGCACGTCTGTAGCTCAACCCCGTGCAGCGTAGCGTACAGCGATCCCCTTCGTTTCCTCCTTTCCCCCATTCATCAAGTGCTTGACCAATCCCCAAGCGCCCTTCCTGACAGAGCCCTCTTTCCTTTGCCAATCCGAAGCGCGGGATCAGGAGAGGTTGCGAAACATCGCCCTCTAGCGACGACTGCGCTGGTACTGCAGCTGCCCAAGCAGGGAAGGGCGAAGAAGCCATGGACACCAACGGGCTGCATTGGAGCGACCCTCCATTGAGGAGGAATCTGGAGAAATCAATCAGAAGAAATCATTCCCGGGACGGGTTGGCATCCTGCCAAGGCTGCTTCTTCAGGGGGAAGGTGGCCATCCGAGGAGGGGCTTGGGGCTGAGCCTGGCATTGCCCTCATCTCTGAAGCTTCTGCTCACGTCCCCACCTGCCCTATGGCATAAGGGTCAAGCCCTCCATCCTGACTTGGGAGGGTCGGACACCAACCCATCCAGGAAACAATGTCCTCCCGGTCTGAGTGTATTGGAAAGACAGAGGTCTGGAGGGTCAGAGATGGCAGGTATTTCCCTTGGCCTTACATTTGGGATGGACACGGCATCAGTTTTCACCCCAGTACCACACCTGTTCTATGACATGTTCACGACATGTGTGTGATGCTTCCCACAAGGTGTTGGGGGTAACCTGGAGAAACTTGTTAAAAGGAGGAGCCCCCATTGTTCGGGGCTTCTCTCTGCATCTTCTATGCTGTATTCGCGAGTCATTGTTATCGGAAAGTTTTTCCTGATGTTGGTTTGGAATCTCCTTTCTTGTAACTTTACAATAATGTTCTGACTTTATATACACACAGTGGTACCTCGGGTTACAGACGCTTCAGGTTACAGACTCCCCTAACCCAGAAATAGTACCTCGGGTTAAGAACTTTGCTTCAGGATGAGAACAGAAATCACGTGGCAGCGGCGAGGCGGCAGCAGGAGGCCCCATTAGCTAAAATGGTACCTCAGGTTAAGAACAATTTCAGGTTAAGAACAGAATTTGTATCTATAAACCAATAGCAAGAGATTCAGATGACGTTAAAGAATGAGTTTATCAATCAGGTACCAATCAGAACAAAGTGAATGGTCAGAAATAACATCTCAACTGCGAAAAGAAGAATGGTTGGTGTAAACCCGAAACCAAGTTAATAATTGCATTTCAATGGGTCTGCTTTAGGTTTCATTGCAATCAAGGCGATGAGATAATAATAATAATAATAATAATAATAATAATAATAATAATAATAGTAGTAGTAGTATTGCGTTCCCTGGCCACTCTGGGCGGCTCCCAACAGAATATTAAAAGCACTATCCAAATCACAGCCACAACATGCATTTAAAGCATTTTTGGAGCTCTAAATTGCAGGTAAAACAACTGGCGGGTGGCCAAGGCCATTTTGGCCTCTGTTGTCCAGGGCGCCGGAGCCGCGGGACGTCGGGAAAAGGGGGAAGCCCTTCTAGGTGCCTCCAAGGGAATGAGGAAAAGGACGAGGTCTCTTGGAGGCTTCCTGGGTTATGTGGGTTTAGTAGTATAATAATTGGTTATTCTTAGTTTATTAGCACGCCAGGAGGAAGGTTGCGCAGGGCAGCCTGGGAAGGGCGAGGGAAAGGCTGTGAGGAAAAGCCTTCTCTCTTTTTCCATCGCTCTGCCCCTCCATCAAGTTTAAATGGAAGAATCCAAATACGTTTAGAGAAAAATAAAATGATAGGAAACAGGATCCTTGTTTGGAGAAGAAGGGGCAGCAAAGCATGCTGGGAAGAAGGACCTGAGGGAAATGAAACCAAACCTAACAAAGGATAATTTACCAATAAAGCTAATAAGTGAAACCTAACAAAAGATTTATTTATTCAGTTATACGTTGGAAAATGGGTAAATTTCAAGTATAGGAAGCTGGATCCATGTTTGTGAGAAGAAGGGGCAGCAAAGCATGCTGGGAAGAAGGACGTGAGGGAAATGAAACCTAATAAAGGATAATTTATCAATAAAGCTATTAAGTGAAACCTAACGAAAGACACTTTCAGATGTATTTATTCAGTTATACGTTGGAAAATGCGTAAATCTCAATTATAGGAAGCTGGATCCTTGTTTCTGAGAAGAAGGGGTAGCAAAGCATGCTGGGAAGAAGGACGTGAGGGAAATGAAACCTAATAAAGGATAATTTATCAATAAAGCTATTAAGTGAAACCTAACGAAAGACACTTTCAGATGTATTTATTCAGTTAAACATTGGAAAATGGGTAAATCTCAATTATAGGAAGCTGGATCCTTGTTTGTGAGAAGAAGGGGGAGCAAAGCATGCTGGGAAGAAGGACGTGAGGGAAATGAAACCTAATAAAGGATAATTTATCAATAAAGCTATTAAGTGAAACCTAACGAAAGACACTTTCAGATGTATTTATTCAGTTAAACATTGGAAAATGGGTAAATCTCAATTATAGGAAGCTGGATCCTTGTTTGTGAGAAGAAGGGGGAGCAAAGCATGCTGGGAAGAAGGACCTGAGGGAAATGAAACCAAACCTAGGTTTCAGGTGAGCCCAGGAGAGAGAGGGGCCCCTGGGGGATTTGCACTCTGCACGCCCTCAGAGGCCGGAGAGGCTGGCAGGGACGGGGCCCCCAGGTGAGCCCGGGAGAGAGAGAGAGGGGCCCCTGGGGGGTGGATCCTGCACTCTGCACGCCCTCAGAGGCCGGAGAGGCTGGCAGGGACGGGGCCCCCAGGTGAGCCCGGGAGAGAGAGGGGCCCCTGGGGGGATTTGCACTCTGCACGCCCTCAGAGGCTTCGTAGTCTAAGCTCAGGGGGCTCTTTGAGCCGGCATCTCTCTGGGGGGTGAGGGGTTTCTTCCCATTGGTCAACATCCTTCTTAAATAGTGGTGCCCGGAATTGGACACAGTATTCCAGGTGGGGACTGACCAAGGCAGAACAGAGCTCAGTCTTGTAAGCCACTGGGATTAGTAGCAATAAAAGTAATAATAATCACAACAAGATAGTAATATTAGACTTTGTTAACAAATATGTATGTTGCTTAACTGTGTGTGCATTGCAATCACTTATTCACGGTTGTGCGTAGTAATTTTAAGTGCATTCTTGATATTACAATCAAGGAGCAATACTGTTAAAATGCATATTTTCTTTAAATATAAACACAGAAATAAATGAAGCTCCAAATTCATCGGATGATGACCTGTGCCACAAACCGGGAACCAGGCAGAGGGCCTTCTTGGTGGTGGCGCCCTCCCTGTGGAACGCCCTCCCAGCAGATGTCAAGGAAGGAAACAACTACCTGACTTTTAGAAGACATCTGAAGGTAGCCCTGTTTATGGATGTTTTTAATGTTTGATGTATTTATCGTGTTTTGAATATTCTATTGGGAGCCACCCAGAGTGGCTGGGGAAACCAAGCCAGATGGGTGGGGTATAAATAAATGGTTGTTGTTGTTACACTAGATTTAATGAACATTCATATCAGAGTGCCCTGTAAATTGATAGTCAATTGATAGCCATATATACTAACCTTTTATGCTCTTCCATATCCATTTAATGCAACGAAACCCTTCTTTTAGCTTCTTTTAGACTTTTATATATACTTTGTGTATTAATGCTTTTTAGCTTTCCAAAATGTTTTACAGATTGCTGGTCTACTGAATGCTGGTCTACTACCATAATAAAGATTTAATTGATTGAAATGAAGTATCCTATAGTCATGCAGTGATTGGACACCAAAATAATATAATACGGGTAATTCATAGTGAAATATACAGTTTCCAGATCCTGTAAGACAGGCGCTGACACGGACCACAGCAGCGACCCATGAGGCAGATGTACTCATAAAGTTTGTGTTTCACTACTGAGGGAAGTGATGGAGGTGATAGTGCGCGTGTCACGTGACTAGTCAGGCGAAATGGCTGCGTCTGCAGCGGAGAAGGCGTCTTGTGTTCTTGAACTGAGCAAAACGGAGTTTGTTGTGCAACTGCATTTTCGATTGTGATGTGTGTTGTGTGACGAGGGTGCACACATAGAACATCTGTGACTGTTTCTAAAATACTTCAACATTCTCCTACAATTCTGTCACAGGTAACATGAGATATATTCTTTTTTTATAGAGTTTTGAAACTGTATACTTCATTATGAATTACCCTGTGTAATACTATACTATACTATACTATACTATACTATACTATACTATACTATAATCGTACTTTTCCGTGTATAAGACGCGGAAAATGGGATCCCACCATTTTCTTAATTTTGAGTCCCCCAAAATAGGGGGTGTCTTATACACAGGGGCATGTTCTACACGGGAAAATACAGTAATATGTAATATAATATACCGTATTTTTTGCTCTATAAGACTCACTTTTTGCCTCCTAAAAAGTATGGGGAAATGTCTGTGCGTCTTATGGAGCGAATGTAGGCTGCGCAGCTATCCCAGAAGCCAGAACAGCAAGAGGGATCACTGCTTTCGCTGGCTTCTGAGATTCAGAATATTTTTTTTCTTGTTTTCCTCCTCCAAAAACTAGGTGTGTCTTATGGTCTGATGTGTCTTATGGAGCGAAAAATATGGTAATATAATATAATATAATATAATATAATATAATATAATATAATATAATATAATATAATATAAGGTAAAGGGACCCCTGACCATTAGGTCCAGTCATGGCCGACTCTGGGGTTGCGATGCTCATCATGCTTTATTGGCCGAGGGAGCCGGCGTACAGCTTCCGGGTCATGTGGCCAGCATGACAAAACCGCTTCTGGTGAACCAGAGCAGCACACGGAAACGCCGTTTACCTTCCCACTGGAGCGGTACCTATTTATCTACTTGCACTTTGACTTGCTTTCGAACTGCTAGGTTGGCAGAAGCTGGCACCGAACAATGGGAGCTCACCCCGTCGCGGGGATTCAAACCGTCAACCTTCTGATCGGCAAGACCTAGGTTCTGTGGTTTAACCCACAGCGCCACCCGCGTCCCAATATAATATAATAATATAAAATACAGTATTTATCGCCATATAGGACGCACTATTTCCCCTCCAAAAATGAAGGGGAAATGTGTGTGCGTCCTATGGGGCGAATGCAGGCTTTCGCTGAAGGCTGGAGAGCGAGAGGGGTTGGTGCGCACCGACCCCTCTCGCTCTCCAGGCTTCAGGAAGCTCTGCGCAACCCTCGGGAGCCCGGCGCGAAGGTTGCGCAGAGCTGCCTGCATTCCGAAGCCTGGTGCGTGAGGAGGGGGGGCTGCCTTGCCAGCGGTGTCCACAATGCACCCCTGGATTCGAGAGAAGGGGCACGAGCCCTCTATGAGGTTGGCTCTTCCTGACGCCGGTTCCAATCAGCGCGTGCTGGTTTGCTTTAGCTCGGAATTATAATTGGAAACATATGATTGGAATGAAGTTAAAGCACATACATCGAGCAAAGTTCGGGAGATAAGACTGCTGATTAATAGATCTCTGTGACCGGAGTGACGGATGGATAAGTAACAACAAGAAGATGAAGAAAGTAATAAAGGACTATCTGGATTGAACTGGATAGAACTGTTTAATTAAAGCAGCAATATAAGTGATGTTTGGACTCGTTCGGAACTTGATGTATGGGTACCCCCAACAAAATTTAAAATTTGGCTGTATAATTTGGAACTAATGTGATTTGGATAATGTGATGTGATTGGCATGTTCATAAAAATTATTTTAAAACCCCCCCGGTAATTATTATAATATAATATAATATAATATAATATAATATAATATAATATAATATAATATAATATAATATAATATAATATAATATAATATAATATAATATAATATAATATAATATAATATAATATATTCCCCCAAATTAATATTTCATTACTAATTAATATTAGTAATAATAATGAAATAAGTCAAGCCAGAAGCTCCTCCCATTTTGCCTTGCCCTGCCTAGTGGGTGTGACCACTCCCCACTAAACCCCGCCCCGCCTCTCCCCGCTTTCCACTGCTGCCTTTCGTGACCCATTGCCTTCCCCAGATCTACTCTCCCCACCCCCTTTCACAATGACTTGTCCAGATTGGTGTAGGCGGCCTGCCACTCCCGTGAGCCACTCCCATGAGAGTTCCCTCTCCCCTCTCTTCCCGCTTACCTCGCCCGCCACTAACCCTTGTCATTGAATTCATTGAATCCCAGTCAAGGCTTGACTAAGGCCAGTTGCTACTCTTTGGATCAGGGAGCAGAGCTTACACGATACAGAAATTAAACCAACAGACTACGGAAGATGTCTTAAATGAATTTCTCAGTTTATTGATATACAAAGCTTAGGAGAACGAAATGATGTGAAGTGAGCTTATGAATGATAGTGCATAAATGCGGGAAATGGCGCATAGAAAATTGAATACATAGAACTGGCATAACCAAACAGTATTGTGGAATATCAGAATTGATATGGTTAATAGGTAGTCATGACAAAGCAAACAGACTCAAAAACCTAACTCCTCTCCCTCTAATCTTGTTGTGAGATAAATATAAGTTTCCAAAACACAAAATTATTAAAAGATAATAGTTCCACAATGTCTGCAGAATTCTCACAAAAAGTGTGTGAGACTGGATTTCTGCCCTGTGTTTACTCTCTCCAGAAATTTCTTCCCCCTTGGAGTCACCCACCTTCCTGGGCGGAGAAGGTCCCTTCCGCACACCGAGCACAAGCATAGCAGCAAATGGGCTTTCCTTCTAGAACCACCTTGGCATATCCAGGCTGACATCTTTCTGTACACCTGGAACGAGGTACGGCCTAACCAGAAAGACAAGAAGGTGCAACAAAGAGGAACAGTTAGGAGTATTTGTGGTATGTGATGCACTCATGGATTGAATTCAAACGGATCTCTGGAATGCAGCCTTTGAATCCCTCTTCAGGGTCCTTTCTGTCGGGAAATCAAGCCCATATCAGGAGAAACTGGCAACTCTCCAAGGCACCCGGCATGATTCCCTGTTGACCTCCCTGGCTGCATTCCCCAGCAGGCGCAGGCAAGGTCTCGATCGGTGATTCTTCTCAAACGTGAGAAGAACACCCCCCCTCTTTCCTGCCCCCTGGCAGGGGAAAGAGCTAGACAGAAACGTATTTACATGCCTTTATTTCTGTCTTTGCAGCGTTACAAAAAACATGACTGCTGTCTTCAAACTATAGCTGTGTAGAGACAAAACACTTCCTGTACTTCCAGGACAGGAATAAACGGAAGAGCTCATATTACACTCTGAGCTAATTCCGGTGCTTCGCACTGTGAGTTGACTGTCCCTCTGTTTCCCACGGACAGTCCCAACATTCCCATCATGTTTACTTTTCAAGCTAGCACTTTGCAGCTGCATTGCATCCATATCGTAACAGTTTCTACCCCCCACTGACCATTGGGGTGACCAGAATATCTTTTTCTTCGTAATTCGTTCAGGACAACTGAGGTTTGCGCCACAGAACTCTGTTTCCTCTTCTCCGTTTACCTGCTTCCCTGCTTAATAAATCTTCAAAGAAAATGGCAATGGAGTCTGAAATGCGATTTCCCAAATTTCAGGATTCTGATAATCTCTCAACCACTAATTAAGATAAATTTAATACGAGTCTCCCAAGATGGCGTCGTTAGAAGAAGCATTGATTTGAGCTCCGTGTTAGTTGTGCGGTTTTTATTAGTTTATATTAGTTTTTACTAGTTTTATCAGCTTTTTTATTACCTTCATCAGCATTTTTATTATTTTTACAAAAAAAGGATCTCTGCAGCTGCTGGGAAACACTTCACTGGCAGGCAGGCTGAGTTAAGCCAAAGACATATTAAGAAAAACTGCTCGGAAAGCCCTATGGGAACTCCCGTTCGTGTGTCGCCGCTCTCTACTCTAATTCTTTTAAGTGATAAGGAAGATTAACAGCTGAAGGAAACCTGCTGTGAACTTCTACTGCAGCCGAGTTCGGAATCCAGACCAAGCTCGAAGCTGCATGACGAGAAACTCCCCTGTTCAAGGTGAGGCCTTTGTGAGTTTCCCTTTCATCTGAGAGTTTCCCTTTCATCTGAGACCGAACTGCGGTGGGCCCTGCGATAAGCTTTGAAGAAGAATCTTATATTAGTCTTAGTCCTGGTGGGAGTAGGACTTCAAAGGAATGGTCTGTGTTGCTTACTGGTAGTCTCCTTGTAGATCTAAATAGACCTAAATTGCCGGCCTGTGAGGGTGAGGGTGAAGACGCCGACTTTCATATGACATTTGAACAGTCCCATTTAATAATCAAAACCTTGCACTGTATATTCAAAAGACTAGATGATCTTTCGTCCCAGCTGCACAGCCTCCAACAAAAGCTAGTTACTACTTCCCCAGCGTCAGCCGGTGTTAAGTCCCTTGAAGAGAGGAAGGGGACGAGGAGTTTGTCCTTAAATAACAAGCGTACTGACAAATTTAAATACAACCTTAACCTTCAATTAGGTCATCAATCCTTGATCTTAACACCAAGGAAAGTGAGCCTAACTATACAAAATGGGGACCCAAGATGGAGAACTCTGGGGGGTGCCAAGGATCTCTTAAAGGTGCTTTTAAATATGGAGGCAACACAAATTGACCTCTGTGCAGTCCTCCCCCTTGTCCATCATCATAAATCTCAGAGAGTCCTGCTTGCGTTCCAATCCACAAAAATTCCCACTATCATACTACGCAAGAAAGCATTTTTGTTTCGCTGTGGGATAGTACCAACGAGAGCTTTTATAGACTCTACGCCTAAACCCCTACTGCTGGAGGCAATAACCAAAGAGGGCTCAAAATCTGCTAAACCCAATCCACCAGTGGTCACCGGAGGGGGTGTTTTACTCCAGGAGAAGAGCTATGTAGCCTCCTCTCCCCTAGCAAAGGACAATGACCATCCGGAAAGTGGCCTGACACCACCAGAAGAGATCGAACTCATTGCCTCCTTTGCAGATTTACCAGTGGTGGAACAAAAAGAAATTATTAAGACTGGAATCGCTTAAAACCCAACTTATTTCTTTATTTTAAACAATAATCAAAAATTATATAATGCTTTGTATCTTCCCTTTACACGTTCCCTTATTTCTTCCCACCCCTTTTTATTTTCTGCCTTTCTTTTCAAAGTCTTCCCTTAATACCTTCCCCCCTCCCTTAAATCCCTCCTTTATAGGCTTATCAGCTAAGAAAACAGTTCAACAATATAATACAGAATTATACATAAAAAGTAAATAGAACATTGCAGGACCATCAGCAAGCTGGGGGGGGGGGGAGGAAACTCAGTTTCCTTCTCATTGCAGTTTCTTTGACCCCCAGAAGGTCTCGCTGTCTCTTTTCTCAGTTCTTTCTTTAGCTGTCCCTTCTTGCTCGCTTGCTTTCCTCCTTTCCTTCCTCCTCCTTTGGGCGTGGGCAGCGTGGCGCTGTCGTTCTCTCGCACTTCTCGCAGACGCTGTCGTTCTCTCGCACTTCTCCTTCGCCGTCCACCCTTTGCCCGCTGTCTTCTCTGTTCTGCTCCATAATCTCAAAAGGTGACAGGCTCTAGGACTGGGGCTGGCCGTGTGGGACGCCGGCGTAAGATTAAGACCTGTGCAAGGACAACAAAAAGGAAATGTCCCTTAGGGACTCGCGCAACTCCAGGTGTTACTTCCCCAGCCACCACTGGCGGAGGAAGGTGGGGTGCGGGGGGGGGTATTGCCCCGAGTGTCATCCCTTGGGGGGAGGGCTGACAAAATCCCCCCGGGCGTAGGGCCACGAGAGTTTGGGTTTCTCGCCCCGCTTTCCTCCGCGTTCTGATCTTTCTGATCTTTCCTCTCCAGTTCAGGCCACAAGGATTAAGACCTGTGCAAGGACAAGAAAAAGGAAATGTCCCTTAGGGACTCGTGCGCCTCCAGGTGCTACTTCCCCAGCCACCACTGGCGAGGGAAGGTGGGGTGCGGGGGGGGGGGTATTGCCCCGAGTGTCATCCCTTGGGGGGGGGCTGACAAAATCCCCCCGGGCAGATCAGTGCAAGTCTCCCAACTCCTCCTCACCTTGGTTCGGGGTGGACACAGCTGCGATGCTGCCGCATCCAGCGCCTGAGCCGCGTGCAGAGTGGCCTCCGTTCTGCCTGCGCCCCGCTGCTGGCTCTTGTACTGGGTTGCCCTGGTGGCACTGGTGGTGCTGGCGGCGGCGCTCTTCTGAAGATCTTGCGAATCCGGGAGATGATGGAAGCCAGGCAAGTGGGGGTCTTCGGGGGCCTCTCTTCTTCGCAGTCCTGTGAGAAAAGTAAACAATTCACCTCCAGATTCTGGGAAAATGCCACAATCTTTAATCAATCAATCAATCAATTGGTTGATTAATTAAACCCTGAAGCTCTCAGGGCGGCTTACAGGATAAAAATACAAAATAAAAACACAACATATGTATTAAAAACAAAAACGAAGTCATAAGCCAACCTCCCAATCCACAAGCATGTTGAAAAGGCCATGCATTGTTCAATTAGCCAAAGGCTGGTTCTAGAGCAGAACTTTCCATGTTGGTGACACACTTTGGAGACATGCCTCATTTCGCAACATAGGGATTCAGTTCAACTAGCCCTTTTCCAGCCCTGGGAGGAGCACGAAGGTTCTGCGACACACAGTTTGGAAAGCTCTGTTCTAGAGAAACGTCTTTGCTTGGTATCTAAAGATACATAATGAAGGTGCCAGATGAGCCTCCCTGGGGAGAGCATTCCGCAAGTGGGAGCCACCACAGAAAAGGCCCCTTCTTGTGTTGCTGCCCTCCAGACCGTTTGTGAAGGTGCCACACGAAGAAGGGCCTGTGTGGTGGCAGGCTGTCATAATCCCTCCTTTTCTGTTTGGGGGCGAGGCGTTATATGAAAGGGTTGTAGTCAGGAGGGAACACTCCTCTCCCAAGTTCTCATGTGGCCGGCCTTGGAGAGATCTGAACGAGACACAAAACCAAGAACAAGCGGATGGGGGGAAGGTATAGGAGGCAGGAAAACCCCAGAGAGAACCGGCTTTGCAAAGTGCCAACATGGTTTTATTATTGCCAAACCCACTTTGCAATTAATAACTTCATTTGGCAGGAGCCACCCGGAAACGCATTCAAAAGAGTTATCTTACAAAACAAATACCAACCGAAAAGCAACCCAGGAGAATTATCTCCACCCCCATCGTTCTGCCCGGACACTGAGATCCAGTGCTGAGGGCCTTCTGGCGGTTCCCCACTGCGATAAGCCAAGTTACAGGGAACCAGGCAGAGGGCCTTCTCGGTAGTGGCACCCGCCCAGTGGAATGCCCTCCCGCCAGATGTCAAAGAAATAAACAACTATCTGACTTTTAGAAGACATCTGAAGACAGCCCTGTTCAGGGAAGCTTTTCATATGTCATGAATGAATGTTTCGTCTGACCTCAATTACGCTTGCCTCCAGGTGTTCTCCAGGTGGGGGGCACGCCAAATCAAGGTCCTCCCTGTCCTCTTTGTCCTCCCCGTCCTCCTCTGGGGGGCTCCCTGATTCTTCTTGTGGCTCTTCCTCCTTGATAGCCACTTCAGAGGCTGACTGCTGGTAGAGAAAGGACCCCAGAGGTGGTGGTGGGGAGAGGGGAGAAAGAGAGCAGCCCAAAATGAGAGAGGAACCCACATTGAGTCGCTAGCCAGGGAAGCCCTACAGCCCTGGCACCATGGGGGGCTGGTCCATCAGGACAAGTGGGGCAGCAAGCATACCCTTAGCAGCCCCCTGCCTGCCTGCCTGCCCCCTTGCTCCTGAGCAGTCCAGAAGGTGGCCTGACCGGCCGGCCGGCCGGCTTCCTCCTCCTCCTCCTCCCCAGCCTCAGGGTTGCCCAGCTCAGCAGGGCTTCCCTCCTGCTCTGTCTGCTACGTACCTCATTGAGGGAGTCCCAAAGGGATTCCAGGGAGGACAGGGAGGAAACACTGGAAAAGGGTGACATACTTGGAACCTGCAAGGAAAGATGCAAAAAACGAGCAATTAAAAAACCAAGCCAAACATTAAAACTCAAGGCACCCCTAACTGAAACAACAGTTTCATCCTGCAGTTGATATGCCCCCCTCCCCTTCTGCCTATCACCGCTTAGGCCACGGCCACCTACCCAGTCAGGACTGAGGAGATCCAGCCGTCTTGCGGTCTCCTCCTCGCCTTTTCCTTCATCCTCCTTTTCATGGGAAATGTCCTCCTCGATGGCTGACTGCTGGCAGAGACCCAGTGGTGGTGGCAGGGAGAAAGGAGAAAGAGAGCAGCCCAAAATGAGACAGGAACCCACACTAAGTCGCTAGCCAGGGAAGCCCTACAGCCCTGGTGCCATGGGGGGGGCTGGTCCATCAGGACAAGTGGGGCAGCAAGCATACCCTTAGCAGCCCCCTGCCTGCCTGCCCCCTTGCTCCTGAGCAGTCCAGAAGGTGGCCTGACCAGCCGGCCGGCCGGCTTCCTCCTCCTCCTCCTCCCCGGCCTCAGGGTTGCCCAGCTCAGCAGGGCTTCCCTCCTGCTCTGTCTACTACGTACCTCATTGAGGGAGTCCCAAAGGGAATCCAGGGAGGACAGGGAGGAAACACTGGAAAAGGGTGACATACTTGGAACCTGCAAGGAAAGATGCAAAAAACGAGCAATTAAAAAACCAAACCAAACATTAAAACTCAAGGCACCCCTAACTGAAACAACAGTTTCATCCTGCGGTTGATATGCCCCCCTCCCCTTCTGCCTCTCACCGCTTAGGCCACAGCCACCTACCCAGTCAGGACTGAGGAGATCCAGCCGTCTTGCGGACTCCTCCTCGCCTTTTCCTTCATCCTCCTTTTCATGGAAAATGTCCTCCTCGATGGCTGACTGCTGGCAGAGACCCAGTGGTGGTGGCAGGGAGAAAGGAGAAAGAGAGCAGCCCAAAATGTTTATTGCTTTAAACATTACAAAGAAGAAGAAAAAGAAGAGAAGAAAAAAAAACCCAATACAATACAATATATAAACAATACACAACACAACACTAACACAATAAACTAAACATAACCAAACAAAAACATTTTAAAACACACTTCTTACCATACCAGTATCTTCACTTTCATTCCCTTGTTTCATCGACCTCCTCACACCTCCCTTTTTGTATTCCACTTCTGTTAATTATTTCAGCAAATCCTTTCCATCTTCCTCTATTTCTGTCATATAATTGTCTTAACATATTTTAACCTTATTTTCCCTTTAATACTCTAATAATCTATCTATACTTAATTCCTTATAACATTTCTACTAAAGCCGTATAACTTCATTCCAACATTTTTCAAACACTCATTAATTTTACATTATTTCTATAAATAGTCTTTAAACTTTTTCCAATCTTCTTCCACCGTCTCTTCTCCCTGGTCTCGGATTCTGCCAGTCCATTCCGCCAATTCCATATAGTCCACCAACCTGGTGATCTTCTGTCCGATGCTCTTAACAAGTCCCTTCTGCGGGTCTTCTTCGTACTTATACAAGAACTTTACTTTGTCTTCTACTGATCTTATTTTTGTTTTCCTTCCTTTGAGGCTGAAGAGTAGGTCTTGGGGAAACTCCCACCTAAAGATAATTTTATTCCATCTCGACAGGGTAACCAAATCTCCATAGTTAAACCTAAGATCCAAAAGGTATTTCAGGACGTCTTTCAAAATTTCCACTCTTGACTGTTGTTCTTCTAAGTTCTTCTGGTAAAGTCTGAAAACCCTCACAATTTTAGTCTCTTCTTGGCCCAATTCCAGGTCCCAAAAATCAGCAGATTCCTGTGTAAGAAAGTCCATCAAAACTTCCCTCTCCAGTTCAGGCAGGGCTCTGATCCTCAAAGTCTGTTTTCCTTTAGATTCAATCATAACAGGCATCAACTTATGATCATCAAATTGCATGTATGAGGCTGGGACTCTTTCTCTCTCCAATTGTGTTACTTTAGGTTCAACGGCAACAGCTTTCTCCCTAGCCTTCTCCGCAGTTTGCCAAGTCAAAGTGGATTCCTGTGTCAATTTCTGGATAGTTTCTGTATTGGTATTCACCTTTTGTCCCAAAAAATCCACCTTCTTGTGAAGCTGTTCCAATGAATCATTTATCTTACATAATACAGCCACTAAGGCCTCTTCTGTCGACATTCTTAACCGATTCAAGGTCATTCCCAAAGTCTCACAGCCTTATCTTGCAGCTGGAAATTCCCCCAGCTCAGCTCTTGTCATAGTTTCAAAGGCTTCCTCTAGAGGGAAACAGTTTCTATTTGTATCAATCCTTTTAAGCACAGTTCAAACAATAAAGTTAGTTTCAATTTTCAGTTACTTTTACTCCTTTTTAAGAGCAGACGGAGAGAATAGAAACAATGTATCTCTCTTATTTAGCTAGCTGTCAGCGAATGTTCTATTCACTGTCAACGACCAATCCAAAAACGTCAGTCTTACTAGCAGCCCGTTTCCAGGTTCGGAGCGGTGGTATTTTGACTTTCTTCACTCTCTCCTGCAGGCACACACAATCCAAAACTTCCCCCCTCTTCTCCTGCTTCCAAGGGGGGTTTGATGTTTTCTACCGATGGAAATTTAGTCCTGTACAATAGGCTTTCCAAGACTTTAGCTTACAGTCTCTTTGCTGTGATCTATTTACAAAAGGGGAAGGCGGACTTCCTGTTTTGAACCTCCCCGTTTCGGTGTCAAATTAAGACGTTTAAAAATCCAATTCTCCGCTCTACTCACAGGTAGTTGCTTTAAGATCAAATTGTCCACAGGAAAAAGTCAGCGCTCTCTGGCAACAGCTATGCGGCTTCGCTCCGTGGAAGAAGCAGTCAATTCGAAGCACCGTGACACTCACCCCACGTTGCTCCGGAACCCCGAAACCGGGTTTCCCCACGAGTGGGGGAGGCGCAAAAGGTGCCAGCCGAATCCCAGGTTCACAGGCTTCACCCGCCTGTGATTTTTAGTGGGTCTCCGCCTTGCCATGGCGGCCAGACCCAGATTTCCACGAGGCAAATGCCTCCCGATCAGAGGAATTCAGCCATTGCCGGAGGCGCCAACCCGGAAGTCCGAGAGCAGCCCAAAATGAGACAGGAACCCAGAAGGCAAACTCTCCTGCCCACATTGAGTAGCTAGCCAGGGAAGACCTACAGCCCTGGCACCATGGGGGGCTGGTCCATCAGGACGAGTGGGGCAGCAAGCACAGCACATTAACTCTCAAGGCACCCATAATTGAAACAACAGAACAGCGGCATAGCCAGCCGCTCGGGTGCCCAGTTCAACGCGGGGGTCCTGCAGGTGGGGGGCGCTACCTGGAGCCTATCTGCTGCCTCCCCATCAGCTGTAGGGCGGCTGAGGGAGAGGCAGAGGGCAGACGCAAGCCCCACGCTGCCGTTTCAGGCAGCGCCCAGCCTGCAGGGGCCCACGCCACCATGTCACTCCCAGGAGAGACGCTAGGATCAGGCACTCTACAGCCCCCCCCCCCCCGGTAAGTGCCAGCCCCCACAGTGTGGCACCCAGTGCCAGCCGCGTTTTTTGACTCAACTAAAAGGTTTGGTGAGCCTAATTTTTTTTTTTTATTTTAAACTCGGCTTTTTGTCCTTTTGCCACCCCCCTCAGTGATGACACCTGGGGCGGCCCCCAATCCCCCACCCTCCTTTCTCTGCAGCTGCAACAGAATAAAAGGACTCCAAACTCCCTTAGCAGTTTCCTGCTGGTCCCCTCACCATTTTCCCAGGCGTCAATCGTCTCACTTTGCAGTTGCAGATAAGGCACCCAAAGGCTGCTGATCAAGGCAGGGGTTGGTCTCAACTGCCAAGTGAGGTTGGGATTCTGAGCCGATGTCACAGCCAGGTTCCGATCAGTCCATTTCCTCCAAGGGGGGGGGACCCTGTTTCCCCTGAGGGTGACCGCTGAACACACCACCCAAGAGAAAAAGAAGGAGAAAAGGAGAGAAATCTTTTAATTCTGTAGCAAGAAAGAATGAGTGCCAAGAGTTTTCTTTTCCCTGCACTCCTCCATTGCAACACCTATTATTATTATTATTATTATTATTATTATTATTATTATTATTCTAGATTTAATGAACACTCATATCAGAGTACATTGTAAATTGATAGCCATAGTCTTTATATACTAACATTTTATGTTCTTCCACATCCATTTAATGCTCCTAAACCCTTCTTTTAGATTCTGTTAGCTTCTTTTAGACTTTTATATATACTTTGTGATTAATACTTTTTAGCTGTCCAAAACGTTTTACAGACTGTAAATGATTGTACCTCACCCTACTGATGCTGGTCTACTAAGGTAATAAAGATCTGATTGATTGAAATGAAATATCCTAGTAATGCAGTGATCGCACACTAATGTAATGTATTCCTCTCCCCCCAAATTCATACTTCATTACTCATTAATATTAGTAATAATAATGAAATAAGTCCGGCCAGAGGCTCCTCCCAGCTTTGCCTGGACCCTCCCAGTGGGCGTGACCACTCCCCACTAAGCCCCGCCCACCTCTTGCCTTCCCCAGCTCCACTCTCCCCGCCTCCTTTCACAATGGCTCGCCCGGATTGGCGTAGGCGGCCTGCCACTCTCGCGAGCACAGGAGCCTCCCCTCCCCTCCCTTCCCGCTTGCCTCGCCCGCCCCGCCCTTCGCCCTTGCCCCGCGCTGATTGGCCAAGACGGGGGGCCTGTAAGGGGCGTGGCCTGGCAGAGGGAGGCGGAGCGAGGGCGCCAGAAGCAGCTGGAGGAAGGAGGCAGCTGAAGGGGGGGGGCTGAGTCCTCAGCGTGGTCGGCAGCGGGAGGCGCATGGAGGAAATGGGGGGGGGAGTAACAGAGTTGGACCCCCCTTTTAAAGACAAACAGAACCCCTCCAGCACCAGAATTCAAAAGCATCCATTCTTCTTGATGGTCCAGCTCTCACTTCCATCCATCTCAACTGGGAAAACCAGAGCTTGAACTATACGGACCTTTGTCGGCAAGGTGATGTCTCTGCTTTTTAAGATGCTGTCCAGGTTTGTCATTGCTTTTCTCCCAAGAAGCAGGCGTCTCTTAATTTCGTGGCTGCTGTCACCATCTGCAGTGATCATGGAGCCCAAGCAAGTGAAATCTCTCCCTGCCTCCATTTCTTCCCCTTCTATTTGCCAGGAGGTGAGGGGACCAGTGGCCAGGATCTTCGTTTTTTGGATGTTGAGCTTCAGACCAATAGCTTAGGGGACTTAAAGTCTGTGGCTCTGACCCCTCCCCATTTGTAACGGCCCCTTCCAGCTGAGGGGAGGGGGCGGCTTGCTTCCTGGCCTCCCCTCCCCTCTGGGTTGAAATTGGGGCTGATGCCCTTGCTGATCCATGGGGGGGGGGCTTATAAATGTGACTCTCCCCCCATTCTGAAATCTGGGAGGTTGTAACCGGAGAAAAGAACAGAGGACTGACTTCGCCGGGGGCGCCCTGAATTTTGATCCTGTGTTTTGTTCGCCGACTCTTTGTTGTTGTTTTTTAAAGATATTTATTGAAGTTTCAAAAAGGTTACAAAATAAGGAAAAAAGAGAAAAAAGAGAAAAAATACAAATTAAAAACAGATCAATCTTTTCATGTCTTGTCTTTCATTTGCTTGTTTCCTTGACCTCCTCACACCTCCCTTTTTTGTATTCCAATTCAGTTAGTTAATCCAGCAAATCCTTTCCCTCCTTATTTTTATCTTCATCCTTTACCTTAATGTATTATAGCTTTGTATTCTCACCTAGTAACAATCCATTTTTACATATTCCTTTATAACATTACTGCTAAAAGCACTTAACTTCATTCCGACATCATTCTAACATTCATTAATTTTGCAGTATTTATGTAAGTAGTCTTTAAATTTCTTCCAATCTTCTTCCCCCGACTCTTCTCCCTGGTCTCGGATTCTTTCGCCGACTCTTTGCACGTGTTGCAGACCTGCACGTCTGTAGCTCAACCCCGTGCAGCGTAGCGTACAGCGATCCCCTTCGTTTCCTCCTTTCCCCCATTCATAAAGTGCTTGACCAATCACCAAGCGCCCTTCCTGACAGCGCCCTCTTTCCTTTGCCAATCCGAAGCGCGGGATCAGGAGAGGTTGCGAAACATCGCCCTCTAGCGACGACTGCGCTGGTACTGCAGCTGCCCAAGCAGGGAAGGGCGAAGAAGCCATGGACACCAACGGGCTGCATTGGAGCGACCCTCCATTGAGGAGGAATCTGGAGAAAGAAATCAGCAGAAATCCTTCCCGGGACGGGTTGGCATCCTGCCAAGGCTGCTTCTTCAGGGGGAAGGTGGCCATCCGAGGAGGGGCTTGGGGCTGAGCCTGGCATTGCCCTCATCTCTGAAGCTTCTGCTCACGTCCCCACCTGCCCTATGGCATAAGGGTCAAGCCCTCCATCCTGACTTGGGAGGGTCGGACACCAACCCATCCAGGAAACAATGTCCTCCCGGTCTCAGTGTATTGGAAAGACAGAGGTCTGGAGGGTCAGAGATGGCAGGTATTTCCCTTTGCCTGACATTTGGGATGGACACGGCATCAGTTTTCACCCCAGTACCACACCTCTTCTCTGACATGTTCACGACATGTGTGTGATGCTTCCAACAAGGTGTTGGGGGTAACCTGGAGAAACTTGTTAAAAGGAGGAGCCCCCCTTGTTCGGGGCTTCTCTCTGCATCTTCTATGCTGTATTCGCGAGTCATTGTTATCGGAAAGTTTTTCCTGATGTTGGTTTGGAATCTCCTTTCTTGTAACTTTACAATCATGTTCTGACTTTATATACTGTAGCAGGAACCCCCCCACCCCAATCATTCTGTTTGTATAAACTTCACACACACACACACACACACACGCCACATTTCTGTTATAAATTCATAGAAAATCAACCATACATTGGATTTGCACTGTTCCATTTTTATTTTACTCCATATGACAAGAACTAACAAAGGGGGGTGACTTAGTCCTGGTCAGCCATAATCCCTTCACTGTCTCAGCACATACACAGGAGCCCTGCCCATGCCAACCCTGATGATCCCAGACAGAAGACAATCAAGATCACAAAGAACTTGCATATGGGAGTGGATTCAACATGGTCTGAAACAAAGGACACTGATCAGATCTTCCCTCAGGGGGCAGGAAACTGCCAACTCCCCTCTGTCACCTGGAAAGTACTCCTGGGGAGGGGGAAAGGGGGAACCAGCCAGGTGACCAGACACTCAGGTTACCACCAACTCCTCCCTCAGCCCCTCCTTTCTGTAATGTATTCATGATGTTTCTGGGGGTGGGCTTGACCTAGAGGAGGGGAATTTCAAAAGTTTTTATAAGACCTTGCACACTATTCTTCTGGGTCTTTCCTCTCTCCTGCACGTGAGGGGAATACCCTGTTGCAACAGTTCAATAAAGGCCAAGCCTACAGGCTGCTGTTTTGCTCCAAGTTATCCTGGTTGGTGTCTTTGTTTTGTCCAAGGGAGCCCTCGGATTTTTCCTGTAACAATACATACAGTGGTACCTCGGGTTACAGACGCTTCAGGTTACAGACTCCCCTAACCCAGAAATAGTACCTCGGGTTAAGAACTTTGCTTCAGGATGAGAACAGAAATCACGTGGCAGCAGCGAGGCGGCAGCAGGAGGCCCCATTAGCTAAAATGGTACCTCAGGTTAAGAACAATTTCAGGTTAAGAACAGAATTTGTATCTATAAACCAATAGCAAGAGATTCAGATGACGTTAAAGAATGAGTTTATCAATCAGGTACCAATCAGAACAAAGTGAATGGTCAGAAATAACATCTCAACTGCGAAAAGAAGAATGGTTGGTGTAAACCCGAAACCAAGTTAATAATTGCATTTCAATGGGTCTGCTTTAGGTTTCATTGCAATCAAGGCGATGAGATAATAATAATAATAATAATAATAATAATAATAATAATAATAGTAGTAGTAGTATTGCGTTCCCTGGCCACTCTGGGCGGCTCCCAACAGAATATTAAAAGCACTGTAAAAATCACAGCCACAACATGCATTTAAAGCATTTTTGGAGCTCTAAATTGCAGGTAAAACAACTGGCGGGTGGCCAAGGCCATTTTGGCCTCTGTTGTCCAGGGCGCCGGAGCCGCGGGACGTCGGGAAAAGGGGGAAGCCCTTCTAGGTGCCTCCAAGGGAATGAGGAAAAGGACGAGGTCTCTGGGAGGCTTCCTGGGTTATGTGGGTTTAGTAGTATAATAATTGGTTATTCTGAGTTTATTAGCACGCCAGGAGGAAGGTTGCGCAGGGCAGCCTGGGAAGGGCGAGGGAAAGGCTGTGAGGAAAAGCCTTCTCTCTTTTTCCATCGCTCTGCCCCTCCATCAAGTTTAAATGGAAGAATCCAAATACGCCTAGAGAAAAATAAAATGATAGGAAACAGGATCCTTGTTTGTGAGAAGAAGGGGCAGCAAAGCATGCTGGGAAGAAGGACCTGAGGGAAATGAAACCAAACCTAACAAAGGATAATTTACCAATAAAGCTAATAAGTGAAACCTAACAAAAGATTTATTTATTCAGTTATACGTTGGAAAATGGGTAAATTTCAAGTATAGGAAGCTGGATCCATGTTTGTGAGAAGAAGGGGTAGCAAAGCATGCTGGGAAGAAGGACGTGAGGGAAATGAAACCTAATAAAGGATAATTTATCAATAAAGCTATTAAGTGAAACCTAACGAAAGACACTTTCAGATGTATTTATGTAGCACCCTGCTTGTGGTTAACGCTTAGCTGGAATGAAATATTCAACGCAGCAATAGAGAAATTAAAATAGTAATTTATTTGTCAGACAAATAAATAAGAGGCACAGTGGTACATGGTTACCAAGCTCTGGCCTGGCCTCCTGCCATTCTGGCCAGCACTTATATTCCCTTAATCCAGCCCCCTTTGCTCCTCCTGTGGCTGCCTCTGTCCAATCAGCCTGGTTGAAATTCCTATTGGCTGTTTGCTAGAGCCAATCACAAAAGATACACCCACAAAAGATACACCCACTTCCTTGCCCTTATATGGGAGACAAAGAGCTATATATAAATGACAAATAAGTAATAATATATCTTACATGGAATCTTAATTACCAGCTCACCTCTTGCCCTTCTTGCCCTATTGCCTTCTAAAACAAATGGTTTAATCTTACATTTTATGTTCAACAGATGTCAAGGATCTTGAGTTTCACATCAACATTGAAAGATTTCCTTCATTTAATGTTTCTAAACAAATGCCTGACAACCATATATCAAGACTGCCCGGATGGCGTCTTCTGTCTGGCAAGGGGGGGGCTGGTGGCTGACTTAATTTCAGGATAAATACAACTCTTACAACCATATGAAATAAGAATCTAGCATTCCTTAAATCCTTTGCATAATTACATTTAAGCCAATATATTTAAGCTAATATATTTCATACATTTATCATAGGTAGCCTCTTAAAAGAATAAAGCTTTTCAAAGTAAAAAGGAAGGAACTCAATAAAACACAGCTTTTAAAAGAAGCCTCTTCAGTTTGCACCTCCCCCTTTCCCCCTCCTCTCCAGCCTCAAAATAAAATAGGAAGAAGCTGCTTCTTCTGCCAAGCCAGTTGCCTTTCCAACATTTAACACATTTTAACCTTTTTTAACTCTCTTAGTTTAAGAAACAGCTTTAGAAAAAGACTTCCCCCAAAAATGTTCTCTTTCCAGCTAAATGTTTCTCCCCATTGCTCCTGGCCTTTTAACCTTAGAAAGAAGATCTGGCTCATTTTACTGGGAGGCACATTGGTATTATCTTCCCCATTCCTAATGGTGTTTTCTCAGCCTTGGGGCAGCATATGTAATTCTCCCTTTTTATGACTTTGAGAATTGTTTTTCTACTATAAATCAATGGGGCCCTTCTTGTCTTAGGAGGAAAAACATCTTGCCAAGGTTCTTTTAGGCAGCTGGTCTTTTGCCTGGCATGAAACATTTGAAAATCCTTTTTTTTAAGCTCATTTTTAAATACAAGCCTTGATTGAAATATATAGAAGCTTTGATAAAAATGCAGGCTTATGATTAGATGCCTCATTCCCCCCTTTCAAGCTCAAGGACCTTCATCCCAAGTGTCCTTGATAGCTTGACCTTCATCATATTCCTGAGGTAAAGCTCTGTATAGGGCCATGATATGAGGTAGAGTTTCATTTGAAACCATCTTGCTAATTGTACTTCTAAAACATGAAATGATACATGGCATCATACATAAAACCAATACTACTACTGTCAAGAAAAACAAGCAAGACAATAGTATCCCTTTGAGTCCTGTGACATTAGGTAACCAATTGGTGAGCCATCCCATATCCCATCCTTCCCATGTTTGTACTGGGACATGTGCTATATTCTCCATCTTTGTGGCCAACACACGGATTGCCTCACCATTATCAGAAATGTTAAAGCAACAGGCATTCCCTGTCAAGTTCAAGACTCCACATAGGCCTCCCTGCCTGGCAAGTACATAATCCATTCCCATTTTCAGCTGCAAAATGGCGGCTCTACTTTCATCCAACTGTTGTGCAATAAGTCTCAAACTCTGGGCCGTTGCATTGGTTACAAGTTCCACTACTGCTTGCAATCGAATTATTCTGTTTAGATTATAAATAGGATCCCGTGCCCCTTGTATGAGCTCACCAGGATTCCAGGAGGCAGGATCATAATAGGCTATAATGCGCTCTGGCGGCCAATCATCAGTACCGCTCCAACTTTGGGTACTTCCTCCTGCTATATGAGAAATATCAGCATTCCTTCGTGTTCGCCTGGCCGAACTAGTGGGCATAATCCACATTGGTGGTAATACCCAACCCAAGAAACAAGTCCCACTCCATTTGGAAGGGAGTTTCTTGTATGCCCATTCTCCACATATCCACCACAACCATCGGGTCTGAGGTTTTTTGGTACGGGGAATACAGAAGGCGAAATACCAAAAGGGGTAGAGAGTTCACAGTGCAGTATGTTAGATTGCCTTCTTCTGTCACAGTTATGTTCCACACCACTTTCCATGCATGAATAAAAGGAGGTGCACAGGGCAAGGCATTCCGAGTTCGATAGGTAGTACCGTGTGCCCAGGTATGACTATTCTTCTTATAATCCCAAGTATAGTGACAATGAGAAGAGCCTATCATGGGAGAATCAGCTGCATCTGATGATTTATGTACACAGAATTCCCCTTGTACAGGTATAACTCGTAATGGTTTAGTTGAGTTCCATCCGGGGAAATTCTGTATTTCAGTTTGGTGTGGCATTTCGCTTACCATACCAATAGCATCTAATGGTATCGGTAATAAGGGCATACCTCCCTCTGAATCATCTGGCCCAAGAGAGCAAACAAGGCAATTGGTCCTATTTGCAACATTAGCTACCATTTCAGCTAAACCTACCCACATATTGTGGTCATGGCTGAATCCATATTTAGCCAATTTGGTCAGATTCAAGGACCCTTCCCCTTCCCAAGGGATCAGGATTAATAAAATCATGTTGATGTCTAGTATATGCATTCCTTCCACAAAAGATTACCTTATTGTGATAGCAAATAATTATTAGCCCCAATATAATTCCCCCAGTGACAGAAATGGGGAACCACCAAGACCAAAACATATATCCCGAGGATCCCCAATGAGTAATATCTCTGATAATTGTTCCACAAGGGGGGGGCAGTCAATCAATTGTATTAGAGAATCTTTCTGTTCACAGTCGCTGGTTCAGACGCTCCTCAAGCTTCAGGCGTGCGCAGGTCAGCCAGCTTCCAGGTTGTGGCTGCAGCAGGCCGGTCGTCAAATGTTGCCCGTGACCTAGCCCGTTCCCGGTAGGGCTAGATACAGGGGTTTTTGGAGAGAGTTAGTTTTAAAGGATTAGAGGGGTCACCTTTGCACGTCCAACTGCCTTCAGACTTCTTCAAACGAGAGTGATGAATCCAGGGGGTCACCTCAGCTACCTTCACCGCTGTTGGAGTAGAGAGCAAGACGGTGTAAGGTCCACGCCACTTAGGTGCAAGTGGATCACGTTTCCACTCTTTCACCCATACGCTATCGCCAGCCTGGAACTGATGAATCGGCTCGGCAATGCTGCACGGCGTGCGCTCGAGGGCCCACCTGTTAAGAGAAACAAAAACACGGGAGAGAGATTGCACTTGTTCCTGTGTCACATGATCTCCTATTTGTTTAAGGTCAGCTGGAATATCCTGAACAAAGGAGGGCGGTCTCCCATACAGGAGCTCAAAAGGTGACAACTTAAGTCTTTTTGTGGGTGCACACCGAACACGAAACAGTGTTATGGGTAACACATCTACCCATCCCAATCCCGTTTCCTGGGTTAATTTTGCCAATTGGGTTTTCAGAGTCCGATTCATTCTTTCAGTTTTCCCTGAACTCTGAGGCCTATATGCTGTATGCAGTCTCCATTTTACTTGTAGGACTCGACATACATCTTGTACTACTTGATCAATGAACGTTGGCCCATTATCACTTCCAATGCATCTAGGTAATCCAAACCTTGGGATCAATTCAGTGAGGAGTCTTTTAGTTACCTCTCGTGCCTTTTCAGTTCGGGTGGGAAAAGCTTCAACCCATCCGGTAAGAGTATCTACAAACACAAGGAGATACTTGAATCCCTTAGAAGGGACCAGCTCTGTGAAGTCCACAATTAGGCTTTCCATGGGGACGTATCCCACATGCTGAATTCCAGGAGGTTGTACCGGTCCCTGCCTGGGATTGTTTTTAGCACAAAGAACACATTTCTGTGAAATGCAAGTTGCTAATTGTGATAGATTAATAATATACAACTTCCGACTGAGACTCTCTCTAGTTGCAGTACCGCCAAGGTGAGTAGATTCATGATAATTTCTTACAATTGTGCCTGCTAGATGATGAGGTACATAAATCCTATTGTCCGGCAGGATCATCCAACCGTCCTTCACAACTGCTCCTTCCTGTTCAGCCCACTTCCTCTCTTCTGGGGTATAGTGAGGTTTAACTTCTTCTGGAACTACCTCTGGTATGAGGGCTGCTATAAATCCTCCCACAGGCTTTTGGGCTGCCTCTCGGGCTGCTTTGTCAGCAGCATGATTTCCTCTGGTTATTGGATCCCTCCCTCGTCCATGACCTTTGCAGTGCATTACAGCAATCTGTTCTGGAGCCCATACTGCTTCTAACAGGATTTCTACTTCAGGTCCATATTTCAAAGCCTTCCCGTGGGCTCCGATTAGACCTCTTTCTTTCCATAGAGCTCCATGTGCATGCAGGGTTAAGAAGGCATATTTTGAGTCAGTATAGATGTTTGCCTTACATCCGGCTGCCAATTGCAGAGCTCTAGTTAAACCTATAAGTTCAGCCTTTTGTGCTGAGGTGCCAGCAGGCAAAGCCTCAGCTTCCACAACTTCCTCATTGGTGACCACAGCATATCCTGCTCGTCTGGCACCTTCATGCAGGTAACTGCTACCATCAGTATAATATACAACATCTGGATTTTTTAATGGTTCATCTTTCAGATCAGGTCTACTGGAATAAACTTCATCCATTACTTGGAGACAATCATGTGATTCCTCATCATCTACCTCTGGTAGGGGCAGCAAAGTCGCTGGATTGAGCATATTCACTACTCGTAGATGAATCCTGGGATTTTCACACAATAGGCCTTGGTATCTAGCCATCCTTGGGTTCGTTAGCCAATAACTACCCTTATATTCCATGAGTGTCAGAACAGCATGAGGTACATTCACATACATCGTCTGGCCAAAGGTAAATTTATCAGCTTCTTTGACAAGGCTCGCAGTGGCCGCTACTGCCCTTAGGCATGGAGGCCATCCTTTTGCTACTGAGTCCAATTGTTTAGACAAATAAGCTACTGGACGGTTCCAACTTCCTAATCTCTGGGTCAGGACTGCTGCTGCAATCCCATTCTGTTCATGTACATACAGCTGAAAGGGTTTTTCCGAATTAGGCAATCCAAGGGCTGGTGCCTCCATAAGTCGCTGTTTGATAACTAAAAAGGCTTGTTTCTGCTCAGGTCCCCATACGAATGGGTCCTTTTCTGCACCTCGAGTGCTTTCATGTAAGGGCTTGGCCAGACTACTGAAATCAGGTATCCATAGTCTACAAAACCCTGCTGTTCCCAGGAATCCCCTAAGTTGTTTTCTTGTGGTAGGTTCCTTGATAAGGCAAATAGCTTCTTTCCTCTCTGGTCTCAATGCTCGTTGTTGGTGTGAGATGTCAAAGCCCAAATATTTGACCTTTTCTAAACATAACTGTGCCTTTTTCTGGGAAACTCGGTAGCCAGCTTCCCAGAGCAAGTGGAGCAGTTCCTCTGTCCCTTCTTTACAGGTATCAAAATCCTTTGCAGCTAGTATAAGATCATCCACATATTGCAGAACCACCTTTTCTCCCGGTATTGAGGGGTAACTTGTTAGATCCCTCGCCAAGGCAGTGCCAAATAAAGTTGGGGAATTTTTGAATCCTTGGGGCAATCTTGTCCAGGTTAGCTGGCCTTTTGTTCCTGTCAAAGGGTCTTCCCACTGGAAGGCAAATATAGGTTGGCTCTGTGGTGCCAGCCGGCAACAGAAGAATGCATCTTTCAAGTCCAATACAGTAAAAAATGTTGCTTCTGGTGGGATCAAACTCAGCAAGGTATATGGGTTTGGTACATTTGGGTGCAAGGTCTCGATAGCCTGGTTTACGAGCCTCAAGTCCTGCACTGGCCTGTATTCATCTGTCCCAGGTTTTCGAACAGGCAAAAGGGGTGTGTTCCATTCTGATTGGCAAGGCTTAAGCAGACCATATTTTAATAGGCGGTCCAAATGTTTCTGGATGCCCTCCGCTGCTCGCCGGGGTAAGGGATATTGCTTTACAGATACAGGGGTAGCCATAGGTTTTAGGGTTACTACAATTGGAGCTATATTCTTAGCCATTCCTGGTGGGCTATTTTCGGCCCATACTCCTGGTGGCACCTGTAGAGTTCGGAGGAGCTTGTCTAATTCTGTATCCAATGTGGGTTGGACTTGCAAGGCTGACATTAAGCGCCATGATTGTTCCTTAGGTACTGAGAGGGTAATTATTCCTGCTGCTTTTGATGGCAGTTTCATTTCTGGACCTCGAGGAGTGAAAGTGATTTGGGCCTGCAATTTGGACAGCATATCTCTACCTAAGAGAGGTATTGGACACTCAGGTATATACAAAAACTGATGGGTTAAACGATGTCCCCCAATCTGGCATTCCAAAGGTTGGAGGAAAGACCTCTTGGCTGACTGTCCAGTGGCACTTTTAATGACTACACTTTTAGATGCCTTTTTCTGCAATAGTTCTGGGAGTACTGAGTATTCAGCCCCAGTATCAATCATAAAATCTATTAAATGGCTCCCTAATTGAATCGTGACCGTGGGCTCCTGGAAGCCTAACTTTATGGAGTCCGGTCGTTCCTAGTCTTGGGTAAAATCCTCTTCTGCCAGTCCAATGAAATTGTCTCTACTCCGTCCCTGTCCTGGTCTCTGATATCTTCCATCTCGGATCATTCCCCGTCCCCGTCCCTGGTTTCTTGGGCCGGAGCCGGAGCCTGGGCCTGGGCCTGGGCGTACTTCTTCCAACCTCAGGGGTTCAGGACACTCCCGCTTCCAATGACCCTCCTTCTTGCAATTTGCACATTGATTCCTTCCCAGTGGTGGATTCCTTCCTCGTCCTCGCCCTCCATTTAAGGGGCGGTGGTCTTGCTTCACTGCTGTGGCTAGCATTACCATCTTTTCCTTCTGCCACTTCTTCTTCTCTTGCTTCTCAGCCTCATCCCTATTCCGATAAACTCGGCGTGCAATGGCCATAATTTGGCTCATCAGCATCCCTTCCCATCCTTCTGATTTCTGAATTTTCTTACGAATGTCAGAAGCGCACTGGGCCACAAATGTAGCAGTAATCATTCTACTGTTTTCAGGGGCTTCAGGGTCAAAAGGAGTCCATATACGATAGGCTTCTTGCAGCCTCTCTAAAAAGTCTCCCGGACTCTCATTTGGTTTTTGTTCTACTTCTGAGACTTTAGACATATTAGTGGGCTTCTGGCATGCCCTGCGGATACCTTGCACAAGTGTCTGGCGGTAGGTGGTGAGTCTGGCCAGGTGAATTGCATTGTTTGGATCCCAATTAGGATCTTCCAAGGGAAAGTTATCTTGGAGATGACGGTCAATATTATAAATATTTCCCGCTCTGGCCTGCTCACGCAAATATATCTGTGCCTTTTCAATTATGTCTCTCCTTTCCTCAGTGGTGAACAGAGTATTTAGGAGCTGGCGACAATCTGTCCAAGTAGGGCTATGAGTATTTACTATTGAAGTCACCAAGTCCATCATAGCCTGAGGTTTTTCTGCAAAAGATGGGGTGTGTGTTTTCCAATTCATCAGATCTGTAGTTGTGAATGGAATATATTGCAGGGTCGAAGTTCGAGGTGGCCGTGGTCCGGGTTGCCCATTAACCAGCGCAGGCTCCTCAAGTGCATCAAATACTCTTCTAAGAGGGGCTACTACGTGATCTTTCTCTTCACTTTGCTCTAGGGGCCTCAAATCATAGGGGATGGTATCTGTCGCAAGGCGTTCTTTTAGCAGCTTTATACGCCTGGCTGTATTGCTTGCTGACCGAGCAAGGTCTCCCTGTAACTTCTGTAATATTTCTCTGGGACTTGGATGCACAGGGGTTTGGGGTGGGCAATCAGTTGTTCCACTAAAGGAGACTGTAGATGGAGGTCTATTAGGAGTCACAGGTGGAATAACCACTTCTGCTTGGGCTTTATTATAGAACTCCAATGCCTCCTGAAGATATTTATCATAATCTATCAAGGAATCAAGCTCTGTGACTCCACTCCCATTATTCATTCCAGTTTCTTGCCTTGGGGTTACAACTGGTGGAGTGTTTGGATTAAGCTCCCTTCGATGTGGAGCATAGGGTGGAGGTGGAAGCACCTCTTCCTCTGGCCCCTCAAAAATGGGTTTGAGTTTATTTGGCAAGATTCCTTTCCTAGCTTCGGCTTTTACAGCCAATAATTTGCATCGTTTGACTTTGCATTCCCTTATCCATGGAGGATTTTTATTTAATGTGCTCAGCCAGGAATCTATATATGGAAATTGTTCTGGGCACCCTCCAGTTTCTTTGGCGATATCAGTCCAAAGTTTGCTTACTAAATTTATATCAAAGGTTCCCTGGGATGGCCATCCAGTAATTTGTTTTGGCCATTCTAGTTCACATAACGTTCTCAAGCGCTCTGGCGTCATTTTGACTCCATATGCCCCTGAGAAGGCTTTCTTAAAATTATTTAACATACACTCAAGAGGTGTATTTTCCCCCTTTGAACCCCCAACTCCCATTGTATGGCCCTGTGAAGTATCCACTCAGTCACTCACAGACGCGCTTCGTGGGTTTCCTTGCCTAGTGAAGTCGCCTTACTAGGAACCGAAGTACTGCCCACTCCACACTCGGGTCAGCTACAGATTGCTCTGTACTTTCTCACACATACAATGCGCTGGATACTTCACCACACTCTACCTCCCAATTTTTCCCTTTCCCTACACCAGATCACCATCTGATGTACCCAACCACCTAGCGTACTCAGTTTCCCCTTACTGAGACGCAGAAGTTTGATCAAGACTTCTCTTCCTCCCAATTAATTGGAGGGCCAAAAATCCCTTTGTGCACTTACCCTTGGTTGGTTCCCTGTTTCCCCCGGTCCGTCGCCGCCAGTGAGCAGGGTATCAGACAGACGAGTCTTCTGCGTTCCCCCTGGAAAAAATTACCAGTGCGCGCTTTGGGTAAGCAGTTGTCCTCTCTCTTGTACCCTGCCCAGTAGGGCGAAGGGGCTGCGTTCCAGCAGACCACTTATCCGAGTCACAGGGCACCATAAAATGTAGCACCCTGCTTGTGGTTAACGCTTAGCTGGAATGAAATATTCAACGCAGCAATAGAGAAATTAAAATAGTAATTTATTTGTCAGACAAATAAATAAGAGGCACAGTGGTACATGGTTACCAAGCTCTGGCCTGGCCTCCTGCCATTCTGGCCAGCACTTATATTCCCTTAATCCAGCCCCCTTTGCTCCTCCTGTGGCTGCCTCTGTCCAATCAGCCTGGTTGAAATTCCTATTGGCTGTTTGCTAGAGCCAATCACAAAAGATACACCCACAAAAGATACACCCACTTCCTTGCCCTTATATGGGAGACAAAGAGCTATATATAAATGACAAATAAGTAATAATATATCTTACATGGAATCTTAATTACCAGCTCACCTCTTGCCCTTCTTGCCCTATTGCCTTCTAAAACAAATGGTTTAATCTTACATTTTATGTTCAACAGATGTCAAGGATCTTGAGTTTCACATCAACATTGAAAGATTTCCTTCATTTAATGTTTCTAAACAAATGCCTGACAACCATATATCAAGACTGCCCGGATGGCGTCTTCTGTCTGGCAAGGGGGGGGCTGGTGGCTGACTTAATTTCAGGATAAATACAACTCTTACAACCATATGAAATAAGAATCTAGCATTCCTTAAATCCTTTGCATAATTACATTTAAGCCAATATATTTAAGCTAATATATTTCATACATTTATCATAGGTAGCCTCTTAAAAGAATAAAGCTTTTCAAAGTAAAAAGGAAGGAACTCAATAAAACACAGCTTTTAAAAGAAGCCTCTTCAGTTTGCACCTCCCCCTTTCCCCCTCCTCTCCAGCCTCAAAATAAAATAGGAAGAAGCTGCTTCTTCTGCCAAGCCAGTTGCCTTTCCAACATTTAACACATTTTAACCTTTTTTAACTCTCTTAGTTTAAGAAACAGCTTTAGAAAAAGACTTCCCCCAAAAATGTTCTCTTTCCAGCTAAATGTTTCTCCCCATTGCTCCTGGCCTTTTAACCTTAGAAAGAAGATCTGGCTCATTTTACTGGGAGGCACATTGGTATTATCTTCCCCATTCCTAATGGTGTTTTCTCAGCCTTGGGGCAGCATATGTAATTCTCCCTTTTTATGACTTTGAGAATTGTTTTTCTACTATAAATCAATGGGGCCCTTCTTGTCTTAGGAGGAAAAACATCTTGCCAAGGTTCTTTTAGGCAGCTGGTCTTTTGCCTGGCATGAAACATTTGAAAATCCTTTTTTTTAAGCTCATTTTTAAATACAAGCCTTGATTGAAATATATAGAAGCTTTGATAAAAATGCAGGCTTATGATTAGATGCCTCATTTATTCAGTTAAACATTGGAAAATGCGTAAATCTCAATTATAGGAAGCTGGATCCTTGTTTGTGAGAAGAAGGGGCAGCAAAGCATGCTGGGAAGAAGGACCTGAGGGAAATGAAACCAAACCTAGGTTTCAGGTGAGCCCAGGAGAGAGAGGGGCCCCTGGGGGGATCTGCACTCTGCACGCCCTCAGAGGCCAGAGAGGCTGGCAGGGACGGGGCCCCCAGGTGAGCCCGGGAGAGAGAGAGAGGGGCCCCTGGGGGATTTGCACTCTGCACACCCTCAGAGGCCGGAGAGACTGGCAGGGACGGGGCCCCCAGGTGAGTCCGGGAGAGAGAGGGGCCCCTGGGGGGATCTGCACTCTGCACGCCCTCAGAGGCTGGAGAGGCTGGCAGGGACGGGGCCCCCAGGTGAGCCCGGGAGAGAGAGGGGCCCCTGGGGGTGGATCCTGCACTCTGCACGCCCTCAGAGGCCGGAGAGGCTGGCAGGGACGGGGCCCCCAGGTGAGCCCGGGAGAGAGAGAGAGGGGCCCCTGGGGGGTGGATCCTGCACTCTGCACGCCCTCAGAGGCCGGAGAGGCTGGCAGGGACGGGGCCCCCAGGTGAGCCCGGGAGAGAGAGAGAGGGGCCCCTGGGGGGATCTGCACTCTGCACGCCCTCAGAGGCCGGAGAGGCTGGCAGGGACGGGGCCTCCAGGTGAGCCCGGGAGAGAGAGGGGCCCCTGGGGGATTTGCACTCTGCACGCCCTCAGAGGCCAGAGAGGCTGGCAGGGACGGGGCCCCCAGGTGAGCCCGGGAGAGAGAGAGGGGGGCCCCTGGGGGGATCTGCACTCTGCACGCCCTCAGAGGCCAGAGAGGCTGGCAGGGACGGGGCCCCCAGGTGAGCCCTGGAGAGAGAGGGGCCCCTGGAGGGTGGATCCTGCACTCTGCACGCCCTAAGAGGCCAGAGAGGCTGGCAGGGACGGGGCCCCCAGGTGAGCCCAGGAGAGAGAGGGGCCCCTGGGGGGATCTGCACTCTGCACGCCCTCAGAGGCCGGAGAGGCTGGCAGGGGCAGGGACCTCAGGTGTGTCTGTGAAAGAGAGGGGCCCCTGGGTGATTTGCGCTCTGCACGCCCTCAGAGGCCGGAGAGGCTGGCAGGGACGGGGCCCCCAGGTGAGCCTGGGAGAGAGAGGGGCCCCTGGGGGATTTGCACTCTGCACGCCCTCAGAGGCAGGAGAGGCTGGCAGGGGCAGGGCCCTCAGGTGAGTCTGGGAAAGAGAGGGTCCCCTGGGGGGTGGATCCTGCACTCTGCACACCCTCAGAGGCCAGAGAGGCTGGCAGGGACGGGGCCCCCAGGTGAGCCCGGGAGAGAGAGGGGCCCCTGGGGGGTGGATCCTGCACTCTGCACGCCCTCAGAGGCCAGAGAGGCTGGCAGGGACGGGGCCCTCAGTTGAGCCCGGGAGAGAGAGGGGCCCCTGGGGGGATCTGCACTCTGCACGCCCTCAGAGGCCGGAGAGGCTGGCAGGGACGGGGCCCCCAGGTGAGCCCGGGAGAGAGAGAGAGGGGCCCCTGGGGGGATTTGCACTCTGCACGCTCTCAGAGGCCGTAGAGGCTGGCAGGGACGGGGCCCCAAGGTGAGCCCGGGAGAGAGAGGGGCCCCTGGGGGAATCTGCACTCTGCACGCCCTCAGAGGCCGTTGAGGCTGGCAGGGACGGGGCCCACAGGTGAGCCAGGGAGAGAGAGGGGCCTCTGGGGGATTTGCACTCTGCACGCCCTCAGAGGCCAGAGAGGCTGGCAGGGACGGGGCCCCCAGGTGAGCCCGGGAGAGAGAGGGGCCTCTGGGGGATTTGCACTCTGCACGCCCTCAGAGGCCGGAGAGGCTGGCAGGGGCAGGGACCTCAGGTGTGTCTGGGAAAGAGAGGGGCCCCTAGGGGATTTGCACTCTGCACGCCCTCAGAGGCCGGAGAGGCTGGCAGGGACGGGGCCCTCAGGTGAGCCCGGGAGAGAGAGGGGCCCCTGGAGGGTGGATCCTGCACTCTGCACGCCCTCAGAGGCCAGAGAGGCTGGCAGGGACGGGGCCCCCAGGTGAGCCCGGGAGAGAGAGGGGCCCCTGGGGGGATCTGCACTCTGCACACCCTCAGAGGCCGGAGAGACTGGCAGGGACGGGGCCCCCAGGTGAGCCCGGGAGAGAGAGAGAGGGGCCCCTTGGGGGATTTGCACTCTGCACGCCCTCAGAGGCCAGAGAGGCTGGCAGGGACGGGGCCCTAGGTGAGCTCGGGAGAGAGAGGGGCCCCTGGGGGGATCTGCACTCTGCACGCCCTCAGAGGCCGGAGAGGCTGGCAGGGACGGCGCCCTAGGTGAGCCCGGGAGAGAGAGGGGCCCCTGGGGGATTTGAACTCTGCACGCCCTCAGAGGCCGGAGAGGCTGGGAGGGACGGGGCCCCCAGGTGATCCCGGGAGAGAGAGGGGCCCCTGGGGGGATCCTGCACTCTGCACGCCCTCATAGTCTGGAGAGGCTGGCAGGGACGGGGCCCCCAGGTGAGCCTGGGAGAGAGAGGGGCCCCTGGGGGTGGATCCTGCACTCTGCACGCCCTCAGAGGCCAGAGAGGCTGGCAGGGACGGGGCCCTCAGGTGAGCCCGGGCGATAGAGGGGCCCCTGGGGGTGGATCCTGCACTCTGCACGCCCTCAGAGGCCTGAGAGGCTGGCAGGGACGGGGCCCCCAGGTGAGCCCGAGAGAGAGAGGGGCCCCTGGGGGGTGGATCGTGCACTCTTCACGCCCTCAGAAGCCAGAGAGGCTGGCAGGGACGGGGCCCCAGGTGAGCCCGGGAGAGAGAGGGGCCCCTGGGGGATCTGCACTCTGCACGCCCTCAGAGGCCGGAGAGGCTGGCAGGGGGAGGGCCCTCAGGTGAGTCTGGGAAAGAGAGGGGCCCCTCGGAGGGTTGCACTCTGCAAACCCTCAGAGGCCGGAGAGGCTGGCAGGGACGGGGCCCCCAGGTGAGCCTGGGAGAGAGAGGGGCCCCTGGGGGATTTGCACTCTGCACGCCCTCAGAGGCCGGAGAGGCTGGCAGGGACGGGGCCCCCAGGTGAGCCCGGGAGAGAGAGGGGCCCCTGGGGGATCTGCACTCTGCACACCCTCAGAGGCCGGAGAGGCTGGCAGGGACGGGGCCCCCAGGTGAGCCCGGGAGAGAGAGGGGCCCCTGGGGGGATCTGCACTCTGCACGCCCTCAGAGGCCGGAGAGGCTGGCAGGGACGGGGCCCTCAGGTGTGCCCGGGAGAGAGAGGGGCCTCTGGGGGATTTGCACTCTGCACGCCCTCAGAGGCTAGAGAGGCTGGCAGGGACGGGGCCCTCAGGTGTGCCCGGGAGAGAGAGGGGCCTCTGGGGGATTTGCACTCTCCACACCCTCAGAGGCCGGAGAGGCTGGCAGGGACGGGGCCCCCAGTTGAGCCGGGGAGAGAGAGGGGCCCCTGGGGGGATCTGCACTCTGCACACCCTCAGAGGCCGGAGAGGCTGGCAGGGACGGGGCCCCTAGGTGAGCCCGGGAGAGAGCGGGGCCCCTGGGGGGATCTGCACTCTGCACACCCTCAGAGGCCGGAGAGGCTGGCAGGGACGGGGCCCCCAGGTGAGCCCGGGAGAGAGAGGGGCCCCGGGGGGGATCTGCACTCTGCACGCCCTCAGAGGCCGGAGAGGCTGGCAGGGACGGGGACCCCAGGTGAGCCCGGGAGAGAGAGGGGCCCCTGGGGGATTTGCACTCTGCACGCCCTCAGAGGCCGGAGAGGATGGGAGGGACGGGGCCCCCAGGTGAGCCCGGGAGAGAGAGAGAGGGGCCCCTGGAGGATTTGCACTCTGCACGCCCTCAGAGGCCGGAGAGGCTGGCAGGGACGGGGCCCCAGGTGAGCCCGGGAGGGAGAGGGGCCCCTGGGGTTTTTGCACTCTGCACGCCCTCAGAGGCCGGAGAGGCTGGCAGGGACGGGGCCCCCAGGTGAGCCTGGGAGAGATAGGGGCCCCTGGGGGGTGGATCTTGCACTCTGCACGCCCTCAGAGGCCAGAGAGGCTGGCAGAGCAGGGCCCCCAGGTGAGCCCGGGAGAGAGAGGGGCCACTGGGGGTGGATCCTGCACTCTGCACGCCCTCAGAGGCCAGGGAGGCTGGCAGGGACGGGGTCCCCAGGTGAGCCCGGGAGAGAGAGGGGCCCCTGGGGGATCTGCACTCTGCACGCCCTCAGAGGGCGGAGAGGCAGGCAGGGACGGGGCCCCCAGGTGAGCCCGGGAGAGAGAGGGGCCCCTGGGGGTATCTGCACTCTGCACGCCCTCAGAGGCCGGAGAGGCTGGCAGGGACGGGGCCCCCAGGTGAGCCCAGGTGAGAGAGGGGCCCCTGGGGGGTGGATCCTGCACTCTGCACACCCTCAGAGGCCGGAGAGGCTGGCAGGGACGGGGACCCCAGGTGAGCCTGGGAGAGAGAGGGGCCCCTGGGGGTGGATCCTGCACTCTGCACACCCTCAGAGGCCGGAGAGGCTGGCAGGGACGTTGCCCTCAGCAGAGCCCGGAAGAGAGAGGGGCCCCTGGGGGTGGATCCTGCACTCTGCACACCCTCAGAGGCCGGAGAGGCTGGCAGGGACGGGGCCCCCAGGTGAGCCCGGGAGAGAGAGGGGCCCCTGGGGGGATCTGCACTCTGCACGCCCTCGGATGCCGGAGAGGCTGGCAGGGACGGGGCCCCCAGGTGAGCCCGGGAGAGAGAGGGGCCCCTGGGGGATCTGCACTCTGCACGCCCTCAGAGGCCGCAGAGGCTGGCAGGGATGGGGCCCTCAGGTGAGCCCAGGAGAGAGAGGGACCCCTGGGGGGATCTGCACTCTGCACGCCCTCAGAGGCCGGAGAGGCTGGCAGGGACGGGGCCCCCAGGTGAGCCTGGGAGAGAGAGGGGCCCCTGGGGGGGTCTGCACTCTGCACGCCCTCAGAGGCCTGAGAGGCTGGCAGGGACGGGGACCCCAGGTGAGCCTGGGAGAGAGAGGGGCCCCTGGGGGTGGATCCTGCACTCTGCACACCCTCAGAAGCCGGAGAGGCTGGCAGGGACGGGGCCCTCAGGTGAGCCCGGAAGAGAGAGGGGCCCCTGGGGGTGGATCCTGCACTCTGCACGCCCTCAGAGGGCGGAGAGGCTGGCAGGGACGGGGGCCCCAGGTGAGCCCGGGAGAGAGAGGGGCCCCTGGGGGGATCTGCACTCTGCACGCCCTCAGAGGCTGGAGAGGCTGGCAGGGACGGGGCCCCCAGGTCAGCCCGGGAGAGAGAGTGGCCCCTGGGGGATTTGGTTTGCCTGGGAGAGAGAGGGGCCCCTGGGGGGATTTGCACTCTGCACGCTCTCAGAGGCCGTAGAGACTGGCAGGGACGGGGCCCCCAGGTGAGCCCGGGAGAGAGAGGGGCCCCTGGGGGGATCTGCACTCTGCACGCCCTCAGAGGCCGCAGAGGCTGGCAGGGACGGGGCCCCCAGGTGAGCCCGCGAGAGAGAGGGGCCCCTGGGGGGATCTGCACTCTGCACGCCCTCAGAGGCAAAAGAGGCAGGCAGGGACGGGGCCCCCAGGTGAGCCCGGGAGAGAGAGGGGCCCCTGGGGGTGGATCCTGCACTCTGCACGCCCTCAGAGGCCAGAGAGGCTGGTAGGGACGGGGACCCCAGCTGAGCCCGGGAGAGAGAGGGGCCCCTGGGGATTTGCACTCTGCACGCCCTCAGAGGCCGGAAAGGCTGGCAGGGACGGGGACCCCAGGTGAGCCCGGGAGAGAGAGAGAGGGGCCCCTGGGGGTGGATCCTGCACTCTGCACACCCTCAGAGGCCGGAGAGGCTGGCAGGGACGCGGACCCCAGGTGAGTCTGGGAGAGAGAGGAGCCCGTGGGGGTGGATCCTACACTCTGCACGCCCTCAGAGGCCGGAGAGGCTGGCAGGGACGGGGCCCCCAGGTGAGCCCGGGAGAGAGAGGGGCCCCTGGGGGGATTTGCACTCTGCACGCCCTCAGAGGCCGGAGAGGATGGGAGGGACGGGGCCCCCAGGTGAGCCCGGGAGAGAGAGAGGGGGGCCCCTGGGGGGATCTGCACTCTGCACGCACTCAGAGGCCAGAGAGGCTGGCAGGTACGGGGCCCCCAGGTCAGCCCGGGAGAGAGAGGGGCCCCTGGGGGGATTTGCACTCTGCACGCCCTCAGAGGCCGGAGAGGCTGGCAGGGACGGGGCCCCCAGGTGAGCCCGGGAGAGAGAGGGGCCCCTGGGGGGATCTGCACTCTGCACGCCCTCAGAGGCCGGAGAGGCTGGCAGGGACGGGGCCCCCAGGTGAGCCCGGGAGAGAGAGGGGCCCCTGGGGGGATCTGCACTCTGCACGCCCTCAGAGGCCGGAGAGGCTGACAGGGACGGGGCCCCCAGGTGAGCCCGGGAGAGAGAGGTGCCCGTGGGGGTGGATCCTGCACTCTGCACGCCCTCGGAGGCCGGAGAGGCTGGCAGGGACGGGGCTCCAGGTGAGCCTGGGAGAGAGAGGGGACCCTGGGGGGTGAATCCTGCACTCTGCACGCCCTCAGAGGCCGGAGAGGCTGGCAGGGACGGGGCCCCCAGGTGAGCCTGGGAGAGATAGGGGCCCCTGGGGGGTGGATCCTGCACTCTGCACACCCTCAGAGGCCGGAGAGGCTGGCAGGGACGGGGACCCCAGGTGAGCCCGGGAGAGAGAGAGAGGGGCCCCTGGGGGTGGATCCTGCACTCTGCACACCCTCAGAGGCCGGAGAGGCTGGCAGGGACGCGGACCCCAGGTGAGTCTGGGAGAGAGAGGGGCCCCTGGGGGTGGATCCTGCACTCTGCACACCCTCAGAGGCCGGAGAGGCTGGCAGGGACGGGGCCCCCAGGTGAGCCCGGGAGAGAGAGGGGCCCCTGGGGGATCTGCACTCTGCACGCCCTCAGAGGGCGGAGAGGCAGGCAGGGACGGGGCCCCCAGGTGAGCCCGGGAGAGAGAGGGGCCCCTGGGGGATTTGCACTCTGCACGCCCTCAGAGGCCGGAGAGGCTGGCAGGGATGGGGCCCTCAGGTGAGCCCGGGAGAGAGAGGGGCCCCTGGGGGGGTCTGCACTCTGCACACCCTCAGAGGCCGGAGAGGCTGGCAGGGACGGGGCCCCAGGTGAGCCCGGGAGAGAGAGGGTCCCCTGGGGGATTTGCACTCTGCATGCCCTCAGAGGCCGGAGAGGCTGGCAGGGATGGGGCCCCCAGCTGAGCCCGGTAGAGAGAGGGGCCCCTGGGGGGATCTGCACTCTGCACGCCCTCAGAGGCCGGAGAGGCTGGCAGGGATGGGGCCCTCAGGTGAGCCCGGGAGAGAGAGGGGCCCATGGGCGTGGATCCTGCACTCTGCACGCCCTCAGAGGCCAGAGAGGCTGGCAGGGACGGGGCCCCCAGCTGAGCCCGGTAGAGAGAGGGGCCCCTGGGGGGATCTGCACTCTGCACGCCCTCAGAGGCCGGAGAGGCTGGCAGGGATGGGGCCCTCAGGTGAGCCCGGGAGAGAGAGGGGCCCATGGGCGTGGATCCTGCACTCTGCACGCCCTCAGAGGCCAGAGAGGCTGGCACGGACGGGGAACCCAGGTGAGCCTGGGAGAGAGAGGGGCCCCTGGGGGTGGATCCTGCACTCTGCACACCCTCAGAGGCCGGGGAGGCTGGCAGGGACGGGGCCCCCATTTGAGCCCGGGAGAGAGAGGGGCCCCTGGGGGGATCTGCACTCTGCACACCCTCAGAGGCAGGAGAGGCTGGCAGGGACGGGGCCCCAGGTGAGCCCGGGAGATAGAGGGGCCCCTGGGGTTTTTGCAATCTGCACGCCCTCAGAGGCCGGAGAGGCTGGCAGGGACGGGGCCCCAGGTGAGCCCGGGAGAGAGAGGGGCCCCTGGGGGATTTGCACTCTGCACGCCCTCAGAGGCCGGAGAGGATGGGAGGGACGGGGCCCCCAGGTGAGCCCGGGAGAGATAGAGAGGGGCCCCTGGGGGGATCTGCACTCTGCACACCCTCAGAGGCTGGAGAGGCTGGCAGGGACGGGGCCCCAGGTGAGCCTGGGAGAGAGAGGGGCCACTGGGGGGATCTGCACTCTGCACGCCCTCAGAGGCCGGAGAGGCTGGCAGGGACGGGGCTCCAGGTGAGCCCGGGAGAGAGAGGGGCCACTGGGGGGATCTGCACTCTGCACACCCTCAGAGGCCGGAGAGGCTGGCAGGGACGGGGCCCTCAGGTGAGCCCGGGAGAGAGAGGGGCCCCTGGGGGGATCTGCACTCTGCACGCCCTCAGAGGCAAAAGAGGCAGGCAGGGACGGGGCCCCCAGGTGAGCCCGGGAGAGAGAGGGGCCCCTGGGGGTGGATCCTGCACTCTGCACGCCCTCAGAGGCCAGAGAGGCGGGCAGGGAAGGGGCCCTCAGGTGAGCCCAGGAGAGAGAGGGGCCCCTGGGGGGATCTGCACTCTGCACGCCCTCAGAGGGCGGAGAGGCAGGCAGGGACGGGGCCCCCAGGTGAGCCCGGGAGAGAGAGGGGCCCCTGGGGGGATCTGCACTCTGCACGCCCTCAGAGGCCGGAGAGGCTGGCAGGGACGGGGCCCCCAGGTGAGCCCAGGAGAGAGAGGGGCCCCTGGGGGATCTGCACTCTGCACGCCCTCAGAGGCAAAAGGGGCAGGCAGGGACGGGGGCCCCAGGTGAGCCCGGGAGAGAGAGGGGCCCCTGGGGGTGGATCCTGCACTCTGCACACCCTCAGAGGCCAGAGAGGCGGGCAGGGAAGGGGACCCCAGGTGAGCCCGGGAGAGAGAGGGGCCCCTGGGGGTTTATCCTGCACTCTGCACACCCTCAGAGGCCAGAGAGGCTGGCAGGGATGGGCCCCCCAGGTGAGCCCAGGAGAGAGAGGGGCCCCTGGGGGTGGATCCTGCACTCTGCACACCCTCAGAGGCCGGAGAGGCTGGCAGGGACGGGGCCCCCAGGTGAGCCCAGGAGAGAGAGGGGCCCCTGGGGGGATCTGCACTCTGCACGCCCTCGGAGCCGGAGAGGCTGGCAGGGACGGGGCCCCCAGGTGAGCCCGGGAGAGAGAGGGGCCCCTGGAGGGACGGGGCCCCAGGTGAGCCCGGGAGAGAGAGGGACCCCTGGGGGGATCTGTACTCTTCACGCCCTCAGAGGCCGGAGAGGCTGGCAGGGGCAGGGACCCCAGGTGAGCCCAGGAGAGAGAGGGGCCCCTGGGGGGTGTATCCTGCACTCTGCACGCCCTCAGAGGCCGGAGAGGCTGACAGGGACGCGGACCCCAGGTGAGTCTGGGAGAGAGAGGGGCCCCTGGGGGTGGATCCTGCACTCTGCACGCCCTCAGAGGCCGGAGAGGCTGGCAGGGACAGGGCTCCAGGTGAGCCTGGGAGAGAGAGGGGCCCCTGGGGTGTGGATCTTGCACTCTGCACGCCCTCAGAGGCCGGAGAGGCTGGCAGGGACGGGGCCCCCAGGTGAGCCCAGGAGAGAGAGGAGCCCCTGGGGGATCTGCACTCTGCACGCCCTCAGAGGGCGGAGAGGCAGGCAGGGAGGGGGGCCCCAGGTGAGCCTGGGAGAGAGAGGGGCCCCTGGGGGGATCTGCACTCTGCACGCCCTCAGAGGCCGGAGAGGCTGGCAGGGACGGGGACCCCAGGTGAGCCCGGGAGAGAGAGGAGCCCCTAGGGGATTTGCACTCTGCACGCCCTCAGAGGCCGGAGAGGCTGGCAGGGACGGGGCCCTCAGGTGAGCCCGGAAGAGAGAGGGGCCCCTGGGGGTGGATCCTGCACTCTGCACGCCCTCAGATGCCGGAGAGGCTGGCAGGAACGGGGCCCCCAGGTGAGCCCGGGAGAGAGAGGTGCCCCTGGGGGGATCTGCACTCTGCACGCCCTCGGAGGCCGGAGAGGCTGGCAGGGACGGGGCTCCAGGTGAGCCCGGGAGAGAGAGGGGCCCCTGGGGGGATCTGCACTCTGCACGCCCTCAGAGGCTGGAGAGGCTGGCAGGGACGGGGCTCCAGGTGAGCCCGGGAGAGAGAGGGGCCACTGGGGGGATCTGCACTCTGCACGCCCTCAGAGGCTGGAGAGGCTGGCAGGGACGGGGCTCCAGGTGAGCCCGGGAGAGAGAGGGGCCCCTGGGGGGATTTGCACTCTGCACGCTCTCATAGGCCGTAGAGACTGGCAGGGACGGGGCCCCAAGGTGAGCCCTGGAGAGAGTGGGGCGCCTGGGGGGATCTGCACTCTGCACGCCCTCAGAGGCCGGAGGGGCTGGCAGGGACGGGGCCCCCAGGTGAGCCTGGGAGAGAGAGGGGCCCCTGGGGGGATCTGCACTCTGCACGCCCTCAGAGGCCGGAGAGGCTGACAGGGACGGGGCCCCCAGGTGAGCCTGGGAGAGAGAGGGGCCCCTGGGGGATTTGCACTCTGCATGCCCTCAGAGGCCGGAGAGGCTGGCAGAGCAGGGCCCCCAGGTGAGCCTGGGAGAGAGAGGGGCCACTGGGGGGATCTGCACTCTGCACGCCCTCAGAGGCCGGAGAGGCTGGCAGGGACGGGGCTCCAGGTGAGCCCGGGAGAGAGAGGGGCCACTGGGGGGATCTGCACTCTGCACACCCTCAGAGGCCGGAGAGGCTGGCAGGGACGGGGCCCTCAGGTGAGCCCGGGAGAGAGAGGGGCCCCTGGGGGGATCTGCACTCTGCACACCCTCAGAGGCCGGAGAGGCTGGCAGGGACGGGGCCCCCGGTGAGCCCGGGAGAGAGAGGGGCCCCTGGGGGGATCTGCACTCTGCACGCCCTCGGATGCCGGAGAGGCTGGCAGGGACGGGGCCCCCAGGTGAGCCCGGGAGAGAGAGGGGCCCCTGGGGGGATCTGCACTCTGCACACCCTCAGAGGCCGGAGAGGCTGGCAGGGACGGGGCCCTCAGGTGAGCCCGGGAGAGAGAGGGGCCCCTGGGGGGATCTGCACTCTGCACGCCCTCAGAGGGAAAAGAGGCAGGCAGGGACGGGGCCCCCAGGTGAGCCCGGGAGAGAGAGGGGCCCCTGGGGGTGGATCCTGCACTCTGCACGCCCTCAGAGGCCAGAGAGGCGGGCAGGGAAGGGGACCCCAGGTGAGCCCGGGAGAGAGAGGGGCCCCTGGGGGTGGATCCTGCACTCTGCACACCCTCAGAGGCCGGAGAGGCTGGCAGGGACGGGGACCCCAGGTGAGCCCGGGAGAGCGAGGGGCCCCTGGGGGTGGATCCTGCACTCTGCACACCCTCAGAGGCCGGAGAGGCTGGCAGGAACGGGGCCCCTAGGTGAGCCCGGGAGAGAGAGGGGCCCCTGGGGGGATCTGCACTCTGCACACCCTCAGAGGCCGGAGAGGCTGGCAGGGACGGGGCCCCCAGGTGAGCCCAGGAGAGAGAGGGACCCCTGGGGGGATGTGCACTCTGCACGCCCTCAGAGGCCGGAGAGGCTGGCAGGGACGGGGCCCCCAGGTGAGCCCAGGAGAGAGAGGGACCCCTGGGGGGATCTGCACTCTGCACGCCCTCGGAGCCGGAGAGGCTGGCAGGGACGGGGCCCCCAGGTGAGCCCGGGAGAGAGAGGGGCCCCTGGGGGGACGGGGCCCCAGGTGAGCCCTGGAGAGAGAGGGACCCCTGGGGGGATCTGCACTCTGCACGCCCTCAGAGGCCGGAGAGGCTGGCAGGGGCAGGGACCCCAGGTGAGCCCAGGAAAGAGAGGGGCCCCTGGGGGGTGGATCCTGCACTCTGCACGCCCTCAGAGGCCAGAGAGGCTGGCAGGGACGGGGCCCCACGTGAGTCAGGGAAAGAGAGGGGCCCCTGGGGGGATTTGCACTCTGCACGCCCTCAGAGGCCGGAGAGGCTGGCAGGGACGGGGCCCCCAGGTGAGCCCGGGAGAGAGAGTGGCCCCTGGGGGGATCTGCACTCTGCACACCCTCAGAGGTTGGAGAGGCTGGCAGGGACGGGGCCCCCAGGTGAGCCCGGGAGAGAGAGGGGCCCCTGGGGGATCTGCACTCTGCACACCCTCAGAGGCCGGAGAGGCTGGCAGGGATGGGGCCCTCAGGTGAGTCTGGGAAAGAGATGGGCCCCTGGGGGATCTGCACTCTGCACGCCCTCAGAGGCCGGAGGGGCTGGCACGGACGGGGCCCCCAGGTGAGCCCGGGAGAGAGAGGGGCCACTGGAGGGATCTGCACTCTGCACGCCCTCAGAGGCTGGAGAGGCTGGCAGGGATGGGCCCCTCAGGTGAGTCTGGGAAAGAGAGGGGCCCCTGGGGGGATCTGCACTCTGCACGCCCTCAGAGGCCGGAGGGGCTGGCACGGACGGGGCCCCCAGGTGAGCCTGGGAGAGAGAGGGGCCCCTGGGGGATCTGCACTCTGCACACCCTCAGAGGCCGGAGAGGCTGGCACGGACGGGGCCCCCAGGTGAGCCTGGGAGAGAGAGGGGCCCCTGAGGGGATCTGCACTCTGCACACCCTCAGAGGCCGGAGAGGCTGGCAGGGACGGGGCCCACAGGTGAGCCAGGGAGAGGGAGGGGCCCCTGGGGGATCTGCACTCTGCACACCCTCAGGGGCCGGAGAGGCTGGCAGGGACGGGGCCCCCAGGTCAGCCCGGGAAAGAGAGGCGCCCCTGGAGGGACGGGGCCCCAAGTGAGCCCGGGAGAGAGAGGGGCCCCTGGGGGTGGATCCTGCACTCTGCACACCCTCGGAGGCTGGAGAGGCTGGCAGGGACGGGGCCCCCAGGTCAGCCCGGGAAAGAGAGGGGCCCCTGGAGGGACGGGGCCCCAAGTGAGCCCGGGAGAGAGAGGGGCCCCTGGGGGGATCTGCACTCTCCACGCCCTCAGAGGCCGGAGAGGCTGGCAGGGATGGGGCCCCCAGGTGAGCCTGGGAGAGAGAGGGGCCCCTGGGGGATCTGCACTCTGCACACCCTCAGAGGCCGGAGAGGCTGGCACGGACGGGGCCCCCATGTGAGCCTGGGAGAGAGAGGGGCCCCTGGGGGGATCTGCACTCTGCACGCCCTCAGAGGCCGGAGAGGCTGGCAGGGACGGGGCCCTCTGGTGAGCCCGGGAGAGAGAGGGGCCCTTGGGGTGGGGGGATCCTGCTCTGGCACTTCTGGGAGGGATTTGCACTCTGCACGCCCTCAGAGGCTTCGTAGTCTAAGCTCAGGCGGCTCTTTGAGCTGGCATCTCTCTGGGGGGTTAGGCGTTTCTTCCCATTGGTCAACATCCTTCTTAAATAGTGGTGCCCAGAACTGGACACAGTATTCCAGGTGGGGACTGACCAAGGCAGAATAGAGCTCAGTCTTGTAAGCCACTGGTATTAGTAGCAATAAAAGTAATAATAATCACAACAAGAATAGACTTCGTTAACAAATATTTATGCTGCTTAACTGTGTGTGCATTGCAATCACTTGTTCATTGTTGTGCGTAGTAATTTTAAGTGCATTCTTAATATTACCATCAATGTGCAATACTGTTAAAATGCATAATTTCTTTAAATATAAACACAGAAATAAATGAAGCTCTAAATTCATGGGATGATGACCTGTGCCACAAACTGGGAAGCAGGCAGAGGGGCTTCTCGGTGGTGGCGCCTGCCCTGTGGAACGCCCTCCCCGCCTCCTTTCACAATGACTCACCCAGATTGGCGCCTGCCTCGCCCGCCCCTAACCCGATCCCTAACCCTGGCCAATGCAATAAAATTCACTGGATCCCAGTCACGGCTTGGCTAAGGTCAGTTGCTACTCTTTGGATCAGGGAGCAGAGCTTACACGATACAGAAATTAAACCAACAGACTACGGAAGATGTCTTAAATGAATTTCTCAGTTTATTGATATACAAAGCTTAGGAGAACGAAATGATGTGAAGTGAGCTTATGAATGATAGTGCATAAATGCGGGAAATGGCGCATAGAAAATTGAATACATAGAACTGGCATAACCAAACAGTATTGTGGAATATTAGAATTGATATGGTTAATAGGTAGTCATGACAAAGCAAACAGACTCAAAAACCTAACTCCTCTCCCTCTAAACTATCTTGTTGTGAGATAAATATAAGTTTCCAAAACAGAAAATTATTAAAAGATAATAGTTTACAAACTAAGGGCAGTAGACCAGGACTCATTGTAGTCCTTGGCAAAGCAAGGGTGCAAATCATTTCCTCCCATCTTAGTGTTCATGTCAACAGGACTTCCTAAAATCCAGGCTAAGAAGGAACACAATCTCTTTCAGAGATGGAGAATAAACAGCATGGGTGAGTAGCTGTGTTTCCTTTATGCACTTCTGGACATCAGGAACATGGACTATTTTAAGAATCAGATGCCCCTGAATTCCTTGTTGTCAGGTGCTCCTTTGTGTTCAGCTCAGGCCTCAGCACAATAATGTAGCACTTGGGAAGGAAGATGCAGCCCAGAAGCCCAGCGCTGGAGGCCAACATAGAGAAGATCTGCACGGCCACCATGTACTTGCCCTTGGTGCTCAGGTAGGTGGGCACAAAAGACACCCAAACACTGCAGAAGACCAGCATGCTGAAGGTGATCAGCTTGGCTTCGTTGAAGGAGCCAGGCAGCTTCCTGGCTAAGAAAGCCACCGTGAAGCAGGTGGCAGCCAAGAAGCCCAGGTAGCCGAGGGCAACGTAGAACATGGCCACAGACCCTTCGTTGCATTGCAGGATGATCTCTTCCACCTGGGAGCGCATGTCGGGCTCTGGGAATGGGGGAGAAGAGCCCAGCCAGATGGTGCAGATGAGAACTTGCCCCCCAGAACAGGAGATGACCATGGAGTTGGCCAGACTCTGGCCCAGCCATCTCCTCACTCTGTTCCCGGGCTTTGTGGCCAGGAAGGCCAGCACCACCGTGATGGTCTTTGCCAAGACAGAAGAAACAGCAACTGAGAAGATGATGCTGAAGGCCGTTTGTCGGAGAAGGCAGGTCTCTTTCCTTGGGCGCCCGATGAAGAGGAAGGAGGACCAAAAGGAAAGCAGGAGGGAGACGAGCAGGATGTAGGAGAGGTCCCGGTTGTTGGCTTTGACAATGGGAGTTTCCTTGTGAAGATTCCCAACACAGCGTCTGCTGTTAAGGACAAGAAGAGGGCAATGGAAGCTAAAACCATTCCCAAATATTCTCCATAAGTCAGGAAGGTGGTAATCTTGGGGACACATTGATCTCTGTCCTTATTTGAATGGTGATCTTCTGAGCATTTGGTGCAATGTTCTGCATCTGTGGAAGATAAAAAGAATGGCTGTAGCATCACTTACATCCCTCATGATCGGTGCTTATTACGTTTTGAAGAAATCCTAGAGATTTCTTCCTTATGATCATTCCTTTCAACTCTCTTCCAGGATGTAATGAAGGGGATTAATCCTAAAGAAGTTGAGGAAGGAGCCACATTCCACAATGTCTGCAGAATTCTCACAAAAAGTGGGTGAGACTGGATTTCTGCCCTGTGTTTACTCTCTCCAGAAATTTCTTCCCCCTTGGAGTCACCCACCTTCCTGGGCGGAGAAGGTCCCTTCCGCACACCGAGCACAAGCATAGCAGCAAATGGGCTTTCCTTCTAGAACCACCTTGGCATATCCAGGCTGACATCTTTCTGTACACCTGGAACGAGGTACGCCCTAACCAGAAAGACAAGAAGGTGCAACAAAGAGGAACAGTTAGGAGTATTTGTGGGTATGTAATTCACTCATACAGTGAATTCAAACGGATCTCTGGAATGCAGCCTTTGAATCCCTCTTCAGGGTCCTTTCTGTCGGGAAATCAAGCCCATACCAGGAGAAACTGGCAACTCTCCAAGGCACCCGGCATGATTCCCTGTTGACCTCCCTGGCTGCATTCCCCAGCAGGCGCAGGCAAGGTCTCGATCGGTGATTCTTCTCAAACGTGAGAAGAACACCCCCCCCCCTTTCCTGCCCCCTGGCAGGGGAAAGAGCTAGACAGAAACGTATTTACATGCCTTTATTTCTGTCTTTGCAGCGTTACAAAAAACATGACTGCTGTCTTCAAACTATAGCTGTGTAGAGACAAAACACTTCCTGTACTTCCAGGACAGGAATAACCGAAGAGCTCATATTACACTCTGAGCTAATTCCGGTGCTTCGCACTGTGAGTTGACTGTCCCTCTGTTTCCCACGGACAGTCCCAACATTCCCATCATGTTTACTTTTCAAGCTAGCACTTTGCAGCTGCATTGCATCCATATCGTAACAGTTTCTACCCCCCACTGACCATTGGGGTGACCAGAATATCTTTTTCTTCGTAATTCGTTCAGGACAACTGAGGTTTGCGCCACAGAACTCTGTTTCCTCTTCTCCGTTTACCTGCTTCCCTGCTTAATAAATCTTCAAAGAAAATGGCAATGGAGTCTGAAATGCGATTTCCCAAATTTCAGGATTCTGATAATCTCTCAACCACTAATTAAGATAAATTTAATACGAGTCTCCCAAGATGGTGTCGTTAGAAGAAGCATTGATTTGAGCTCCGTGTTAGTTGTGCGGTTTTTATTAGTTTATATTAGTTTTTACTAGTTTTATCAGCTTTTTTATTACCTTCATCAGCATTTTTATTATTTTTACAAAAAAAGGATCTCTGCAGCTGCCGGGAAACACTTCACTGGCAGGCAGGCTGAGTTAAGCCAAAGACATATTAAGAAAAACTGCTCGGAAAGCCCTATGGGAACTCCCGTTCGTGTGTCGCCGCTCTCTACTCTAATTGTTTTAAGTGATAAGGAAGATTAACAGCTGAAGGAAACCTGCTGTGAACTTCTACTGCAGCCGAGTTCGGAATCCAGACCAAGCTCGAAGCTGCATGACGAGAAACTCCCCTGTTCAAGGTGAGGCCTTTGTGAGTTTCCCTTTCATCTGAGAGTTTCCCTTTCATCTGAGACCAAACTGCGGTGGGCCCTGCGATAAGCTTTGAAGAAGAATCTTATATTAGTCTTAGTCCTGGTGGGAGTAGGACTTCAAAGGAATGGTCTGTGTTGCTTACTGGTAGTCTCCTTGTAGATCTAAATAGACCTAAATTGCCGGCCTGTGAGGGTGAGGGTGAAGACGCCGACTTTCATATGAACAGGCAGCGAAATATACCCCCATTGCAAGTGCTGGCTGGCTAGAAGGAAATATTTATCACCTGAGTTGACGTTGAAATACTATCCCCCCTCTTCTCGATATCTGAACCATGGGATATGGGAAACGTCTTAGAGATCCCGAGGAGATGGTCCCCGCTCCCTTTCCGAGATCAAAGCAAATAAGGGTCGAACCATGTCACTTTAAAGAAGGGAGTAATCTACTGGATTGTTCCTACATGGTAGAAACGCAGAACCGTTTCAACCCACTGATTGACTGCGCGTCAGCACTTAAAGACGAAGAGCGAATAATTCCACAAACAACAAGCGATGCGGCCAACAGTAAGAGTGTAGTCTCTCCTCAGAAGGAGGAACTGGTCCTTGGCACGGCCAATCATATGACATTTGAACAGTCCCATTTAATAATCAAAACCTTGCACTGTATATTCAAAAGACTAGATGATCTTTCGTCCCAGCTGCACAGCCTCCAACAAAAGCTAGTTACTACTTCCCCAGCGTCAGCCGGTGTTAAGTCCCTTGAAGAGAGGAAGGGGACGAGGAGTTTGTCCTTAAATAACAAGCGTACTGACAAATTTAAATACAACCTTAACCTTCAATTAGGTCATCAATCCTTGATCTTAACACCAAGGAAAGTGAGCCTAACTATACAAAATGGGGACCCAAGATGGAGAACTCTGGGGGGTGCCAAGGATCTCTTAAAGGTGCTTTTAAATATGGAGGCAACACAAATTGACCTCTGTGCAGTCCTCCCCCTTGTCCATCATCATAAATCTCAGAGAGTCCTGCTTGCGTTCCAATCCACAAAAATTCCCACTATCATACTACGCAAGAAAGCATTTTTGTTTCGCTGTGGGATAGTACCAATGAGAGCTTTTATAGACTCTACGCCTAAACCCCTACTGTTGGAGGCAATAACCAAAGAGGGCTCAAAATCTGCTAAACCCGATCCACCAGTGGTCACCGGAGGGGGTGTTCTACTCCAGGAGAAGAGCTATGTAGCCTCCTCTCCCCTAGCAAAGGACAATGAAATGAAATTAATTTATTACGGTCATAGACCAGAAGAAAAACAAAAAACAACGGTAGTTTACAAGGGGAGTAATAGTGTCAATTTAAAAAATTATACATAAAAGCAATGCACATATGCACACACACACACACACACACACACACACACACACACGCGCTACAATATATGTATAGACTTAAAAAAGAGTGGGCTTGTCCGGGGGACAAGTCTTTTACTTTTTTACAGCTAATGCCCTCCGCTTGATCGCAGCCGCAGAAAATTTGGCCACTTTCAATGTTACTTCTGGGTTTTTATCTCCTAGTAGGATTTTCAGCCGCTGAGATTCAGATCGACCTGGAAATTTCTGAACGATAGGGGTAATAAACAATGACCTGATATCCCCATAGAGGTTGCAGTGTAGCAACACATGTGAAGCCGTTTCCACCTCTTTCAGACCACATGGGCAGACTCGTTCAGCATAGGGTTTGCCCACGTATCTGCCCATTAGTAAGGCAGATGGCAGTACATCAAATCTGGTAAGGGTAAACGCCCGCCTGTATTTTGCGATTTGTAAATCCAGCAAATATGGTGTTAGATTGAACCCTTTTCCATAATCTTGGATAGCTGGATATTTATCTATCTTGCTCATATGGTCCTGAAGCTCTACATCTCCTATTCGCTGGCTCACCATCCTTTTAGCCTTTTCAAAACCTGAGGCTATAAGTTCTTGTGGGGAAAGCCCCAGGCCCTTCAATTTTTCATAGAGCAACAATCTCCATTTAGACTGGAACAGGTCTAATAGAGTCAAAGGAGCCACTCCCACTGGGAAAAATATGAGTTTTAGCCAGAAGTGAATCTTCAGGATCCATATCCTGGCATTGATAGGGAGTTGACCTACCTCCAGCCTAATGGCTGTGTTGGAAACACAGGTAGGTAACCCTAGTAGGGAGCGGTAAAATTTAGTTTGTACAGATTCCAGAGACTTGAGTTTTTGACAATTAAATATCTGGGTGCCATACATCAGTTGTGGAAGTATTTTTGCGACAAAGACCTGGGAGGCAGCAGGAACATATTGACCTCCTTTTCTATAAAAGAAACTTATGATAGCTCTGGAAGATCTTTGCGCATTTGCAATGGAATTCTTAATCTGATGGCACCAGGATCCCTTCTCATCAAAGATTATTCCAAGATATCTAAAGGATGTTACTTGCTCAATAGGTTGGTTATTAATTTTCCATTTATGTCGGAGTTTTCTCTTGGAGAACACCATAGTTTTTGATTTAGTGTAATTTATTATTAGGTGTTCAGCTTCGCAATATTCTGTAAGAGCTCGTAAAAGTTTTCTTAGTCCCACACAAGAGAAGGAAATAAGTGCCGCATCATCTGCGTACAAAAGGACTGGGATTGGTATATTATTTAGGTTTGGGGGATGAGTACTTGCATCCTCCATCTTTCTAACTAAGGAGTTTATGTAGAAATTAAATAGAATAGGGGCAAGAACACAGCCTTGCTTGACACCATGGAAACTTTGGATTTCCTTTGATAGGTTCCCATAACGGTCACATCTAACACGGATCCGAGTATTTTCATGTAGTCTACGGATGAGAAGCAAAAGACGTCTATCGATGTTTGTGGCACTTAATTTTTCCCAAAGTCTGTGCCGGGGTATCAAATCGAAAGCTGATTTGAAATCTATAAAGGCTACATAGAGGGAGCTTCCTTTCTTTGAGGTGTATTTCTCCACTAGATGTTGCAATACCAGTCCTTGGTCTAAAGTTGATCTATGTGCCCTGAAACCAGCCTGGGCTTCCTTAAGGATGTGCTCCCATTCCAGCCAGTCCGCAAACTTTTCACGTAAGTGAGTTGCGTAAAGTTTGCTAATAATGCTTAAGAGACTGATTGGTCTGTAATTGGCTGGATCAAGTTTACAGCCTTTCTTGAAAATGGGAACGATGATTGCCAATCCCCAGTCCTCTGGTATTATTGCTGTTTGGTCTATGCTAGTGAATAGGGTGGCAAGGACTGGGGCCCACCAGTCAATATTGGCTTTGAGAAGCTCAGGGGAGATATTATCTGCTCCTGGGGCTTTTCTGTATTTGAGTGCCTGAATAAGCCTCCTGACCTCCGCAACCGTCACCGGAGGCCACTCATCACCTGCCGCACACTGTGTTAGTGGCTGTGTCAAAGGCAGAGCTGAATATAATGATTGGAAGAATGCCTCCCAAGTCCCTGCAGGTATAGTATACTCCACTTCTGAGGAGGTAGATCGCACTCCATTCGCTACCATTCTCCAGAAGGTGGCCGAGTCTCTCTCTCTGGATGCATCTATTAGGCATTTCCATTCTCTTTTCTGTGCCAGGAGTTTTTTGTTTTTAATCAGGATTTTATAATTTCGTTTATCTCCAAACCAGACCGTGGGGAGTTGGGGTAAATTGGCAGATCTATAATTCTTGTATTTTTTCAGTAAGTTTAGCTTCATGTCCTGGCATTCTTGATCAAACCAGGGTTTGGAGTTTTTATATACTGAGGATTGCCTATTTGACCTGTTCCTTTTTTCCTTCAGGGAATCTTGAAGGAGTGAGATTAACTCCTGAAATAAATTTATTTTTAATTCATGGCTTGAGGAAGTTATAAGGTTATCTCTCTTAGTGAGGAATTCCTTTGAGCATAGCCTACTTGAAATTTCCTTATGCAGTTCATCTGTCCATCTAATACGAGAATATCTGAGCTCCAAAGCTGTAGGGCTCGAATATTCGATTTTCTCAGCGCAGGATAAATCCTTCCCCGCAACTACAAGTGCACTTAATGGCAGATGGTCACTATCTAAGCGCTCCTCCACTTTGCATTCCAGAACTTTGTTTTGAAGATCATACGACACGATTATATAATCAATTGTGGAGGCGCCATTGTTAGATATAAATGTGAATTCTCCGACCTTCTCCCCCTCAGTACGGCCATTCAGTATAACCAAGTCCAACTTATTGACCAGGTGTAATAGGCATAAGCCAGCATAATTACAGCCTTTATCCTTTGAGATTCTAGCTGGTATTGAGTGGGCTTCCTCTATAATGGGGGCTGTTTCATGGAAATGGGCATACAAAGCCTCATCAGATTGTCCAATTCTGGCATTTAGGTCGCCAGCCACCACTACAGAGGCATCAGGGAATTGATTTGATAGTTTGTCAAGATACTGTTCTAACTGAGCCCAGGTATTTCTTATCAGTCTTTTCTCTCTTTGTGGGGGTAGGTATACGTTAATCAGCAGCAAGCTGTGGGTTCTCCACTGTACTTGCACAGCTGTGGCCAGATGGTCTAGTGGGTCTAGTTTTTTAAATATGGCCCTTAGCCTTGTTGAGATTAAAGTAACTAACCCACCTTTAACTCGCCCCCCTCTAGTACTCAAAAGACCTGGGAGGGAGAACGCAGAAAAGCCATTTAACTCCACTTCGCTTGTTCTACTCCAGGAGAAGAGCTATGTAGCCTCCTCTCCCCTAGCAAAGGACAATGACCATCCGGAAAGTGGCCTGACACCACCAGAAGAGATCGAACTCATTGCCTCCTTTGCAGATTTACCAGTGGTGGAACAAAAAGAAATTATTAAAAGACTGGAATCGCTTAAAACCCAACTTATTTCTTTATTTTAAACAATAATCAAAAATTATATAATGCTTTGTATCTTCCCTTTACACGTTCCCTTATTTCTTCCCACCCCTTTTTATTTTCTGCCTTTCTTTTCAAAGTCTTCCCTTAATACCTTCCCCCCTCCCTTAAATCCCTCCTTTATAGGCTTATCAGCTAAGAAAACAGTTCAACAATATAATACAGAATTATACATAAAAAGTAAATAGAACATTGCAGGACCATCAGCAAGCTGGGGGGGGGGGAGGAAACTCAGTTTCCTTCTCATTGTAGTTTCTTTGACCCCCAGAAGGTCTCGCTGTCTCTTTTCTCAGTTCTTTCTTTAGCTGTCCCTTCTTGCTCGCTTGCTTTCCTCCTTTCCTTCCTCCTCCTTTGGGCGTGGGCAGCGTGGCGCTGTCGTTCTCTCGCACTTCTCGCAGACGCTGTTGTTCTCTCGCACTTCTCCTTCGCCGTCCACCCTTTGCCCGCTGTCTTCTCTGTTCTGCTCCATAATCTCAAAAGGTGACAGGCTCTAGGACTGGGGCTGGCTGTGTGGGACGCCGGCGTAAGATTAAGACCTGTGCAAGGACAACAAAAAGGAAATGTCCCTTAGGGACTCGCGCAACTCCAGGTGCTACTTCCCCAGCCACCACTGGCGGAGGAAGGTGGGGTGCGGGGGGGGGTATTGCCCCGAGTGTCATCCCTTGGGGGGAGGGCTGACAAAATCCCCCCGGGCGTAGGGCCACGAGAGTTTGGGTTTCTCGCCCCGCTTTCCTCCGCGTTCTGATCTTTCTGATCTTTCCTCTCCAGTTCAGGCCACAAGGATTAAGACCTGTGCAAGGACAAGAAAAAGGAAATGTCCCTTAGGGACTCGTGCGCCTCCAGGTGCTACTTCCCCAGCCACCACTGGCGAGGGAAGGTGGGGTGCGGGGGGGTATTGCCCCGAGTGTCATCCCTTGGGGGGGGCTGACAAAATCCCCCCGGGCGGATCAGTGCAAGTCTCCCAACTCCTCCTCACCTTGGTTCGGGGTGGACACAGCTGCGATGCTGCCGCATCCAGCGCCTGAGCCGCGTGCAGAGTGGCCTCCGTTCTGCCTGCGCCCCGCTGCTGGCTCTTGTACTGGGTTGCCCCGGTGGCACTGGTGGTGCTGGCGGCGGCGCTCTTCTGAAGATCTTGCGAATCCGGGAGATGATGGAAGCCAGGCAAGTGGGGGTCTTTGGGGGCCTCTCTTCCTCGCAGTCCTGTGAGAAAAGTAAACAATTCACCTCCAGATTCTGGGAAAATGCCACAATCTTTAATCAATCAATCAATCAATTGGTTGATTAATTAAACCCTGAAGCTCTCAGGGCGGCTTACAGGATAAAAATACAAAATAAAAACACAACATATGTATTAAAAACAAAAACGAAGTCATAAGCCAACCTCCCAATCCACAAGCATGTTGAAAAGGCCATGCATTGTTCAATTAGCCAAAGGCTGGTTCTAGAGCAGAACTTTCCATGTTGGTGACACACTTTGGAGACATGCCTCATTTCGCAACATAGGGATTCAGTTCAACTAGCCCTTTTCCAGCCCTGGGAGGAGCACGAAGGTTCTGCAACACACAGTTTGGAAAGCTCTGTTCTAGAGAAACGTCTTTGCTTGGTACCTAAAGATACATAATGAAGGTGCCAGATGAGCCTCCCTGGGGAGAGCATTCCGCAAGTGGGAGCCACCACAGAAAAGGCCCCTTCTTGTGTTGCTGCCCTCCAGACCGTTTGTGAAGGTGCCACACGAAGAAGGGCCTGTGTGGTGGCAGGCTGTCATAATCCCTCCTTTTCTGTTTGGGGGCGAGGCGTTATATGAAAGGGTTGTAGTCAGGAGGGAACACTCCTCTCCCAAGTTCTCATGTGGCCGGCCTTGGAGAGATCTGAACGAGACACAAAACCAAGGACAAGCGGATGGGGGGAAGGTATAGGAGGCAGGAAAACCCCAGAGAGAACCGGCTTTGCAAAGTGCCAACATGGTTTTATTATTGCCAAACCCACTTTGCAATTAATAACTTCATTTGGCAGGAGCCACCCGGAAACGCATTCAAAAGAGTTATCTTACAAAACAAATACCAAACGAAAAGCAACCCAGGAGAATTATCTCCACCCCCATCGTTCTGCCCAGACACTGAGATCCAGCGCTGAGGGCCTTCTGGCGGTTCCCCACTGCGATAAGCCAAGTTACAGGGAACCAGGCAGAGGGCCTTCTCGGTAGTGGCACCCGCCCAGTGGAATGCCCTCCTGCCAGATGTCAAAGAAATAAACAACTATCTGACTTTTAGAAGACATCTGAAGACAGCCCTGTTCAGGGAAGCTTTTCATATGTCATGAATGAATGTTTCGTCTGACCTCAATTACGCTTGCCTCCAGGTGTTCTCCAGGTGGGGGGCACGCCAAATCAAGGTCCTCCCTGTCCTCTTTGTCCTCCCCGTCCTCCTCTGGGGGGCTCCCTGATTCTTCTTGTGGCTCTTCCTCCTTGATAGCCACTTCAGAGGCTGACTGCTGGTAGAGACAGGACCCCAGAGGTGGTGGTGGGGAGAGGGGAGAAAGAGAGCAGCCCAAAATGAGAGAGGAACCCACATTGAGTCGCTAGCCAGGGAAGCCCTACAGCCCTGGCACCATGGGGGGCTGGTCCATCAGGACAAGTGGGGCAGCAAGCATACCCTTAGCAGCCCCCTGCCTGCCTGCCTGCCTGCCCCCTTGCTCCTGAGCAGTCCAGAAGGTGGCCTGACCGGCCGGCCGGCCGGCTTCCTCCTCCTCCTCCTCCCCAGCCTCAGGGTTGCCCAGCTCAGCAGGGCTTCCCTCCTGCTCTGTCTGCTACGTACCTCATTGAGGGAGTCCCAAAGGGATTCCAGGGAGGACAGGGAGGAAACACTGGAAAAGGGTGACATACTTGGAACCTGCAAGGAAAGATGCAAAAAACGAGCAATTAAAAAACCAAGCCAAACATTAAAACTCAAGGCACCCCTAACTGAAACAACAGTTTCATCCTGCGGTTGATATGCCCCCCTCCCCTTCTGCCTATCACCGCTTAGGCCACGGCCACCTACCCAGTCAGGACTGAGGAGATCCAGCCGTCTTGCGGTCTCCTCCTCGCCTTTTCCTTCATCCTCCTTTTCATGGGAAATGTCATCCTCGATGGCTGACTGCTGGCAGAGACCCAGTGGTGGTGGCAGGGAGAAAGGAGAAAGAGAGCAGCCCAAAATGAGACAGGAACCCACACTAAGTCGCTAGCCAGGGAAGCCCTACAGCCCTGGTGCCATGGGGGGGCTGGTCCATCAGGACAAGTGGGGCAGCAAGCATACCCTTAGCAGCCCCCTGCCTGCCTGCCTGCCCCCTTGCTCCTGAGCAGTCCAGAAGGTGGCCTGACCAGCCGGCCGGCCGGCTTCCTCCTCCTCCTCCTCCCCAGCCTCAGGGTTGCCCAGCTCAGCAGGGCTTCCCTCCTGCTCTGTCTACTACGTACCTCATTGAGGGAGTCCCAAAGGGAATCCAGGGAGGACAGGGAGGAAACACTGGAAAAGGGTGACATACTTGGAACCTGCAAGGAAAGATGCAAAAAACGAGCAATTAAAAAACCAAACCAAACATTAAAACTCAAGGCACCCCTAACTGAAACAACAGTTTCATCCTGCGGTTGATATGCCCCCCTCCCCTTCTGCCTCTCACCGCTTAGGCCACGGCCACCTACCCAGTCAGGACTGAGGAGATCCAGCCGTCTTGCGGACTCCTCCTCGCCTTTTCCTTCATCCTCCTTTTCATGGAAAATGTCCTCCTCGATGGCTGACTGCTGGCAGAGACCCAGTGGTGGTGGCAGGGAGAAAGGAGAAAGAGAGCAGCCCAAAATGTTTATTGCTTTAAACATTACAAAGAAGAAGAAAAAGAAGAGAAGAAAAAAAAAACCAATACAATACAATATATAAACAATACACAACACAACACTAACACAATAAACTAAACATAACCAAACAAAAACATTTTAAAACACACTTCTTACCATACCAGTATCTTAACTTTCATTCCCTTGTTTCATCGACCTCCTCACACCTCCCTTTTTGTATTCCACTTCTGTTAATTATTTCAGCAAATCCTTTCCATCTTCCTCTATTTCTGTCATATAATTGTCTTAACATATTTTAACCTTATTTTCCCTTTAATACTCTAATAATCTATCTATACTTAATTCCTTATAACATTTCTACTAAAGCCGTATAACTTCATTCCAACATTTTTCAAACACTCATTAATTTTACATTATTTCTATAAATAGTCTTTAAACTTTTTCCAATCTTCTTCCACCGTCTCTTCTCCCTGGTCTCGGATTCTGCCAGTCCATTCCGCCAATTCCATATTGTCCACCAACCTGGTGATCTTCTGTCCGATGCTCTTAACTCTTTTCCAAGTCCCTTCTGCGGGTCTTCTTCGTACTTATACAAGAACTTTACTTTGTCTTCTACTGATCTTATTTTTGTTTTCCTTCCTTTGAGGCTGAAGAGTAGGTCTTGGGGAAACTCCCACCTAAAGATAATTTTATTCCATCTCGACAGGGTAACCAAATCTCCATAGTTAAACCTAAGATCCAAAAGGTATTTCAGGACGTCTTTCAAAATTTCCACTCTTGACTGTTGTTCTTCTAAGTTCTTCTGGTAAAGTCTGAAAACCCTCACAATTTTAGTCTCTTCTTGGCCCAATTCCAGGTCCCAAAAATCAGCAGATTCCTGTGTAAGAAAGTCCATCAAAACTTCCCTCTCCAGTTCAGGCAGGGCTCTGATCCTCAAAGTCTGTTTTCCTTTAGATTCAATCATAACAGGCATCAACTTATGATCATCAAATTGCATGTATGAGGCTGGGACTCTTTCTCTCTCCAATTGTGTTACTTTAGGTTCAACGGCAACAGCTTTCTCCCTAGCCTTCTCCGCAGTTTGCCAAGTCAAAGTAGATTCCTGTGTCAATTTCTGGATAGTTTCTGTATTGGTATTCACCTTTTGTCCCAAAAAATCCACCTTCTTGTGAAGCTGTTCCAATGAATCATTTATCTTACATAATACAGCCACTAAGGCCTCTTCTGTCGACATTCTTAACCGATTCAAGGTCATTCCCAAAGTCTCACAGCCTTATCTTGCAGCTGGAAATTCCCCCAGCTCAGCTCTTGTCATAGTTTCAAAGGCTTCCTCTAGAGGGAAACAGTTTCTATTTGTATCAATCCTTTTAAGCACAGTTCAAACAATAAAGTTAGTTTCAATTTTCAGTTACTTTTACTCCTTTTTAAGAGCAGACGGAGAGAATAGAAACAATGTATCTCTCTTATTTAGCTAGCTGTCAGCGAATGTTCTATTCACTGTCAACGACCAATCCAAAAACGTCAGTCTTACTAGCAGCCCGTTTCCAGGTTCGGAGCGGTGGTATTTTGACTTTCTTCACTCTCTCCTGCAGGCACACACAATCCAAAACTTCCCCCCTCTTCTCCTGCTTCCAAGGGGGGTTTGATGTTTTCTACCGATGGAAATTTAGTCCTGTACAATAGGCTTTCCAAGACTTTAGCTTACAGTCTCTTTGCTGTGATCCATTTACAAAAGGGGAAGGCGGACTTCCTGTTTTGAACCTCCCCGTTTCGGTGTCAAATTAAGACGTTTAAAAATCCAATTCTCCGCTCTACTCACAGGTAGTTGCTTTAAGATCAAATTGTCCACAGGAAAAAGTCAGCGCTCTCTGGCAACAGCTATGCGGCTTCGCTCCGTGGAAGAAGCAGTCAATTCGAAGCACCGTGACAGTCACCCCACGTTGCTCCGGAACCCCGAAACCGGGTTTCCCCACGAGTGGGGGAGGCGCAAAAGGTGCCAGCCGAATCCCAGGTTCACAGGCTTCACCCGCCTGTGATTTTTAGTGGGTCTCCGCCTTGCCATGGCGGCCAGACCCAGATTTCCACGAGGCAAATGCCTCCCGATCAGAGGAATTCAGCCATTGCCGGAGGCGCCAACCCGGAAGTCCGAGAGCAGCCCAAAATGAGACAGGAACCCAGAAGGCAAACTCTCCTGCCCACATTGAGTAGCTAGCCAGGGAAGACCTACAGCCCTGGCGCCATGGGGGGCTGGTCCATCAGGACGAGTGGGGCAGCAAGCACAGCACATTAACTCTCAAGGCACCCATAATTGAAACAACAGAACAGCGGCATAGCCAGCCACTCGGGTGCCCAGTTCAACGCGGGGGTCCTGCAGGTGGGGGGCGCTACCTGGAGCCTATCTGCTGCCTCCCCCTCAGCTGTAGGGCGGCTGAGGGAGAGGCAGAGGGCAGACGCAAGCCCCACGCTGCCGTTTCAGGCAGCGCCCAGCCTGCAGGGGCCCACGCCACCATGTCACTCCCAGGAGAGACGCTAGGATCAGGCACTCTACAGCCCCCCCCCCGGTAAGTGCCAGCCCCCACGGTGTGGCACCCAGTGCCAGCCGCGTTTTTTGACTCAACTAAAAGGTTTGGTGAGCCCTTTTTTTTTTTTAACTCGGCTTTTTGTCCTTTTGCCACCCCCCTCAGTGATGACACCTGGGGCGGCCCCCAATCCCCCACCCTCCTTTCTCTGCAGCTGCAACAGACTAAAAGGACTCCAAACTCCCTTAGCAGTTTCCTGCTGGTCCCCTCACCATTTTCCCAGGCGTCAATCGTCTCACTTTGCAGTTGCAGATAAGGCACCCAAAGGCTGCTGATCAAGGCAGGGGTTGGTCTCAACTGCCAAGTGAGGTTGGGATTCTGAGCCGATGTCACAGCCAGGTTCCGATCAGTCCATTTCCTCCAAGGGGGGGGGGACCCTGTTTCCCCTCAGGGTGACCGCTGAACACACCACCCAAGAGAAAAAGAAGGAGAAAAGGAGAGAAATCTTTTAATTCTGTAGCAAGAAAGAATGAGTGCCAAGAGTTTTCTTTTCCCTGCACTCCTCCATTGCAACACCTATTATTATTATTATTATTATTATTATTATTATTATTATTATTATTCTAGATTTAATGAACACTCATATCAGAGTACATTGTAAATTGATAGCCATAGTCTTTATATACTAACATTTTATGTTCTTCCACATCCATTTAATGCTCCTAAACCCTTCTTTTAGATTCTGTTAGCTTCTTTTAGACTTTTATATATACTTTGTGATTAATACTTTTTAGCTGTCCAAAACGTTTTACAGACTGTAAATGATTGTACCTCACCCTACTGATGCTGGTCTACTAAGGTAATAAAGATCTGATTGATTGAAATGAAATATCCTAGTAATGCAGTGATCGCACACTAATGTAATGTATTCCTCTCCCCCCAAATTCATACTTCATTACTCATTAATATTAGTAATAATAATGAAATAAGTCCGGCCAGAGGCTCCTCCCAGCTTTGCCTGCACCCTCCCACTGGGCGTGACCACTCCCCACTAAGCCCCGCCCACCTCTTGCCTTCCCCAGCTCCACTCTCCCCGCCTCCTTTCACAATGGCTCGCCCGGATTGGCGTAGGCGGCCTGCCACTCTCGCGAGCACAGGAGCCTCCCCTCCCCTCCCTTCCCGCTTGCCTCGCCCGCCCCGCCCTTCGCCCTTGCCCCGCGCTGATTGGCCAAGACGGGGGGCCTGTAAGGGGCGTGGCCTGGCAGAGGGAGGCGGAGCGAGGGCGCCAGAAGCAGCTGGAGGAAGGAGGCAGCTGAAGGGGGGGGGCTGAGTCCTCAGCGTGGTCGGCAGCGGGAGGCGCATGGAGGAAATGGGGGGGGGAGTAACAGAGTTGGACCCCCCTTTTAAAGACAAACAGAACCCCTCCAGCACCAGAATTCAAAAGCATCCATTCTTCTTGATGGTCCAGCTCTCACTTCCATCCATCTCAACTGGGAAAACCAGAGCTTGAACTATACGGACCTTTGTCGGCAAGGTGATGTCTCTGCTTTTTAAGATGCTGTCCAGGTTTGTCATTGCTTTTCTCCCAAGAAGCAGGCGTCTCTTAATTTCGTGGCTGCTGTCACCATCTGCAGTGATCATGGAGCCCAAGCAAGTGAAATCTCTCCCTGCCTCCATTTCTTCCCCTTCTATTTGCCAGGAGGTGAGGGGACCAGTGGCCAGGATCTTCGTTTTTTGGATGTTGAGCTTCAGACCAATAGCTTAGGGGACTTAAAGTCTGTGGCTCTGACCCCTCCCCATTTTAACGGCCCCTTCCAGCTGAGGGGAGGGGGCGGCTTGCTTCCTGGCCTCCCCTCCCCTCTGGGTTGAAATTGGGGCTGATGCCCTTGCTGATCCATGGGGGGGGGGGGCTTATAAATGTGACTCTCCCCCCATTCTGAAATCTGGGAGGTTGTAACCGGAGAAAAGAACAGAGGACTGACTTCGCCGGTGGCGCCCTGAATTTTGATCCTGTGTTTTGTTCGCCGACTCTTTGTTGTTGTTTTTTAAAGATATTTATTGAAGTTTCAAAAAGGTTACAAAATAAGGAAAAAAGAGAGAAAAGAGAAAAAATACAAATTAAAAACAGATCAATCTTTTCATGTCTTGTCTTTCATTTGCTTGTTTCCTTGACCTCCTCACACCTCCCTTTTTTGTATTCCAATTCAGTTAGTTAATCCAGCAAATCCTTTCCCTCCTTATTTTTATCTTCATCCTTTACCTTAATGTATTATAGCTTTGTATTCTCACCTAGTAACAATCCATTTTTACATATTCCTTTATAACATTACTGCTAAAAGCACTTAACTTCATTCCGACATCATTCTAACATTCATTAATTTTGCAGTATTTATGTAAGTAGTCTTTAAATTTCTTCCAATCTTCTTCCCCCGACTCTTCTCCCTGGTCTCGGATTCTTTCGCCGACTCTTTGCACGTGTTGCAGACCTGCACGTCTGTAGCTCAACCCCGTGCAGCGCAGCGTACAGCGATCCCCTTCGTTTCCTCCTTTCCCCCATTCATCAAGTGCTTGACCAATCCCCAAGCGCCCTTCCTGACAGAGCCCTCTTTCCTTTGCCAATCCGAAGCGCGGGATCAGGAGAGGTTGCGAAACATCGCCCTCTAGCGACGACTGCGCTGGTACTGCAGCTGCCCAAGCAGGGAAGGGCGAAGAAGCCATGGACACCAACGGGCTGCATTGGAGCGACCCTCCATTGAGGAGGAATCTGGAGAAATCAATCAGAAGAAATCATTCCCGGGACGGGTTGGCATCCTGCCAAGGCTGCTTCTTCAGGGGGAAGGTGGCCATCCGAGGAGGGGCTTGGGGCTGAGCCTGGCATTGCCCTCATCTCTGAAGCTTCTGCTCACGTCCCCACCTGCCCTATGGCATAAGGGTCAAGCCCTCCATCCTGACTTGGGAGGGTCGGACACCAACCCATCCAGGAAACAATGTCCTCCCGGTCTGAGTGTATTGGAAAGACAGAGGTCTGGAGGGTCAGAGATGGCAGGTATTTCCCTTGGCCTTACATTTGGGATGGACACGGCATCAGTTTTCACCCCAGTACCACACCTGTTCTATGACATGTTCACGACATGTGTGTGATGCTTCCCACAAGGTGTTGGGGGTAACCTGGAGAAACTTGTTAAAAGGAGGAGCCCCCATTGTTCGGGGCTTCTCTCTGCATCTTCTATGCTGTATTCGCGAGTCATTGTTATCGGAAAGTTTTTCCTGATGTTGGTTTGGAATCTCCTTTCTTGTAACTTTACAATAATGTTCTGACTTTATATACACACAGTGGTACCTCGGGTTACAGACGCTTCAGGTTACAGACTCCCCTAACCCAGAAATAGTACCTCGGGTTAAGAACTTTGCTTCAGGATGAGAACAGAAATCACGTGGCAGCGGCGAGGCGGCAGCAGGAGGCCCCATTAGCTAAAATGGTACCTCAGGTTAAGAACAATTTCAGGTTAAGAACAGAATTTGTATCTATAAACCAATAGCAAGAGATTCAGATGACGTTAAAGAATGAGTTTATCAATCAGGTACCAATCAGAACAAAGTGAATGGTCAGAAATAACATCTCAACTGCGAAAAGAAGAATGGTTGGTGTAAACCCGAAACCAAGTTAATAATTGCATTTCAATGGGTCTGCTTTAGGTTTCATTGCAATCAAGGCGATGAGATAATAATAATAATAATAATAATAATAATAATAATAATAATATTGCTTTCCCTGGTCACTCTGGGCGGCTCCCAACAGAATATTAAAAGCACTATCCAAATCACAGCCACAACATGCATTTCAAGCATTTTTGGAGCTCTAAATTGCAGGTAAAACAACTGGCGGGTGGCCAAGGCCATTTTGGCCTCGGTTGTCCAGGGCACCGGAGCCGCGGGACGTCGGGAAAAGGGGGAAGCCCTTCTAGGTGCCTCCAAGGGAATGAGGAAAAGGACGAGGTCTCTTGGAGGCTTCCTGGGTTATGTGGGTTTAGTAGTATAATAATTGGTTATTCTTAGTTTATTAGCACGCCAGGAGGAAGGTTGCGCAGGGCAGCCTGGGAAGGGCGAGGGAAAGGCTGTGAGGAAAAGCCTTCTCTCTTTTTCCATCGCTCTGCCCCTCCATCAAGTTTAAATGGAAGAATCCAAATACGTTTAGAGAAAAATAAAATGATAGGAAACAGGATCCTTGTTTGGAGAAGAAGGGGCAGCAAAGCATGCTGGGAAGAAGGACCTGAGGGAAATGAAACCAAACCTAACAAAGGATAATTTACCAATAAAGCTAATAAGTGAAACCTAACAAAAGATTTATTTATTCAGTTATACGTTGGAAAATGGGTAAATTTCAAGTATAGGAAGCTGGATCCATGTTTGTGAGAAGAAGGGGCAGCAAAGCATGCAGGGAAGAAGGACCTGAGGGAAATGAAACCTAATAAAGGATAATTTATCAATAAAGCTATTAAGTGAAACCTAACGAAAGACACTTTCAGATGTATTTATTCAGTTATACGTTGGAAAATGCGTAAATCGCAATTATAGGAAGCTGGATCCTTGTTTGTGAGAAGAAGGGGCAGCAAAGCATGCTGGGAAGAAGGACCTGAGGGAAATGAAACCAAACCTAGGTTTCAGGTGAGCCCAGGAGAGAGAGGGGCCCCTGGGGGGATCTGCACTCTGCACGCCCTCAGAGGCCAGAGAGGCTGGCAGGGACGGGGCCCCCAGGTGAGCCCGGGAGAGAGAGGGGCCCCTGGGGAGATCTGCACTCTGCACACCCTCAGAGGTACGAGAGGCGGGCAGGGACGGGGCCCCCAGGTGAGCCCGGGAGAGAGAGGGGTCCCTCGGGGGATCTGCACTCTGCACGCCCTCAGAGGCCGGAGAGGCTGGCAGGGACGGGGCCCCCAGGTGAGCCCGGGAGAGAGAGGGGCCCCTGGGGGGATCTGCACTCTGCACGCCCTCAGAGGTACGAGAGGCGGGCAGGGACGGGGCCCCCAGGTGAGCCCGGGAGAGAGAGGGGCCCCTGGGGAGATCTGCACTCTGCACGCCCTCAGAGGTACGAGAGGCGGGCAGGGAGGGGCCCCCAGGTGAGCCCGGGAGAGAGAGGGGCCCCTGGGGAGATCTGCACTCTGCACGCCCTCAGAAGCCGTTAGAGGCTGGCAGGGACGGGGCCCCCATGTGAGCCCGGGAGAGAGAGGGGCCCCTGGGGGATTTGCACTCTGCACACCCTCAGAGGGCGGAGAGGCAGGCAGGGACGGGGCCCGCAGGTGAGCCCGGGAGAGAGAGGGGCCCCTGGGGGTGGATCCTGCACTCTGCACGCCCTCAGAGGCCAGAGAGGCTGGCAGGGACGGGGCCCCCAGGTGAGCCCAGGAGAGAGAGAGAGGTGCCCCTGGGGGTGGATCCTGCACTCTGCACGCCCTCAGAGGCCGGAGAGGCTGGCAGGGACGGGGCCCCCAGGTGAGCCCGGGAGAGAGAGGGGCCCCTGGGGGTGGATCCTGCACTCTGCACGCCCTCAGAGGCCGGAGAGGCTGGCAGGGACGGGGCCCCCAGGTGAGCCCGGGAGAGAGAGGGGCCCGGGGGGGGATCTGCACTCTGCACACCCTCAGAGGCCAGAGAGGCTGGCAGGGACGGGGCCCCCAGGTGAGCCCGGGAGAGAGAGAGAGGGGCCCCTGGGGGTGGATCCTGCACTCTGCACGCCCTCAGAGGCCGAAGAGGCAGGCAGGGACGGGGCCCCCAGGTGAGCCCGGGAGAGAGAGGGGCCCCTGGGGGGTGGATCCTGCACTCTGCACGCCCTCAGAAGCCAGAGAGGCTGGCAGGGACGGGGCCCCCAGGTGAGCCCGGGAGAGAGAGGGGCCCCTGGGGGGATCTGCACTCTGCACGCCCTCAGAGGCCGGAGAGGCTGGCAGGGACGGGGCCCCCAGGTGAGCCCGGGAGAGAGAGGGGCCCCTGGGGGGATCTGCACTCTGCACGCCCTCAGAGGCCAGAGAGGCTGGCAGGGACGGGGCCCCCAGGTGAGCCCAGGAGAGAGAGAGAGGGGCCCCTGGGGGTGGATCCTGCACTCTGCACGCCCTCAGAGGCCGGAGAGGCTGGCAGGGACGGGGCCCCCAGGTGAGCCCGGGAGAGAGAGGGGCCCCTGGGGGTGGATCCTGCACTCTGCACGCCCTCAGAGGCCGGAGAGGCTGGCAGGGACGGGGCCCCCAGGTGAGCCCGGGAGAGAGAGGGGCCCCTGGGGGTGGATCCTGCACTCTGCACGCCCTCAGAGGCCGAAGAGGCAGGCAGGGACGGGGCCCCCAGGTGAGCCCGGGAGAGAGAGGGGCCCCTGGGGGTGGATCCTGCACTCTGCACGCCCTCAGAGGCCGAAGAGGGCAGGCAGGGACGGGGCCCCCAGGTGAGCCCGGGAGAGAGAGGGGCCCCTGGGGGTGGATCCTGCTCTCTGCACGCCCTCAGAAGCCAGAGAGGCTGGCAGGGACGGGGCCCCCAGGTGAGCCCGGGAGAGAGAGGGGCCCCTGGGGGGATCTGCACTCTGCACGCCCTCAGAGGCCGGAGAGGCTGGCAGGGGGAGGGCCGTCAGGTGAGCCCGGGAGAGAGAGGGGCCCCTGGGGGATATGCGAGACAACGATCTTGATAGCTTGATCGATGGAGCCGCGATCTCAGACAGCTTTACGATCCCAATCAGTCATTTGCAGCGTCCGGCACGCTTCCTTCCAGCTGCGCACCAAAGTCTGCTGTCTCTTTGGTCACGGCTTAGCAGAGTAGCACACAGCGGTGTAAAACAGTCTTTTTCTCCCTTGCTCCATGCAAGCATACACAGACAGCTTCGTCTATTTACAGCTTTTATTCAAACATTTGTCCATCACTGCTTGCAGCCATGTTAAAAACATGTCCGTCTCTCTCAAGACACACAGAGAGAACAACAACAGTACAGTCTCCTCCCAGACTCCTCCCAGCTTCCATAGCTGACGTCACATCAGAAAGTGACGCACACCTCAGAACACTTAACCAGTTAAGTTCTGAACTCTCACACACCCCCTTGCGTTGCTTTCTGACAAAACCTGTGTAACATCTTCAGCAACACCTTGTGAGATCAATCCCTTCCCCAATGCCTTGCGCCCTACCTTGGCGTACCTGTTGGGCATCTGTGGAATCACCTCACAACTCTCAGAATCGCACTGTGCGAAACTTACCCACGTACCTGTGGCCTGGTACCTCTCAGGTGGAATACCCTTGGTTGTGCGACTGGATCGCCTAGGCACAAACTCTGGTGTTTCCTCTGGCTCACTGTCACCAGCAGGTGTGTCCTCTGCATCACAGGTTTCCCCCTCTGACTTAAAGCGTCTTCGAATCCTCTCCATTACACTCACAGGAGAACTAGGCTCACTCTTGGGCAATCTCTTAACAGCTTGTGGAGACGCCCCACCCTGCTCCTGACCCTGGTCAGTGACCTGGTCGTCATCAGCAGACTCAGCCTCTTCTTCCTCCTCACCAGAACTGTCCTCTGAATCAGAGAGACATTCTGAAAGAACATCACGCTGTGCAGAAATCTTTGGCCTTTCATCCTGCTCAAAGAATTCAGCGTGTTTACTGACCAGCACCTTACTCTGATCACCTGACGGATAAGCAAATCTCCATGCACGAGCGTCTGGCTCATACCCACAGAAGATCATTTTCTGGACTTTGGCTCCATCTGGCCCTTGCAAAGCCTTAGGCACAGGGACAACCGCAGGAGATCCAAACTTGCGCAGAAAGTGAACCTGGGGTTTGCGGCCATTCAACAACGAGTACGGTGTGTCACCTACCAGTGAGTTGTAGACACGATTCCAGGTGAACGACACACAACGGATTCCCTCCAGCCAAAACTTTGGAGGTAACCTGGCGTCTTTCAGCATCACCTGTCCAGCCTTAACCAGAGCTTCACTTCTCAGCTCTGCCACCCCCCTCTTACTGGGTGAAGTAACTGTGTGACGTATCCCTCTTCTGTGAAAGAACTGCTGCAAAGCAGAACCAGTGTACCTTGCATTTCTGTCACTAATGATCGCTTGAACCCTGGTGGAGAATCTCTGTTCCACCCCCTCAATCCAGCTCTTGATCAGCTGTGCTGCATCCTCCCTGGATTTGAGACCGTGGGTCCAGGTGCTCTGCGAAAAATCATCCAAAAAGGTTAGCAGAAACCTGGCCCCTCCCAGACTTGGTTCCTTGACAGGACCGGCCAAATCTATGTGAACCAGCTCAAAAGGTTTAGTGGCAACCCGTTCCACCTTTGGGTAACTGCACCCCCTCACCTTCGCCTGCTTGCATGTGGCGCAACTAATGGCACGTCCACAATCTCTAATTTTACACCCTCTGGTAACCTCAGGAAGTACTTGCAGTTCTTCTAGAGAACTATGATTGGTCCTCTGATGCCATGCACAAGCACATTGAACATGAGTGGGAACTGTAGCACGCTGCGCCTGTGCTCTCTCAACCTTCCCCTCACCCCCAAGAGACGTTTTAAGAATGAAAAGGTCATTCTGCCCCTTCTTAACCTTGGCAAGTAACCTCCCTCCTCTGGAGATTGTGCAGACATCATTTTCAAAACAAACTTTGAACCCCTTACTTAACAAATAAGGCACAGATAACAAACAATGATCCCCCTCTGGGATAACACAAAACTGCAGCGTCTCCTGCAAAACAGAAAGGAAAACGTTAGTGACAGTTTTAATCTGGGTTCTCTGTCCATTTGCGAACATAACAGTTTGTCCGGCCGGAATTGCCGTGCAATTCCCCATCTTGACTGCAGATGTCTCTGGAACCATGTTGCGGTTAGCTGCAGAGTCGAGAACAAAGGCCATTTCAAAACTTTCCATCCTGCCGTCTTCGAACAATGCCATACTCGCAGAGACTTGATAAGCCCCTTCCTGCTGTTTACCACGACCACCTGGCTCAGTTCCACGCCTGCCTGTCTTCCCAGGCCTGTTGCCATGGAAACCCGCTTGATTCCCATGGGAAGTGTCCTTGCAAACATCCTGCATCGGCTCTGTGCTCCGGTGGGGGCAGCTGCCATGCAGACGTTGTATTCCAGTGGAAAAACACTGCCCGGGGCTCCTCCCACCAGCCTGGCCCCCCTTGAAGCTGCTCTCCGCTTCAGCAACAGTGGAAAGTTTCTTAAACTTGCCTTTGGAACTCTTCGCCCCCCCGATCTGCCCAACAGTGCTCCTTGAGACTGAAGTACCGGGAACTGGGGCCGCAGCCATCTTGGGGCTCTCCATTTCTTCTCCAGGGCCCTGGCCTCCTGCTGCAGTTTCACACAAACTTCGCAGCACATTCCAGGCAGCCCCTGGTGTCTGTACACCTTTCAAATGGGGTCTCAGTGAAGCATCAACGCATGCTCTGAGCATATTCAGCTCCTGTTGCATTCTCTGCTTGCCATCTCCAGGCACCGCAGATTGACAGCCTGCTTCAGCTGGCTCTGACTGGCTTCCTTCCCAAAGCCCAGTGACCAAGAACCAGCCCCTTATTCTTCTGCTCCAGGTTGCCCAACTTTTTAAAGTGAGCTTTTCCACCGGCATATCTTGGCTCTCTGCCATTTTCTTCCCGTTCTCCCAAGGGGGCCCAAGCTTACTTACGATCAGGTACAGCTTCTCTGCCTCACCCTTCCGCGGAGAAACGACAGCAGCTGCGTCTCAGCTTCCAGCTCCAGCCAGCTTTCTGTATCAGAAGCGCTCACTGTCTCTCGGAAGCAGGCAAAAACTCCCTCTGCTTCCCGGCATTAGGCTAGACTCAAGGAATGCAGCTTCCAGCCTCCAGCTAGCTTCCGTGCCGACTTCAAAGCGTTCCTGGAGCTCACACCGACTGTTTTACGAGCGTTTACTGACCTTCCATAACCTATGCGAGATAACGATCTTGATAGCTTGATCGATGGAGCCGCGATCTCAGACAGCTTTACGATCCCAATCAGTCATTTGCAGCGTCCGGCACGCTTCCTTCCAGCTGCGCACCAAAGTCTGCTGTCTCTTTGGTCACGGCTTAGCAGAGTAGCACACAGCGGTGTAAAACAGTCTTTTTCTCCCTTGCTCCATGCAAGCATACACAGACAGCTTCGTCTATTTACAGCTTTTATTCAAACATTTGTCCATCACTGCTTGCAGCCATGTTAAAAACATGTCCGTCTCTCTCAAGACACACAGAGAGAACAACAACAGTACAGTCTCCTCCCAGACTCCTCCCAGCTTCCATAGCTGACGTCACATCAGAAAGTGACGCACACCTCAGAACACTTAACCAGTTAAGTTCTGAACTCTCACAATTTGCACTCTGCACACCCTCAGAGGCCGGAGAGACTGGCAGGGACGGGGCCCCCAGGTGAGCCCGCGAGAGAGAGGGGCCCCTGGGGGGATCTGCGCTCTGCACGCCCTCAGAGGCCAGAGAGGCTGACAGGGACGGGGCCCCCAGGTGAGCCCGGGAGAGAGAGGGGCCCCTGGGGGCATCTGCACTCTGCAGGCCCTCAGAGGCCGGAGAGGCTGGCAGGGACGGGCCCCCCAGGTGAGCCGGGGAGAAAGAGGGGCCCCTGGGGGGATCTGCACTCTGCACGCCCTCAGAGGCCGGAGAGGCTGGCAGGGACGGGACCCTCAGGTGAGCCCGGGAGAGAGAGGGGCCCCTGGGGGGGTGGATCCTGCACTCTGCACGCCCTCAGAAGCCAGAGAGGCTGGCAGGGATGGGGCCCCCAGGTGAGCCCGGGAGAGAGAGGGGCCCCTGGGGGGATCTGCACTCTGGATACCCTCAGAGGCCGGAGAGGCTGGCAGGGACGGGGCCCTCAGGTGAGCCCGGGAGAGGGAGGGGCCCCTGGGGGGATCTGCACTCTGCATGCCCTCAGAGGCCGGAGAGGCTGGCAGGGACGGGGCCCCCAGGTGAGCCCGGGAGAGAGAGGGGCCCCTGGGGGGTGGATCCTGCACTCTGCACACCCTCAGAAGCCTGAGAGGCTGGCAGGGACGGGGCCCCCACGTGAGCCCGGGAGAGAGAGGGGCCCCTGGGAGATTTGCACTCTGTACGCCCTTAGAGGCCAGAGAGGCTGGCAGGGACGGGGCCCCCAGGTGAGCCCGGGAGAGAGAGGGGCCCCTGGGGGGATCTGCACTCTGCACACACTCAGAGGCCGGAGAGGCTGGCAGGGACGGGGCCCGCAGGTGAGCCTGGGAGAGAGAGGGGCCCCTGGGGGGATCTGCACTCTGCACACACTCAGAGGCCGGAGAGGCTGGCAGGGACGGGGCCCGCAGGTGAGCCCGGGAGAGAGAGAGGCCCCTGGGGGGATCTGCACTCTGCACACCCTCAGAGGCCGGAGAGGCTGGCAGGGACGGGGCCCTCAGGTGAGCCCGGGAGAGAGAGGGGCACCTGGGGGTGGATCCTGCACTCTGCACGCCCTCAGAGGCCGGGGAGGCTGGCAGGGACGGGGCCCTCAGGTGAGTCTGGGAAAGAGAGGGGCCCCTGGGGGGTTGATCCTGCACTCTGCAAACCTTCAGAGGCCGGAGAGGCTGGCAGGGGCAGGGCCCTCAGGTGAGCCCGTGAGAGAGAGGGGCCCCTGGGGGGATCAGCACTCTGCACGCCCTCAGAGTCTGGAGAGGCTGGCAGGGACGGGGCCCCCAAGTGAGCCCGGGAGAGAGAGGGGCCTCTGGGGGATTTGCACTCTGCACGCCCTCAGAGGCCGGAGAGGCTGGCAGGGACGGGGCTCCCAGGTGAGCCTGGGAGAGAGAGGGGCCACTGGGGGATTGGCACTTTGCACGCCCTCAGAGTCCGGAGAGGCTGGCAGGGACGGGGGCCCCAGGTGAGCCCGGGAGAGAGAGGGGCCCCTGGGGGGATCTGCACTCTGCACGCCCTCAGAGGCCAGAGATGCTGGCAGGGACGGGGCCCCCAGGTGAGCCCGGGAGAGAGAGGGGCCCCTGGGGGGATTTGCACTCTGCACACCCCCAGAGGCCGGAGAGACTGGCAGCGACGGGGCCCCCAGGTGAGCCCGGGAGAGAGAGGGGCCCCTGGGGGATCTGCACTCTGCACGCCCTCAGAGGCCGGAGAGGCTGGCAGGGACGGGCCCCCCAGGTGAGCCGGGGAGAAAGAGGGGCCCCTGGGGGGATCTGCACTCTGCACGCCCTCAGAGGCCGGAGAGGCTGGCAGGGACGGGACCCTCAGGTGAGCCCGGGAGAGAGAGGGGCCCCTGGTGGGGTGGATCCTGCACTCTGCACGCCCTCAGAAGCCTGAGAGGCTGGCAGGGACGGGGCCCCCAGGTGAGCCCGGGAGAGAGAGGGGCCCCTGGGGGGTGGATCCTGCACTCTGCACACCCTCAGAAGCCGGAGAGGCTGGCAGGAACGGGGCCCCCAGGTGAGCCCGGGAGAGAGAGGGGCCCCTGGGAGATTTGCACTCTGTACGCCCTTAGAAGCCGGAGAGGCTGGCAGGGACGGGGCCCCCAGGTGAGCCCGGGAGAGAGAGAGGCCCCTGGGGGGATCTGCACTCTGCACACCCTCAGAGGCCGGAGAGGCTGGCAGGGTCAGGGCCCTCAGGTGAGCCCGGGAGAGAGAGGGGCCCCTGGGGGTGGATCCTGCACTCTGCACGCCCTCAGAGGCCGGAGAGGCTGGCAGGGACGGGGCCCTCAGGTGAATCTGGGAAAGAGAGGGGCCCCTGGGGGGTTGATCCTGCACTCTGCACGCCCTCAGAGGCCGGAGAGGCTGGCAGGGACGGGGCCCCAGGTGAGCCCGGGAGAGAGAGGGGCCCCTGGGTGGTGGATCCTGCACTCTGCACGCCCTCAGAGGCCGGAGAGGCTGGCAGGGACAGGGCCCCAGGTGAGCCCGGGAGAGAGGGGGGCCCCTGGGGGGATCTGCACTCTGCACGCCCTCAGAGTCTGGAGAGGCTGGCAGGGACGGGGCCCCCAAGTGAGCCCGGGAGAGAGAGGGGCCCCTGGGGGGATCTGCACTCTGCACGCCCTCAGAGGCCAGAGATGCTGGCAGGGACGGGGCCCCCAGGTGAGCCCGGGAGAGAGAGGGGCCCCTGGGGAGATCTGCACTCTGCACGCCCTCAGAGGCTGGAGAGGCTGGCAGGCACGGGGCCCCCAGGTGAGCCCAGGAGAGAGAGGGGCCCCTGGGGGATTTGCACTCTGCACGCCCTCAGAGGCTGGAGAGCCTGGCAGGGACGGCGCCCCCAGGTGAGCCCAGGAGAGAGAGGGGCCCCTGGGGGGATTTGCACTCTGCACGCCCTCAGAGGCCGGAGAGACTGGCAGGGATGGGGCCCCCAGGTGAGCCCGGGAGAGAGAGGGGCCCCTGAGGGGTGGATCCTGCACTCTGCACGCCCTCAGAGGCCAGAGAGTCTGGCAGGGACGGGGCCCTCAGGTGAGCCCGGAAGAGAGAGGGGCCCCTGGGGGGATCTGCACTCTGCAAACCCTCAGAGGCCGGAGAGGCTGGCAGGGACAGGGCCCCTGGTGAGCCCAGGAGAGAGAGGGGCCCCTGGGGGATTTGCACTCTGCACGCCCTCAGAGGCTGGAGAGCCTGGCAGGGACGGCGCCCCCAGGTGAGCCCAGGAGAGAGAGGGGCCCCTGGGGGGATTTGCACTCTGCACGCCCTCAGAGGCCGGAGAGACTGGCAGGGACGGGGCCCCCAGGTGAGCCCGGGAGAGAGAGGGGCCCCTGTGGGGATCTGCACTCTGCACGCCCTCAAATGCCGGAGAGTCTGGCAGGGACGGGGCCCCCAGGTGAGCCCGGGAGAGAGAGAGAGGGGCCCCTGGGGGGTGGATCCTGCACTCTGCAAACCCTCAGAGGACGGAGAGGCTGGCAGGCACAGGGCCCCCAGGTGAGCCCAGGAGAGAGAGGGGCCCCTGGGGGGATCTGCACTTTGCACACCCTCAGAGGCCGGAGAGGCTGGCAGGCACGGGGCCCTCAGGTGAGCCCGGGAGAGAGAGAGAGGGGCCCCTGGGGGGTGGATCCTGCACTCTGCACGCCCTCAGAAGCCAGAGAGGCTGGCAGGGATGGGGCCCCCAGGTGAGCCCGGGAGAGAGAGGGGCCCCTGGGGGGATCTGCACTCTGCACGCCCTCAGAGGCCAGAGAGGCTGACAGGGACGGAGCCCCCAGGTGAGCCCGGGAGAGAGAGAGAGGGGCCCCTGGGGGGATCTGCACTCTGCACACCCTCAGAGGCCAGAGAGGCTGGCAGGGATGGGGCCCCCAGGTGAGCCCGGGAGAGAGAGAGAGGGGCCCCTGGGGGGATCTGCACTCTGCACACCCTCAGAGGCTGGAGAGGCTGGCAGGGACGGGGCCCCCAGGTGAGCTCGGGAGAGAGAGGGGCCCCTGGGGGGATCTGCACTCTGCACACCCTCAGAGGCCGGAGAGGCTGGCAAGGGCAGGGACCCCAGGTGAGCCCGGGAGAGAGAGGGGCCCCTGGGGGGATCTGCACTCTACACGCCCTCAGAGGCGAGAGAGGCTGGCAGGGACAAGGCCCCCAGGTGAGCCCGGGAGAGAGAGGGGCCCCTGGGGGATTTGCACTCTGCACGCCCTCAGAGGCCGGAGAGGCTGGCAGGGACGGGGCCCCCAGGTGAGCCCGGGAGAGAGAGGGGCCCCTGGGGGGATCTGCACTCTGCACGCCCTCAGAGGCCAGAGAGGCTGGCAGGAACGGGGCCCCCAGGTGAGCCCGGGAGAGAGAGGGGCCCCTGGGGGGATCTGCACTCTATACGCCCTCAGAGGCGAGAGAGGCTGGCAGGAACGGGGCCCCCAGGTGAGCCCGGGAGAGAGAGGGGCCCCTGGGGGGATCTGCACTCTATACGCCCTCAGAGGCGAGAGAGGCTGGCAGAAACGGGGCCCCCAGGTGAGCCCGGGAGAGAGAGGGGCCCCTGGGGGGATCTGCACTCTGCACGCCCTCAGAGGCCAGAGAGGCTGGCAGGAACGGGGCGCCCAGGTGAGCCCGTGAGAGAGAGGGGCCCCGGGGGGGATCTGCACTCTGCACACCCTCAGAGGCCGGAGACGCAGGTAGGGACGGGGACCCCAGGTGAGCCCGAGAGAGAGATAGAGGGGCCCCAGGGGGAATCTGCACTCTGCACACCCTCAGAGGCTGGAGAGGCTGGCAGGGACGGGGCCCCCAGTTGAGCTCGGGAGAGGGAGGGGCCCCTGGGGGATCTGCACTCTGCACACCCTCAGAGGCTGGAGATGCTGGCAGGGCCGGGGCCCCCAGGTGAGCCTGGGAGAGAGAGTGGCCCTGGGGGGTGAATCCTGCACTCTGCACGCCCTCAGAGGCCAGAGAGGCTGGCAGGGACGGGGCCCCCAGGTGAGCCCGGGAGAGAGAGGGGCCCCTGGGGGGATCTGCACTCTGCACGCCCTCAGAGGCCGGAGAGGCTGGCAGGGACGGGGCCCCCAGGTGAGCCCGTTAGAGAGAGAGGGGGCCCCTGGGGGATTTGCACTCTGCACGCCCTCAGAGGCCGGAGAGGCTGGCAGGGACGGGGCCCCAGGTGAGCCAGGGAGAGAGAGGGGCCCCTGGGGGATTTGCACTCTGCACGCCCTCAGAGGCCGGAGAGGCTGGCAGGGGCAGGGACCTCAGGTGTGTCTGTGAAAGAGAGGGGCCCCTGGGGGATTTGCACTCTGCACGCACTCATAGGCCGGAGAGGCTGGCAGGGACGGGGCCCCCAGGTGAGCCCGGGAAAGAGAGGGGCCCCTGGGGGAATCTGCATTCTGCACGCCCTCAGAGGCCGGAGAGCCTGGCAGGGACGGGGCCCACAGGTGAGCCAGGGAGAGAGAGGGGCCCCTGGGGGGATTTGGACTCTGCACGCCCTCAGAGGCCGGAGAGCCTAGCAGGGGCAGGGACCCCAGGTGAGCCCGGGAGAGAGAGGGGCCTCTGGGGGATTTGCACTCTGCACGCCCTCAGAGGCTGGAGAGGCTGGCAGGGACGGGGCCCCCAGGTGAGCCTGGGAGAGAGAGGGGCCCCTGGGGGATTTGCACTCTGCACACCCTCAGAGGCCAGAGAGGCTGGCAGGGACGGGGCCCTCAGCTGAGCCCGTTAGAGAGAGAGAGGGGGGCCACTGGGGGGATCTGCACTCTGCACACCCTCAGAGGCTGGAGAGGCTGGCAGGGACGGGGCCCTCATGTGAGCCTGGGAGAGAGAGGGACCCCTGGGGGGATCTGCACTCTGCACGCCCTCAGAGGCCGGAGAGGCTGGCAGGGACGGGGCCCCCAGGTGAGCCCGTTAGAGAGAGAGAGGGGCCCCTGGGGGGATCTGCACTCTGCACTCCCTCAGAGGCCGGAGAGGCTGGCAGGGACGGGGCCCTCAGGTGAGCCCGGGAGAGGCAGGGGCCCCTGGGGGGATCTGCACTCTGCATGCCCTCAGAGGCCGGAGAGGCTGGCAGGGACGGGGCCCCCAGGTGAGCCCGGGAGAGAGAGGGGCACCTGGGGGGTGGATCCTGCACTCTGCACACCCTCAGAAGCCTGAGAGGCTGGCAGGGACGGGGCCCCCAGGTGAGCCCGGGAGAGAGAGGGGCCCCTGGGAGATTTGCACTCTGCACACACTCAGAGGCCGGAGAGGCTGGCAGGGACGGGGCCCGCAGGTGAGCCCGGGAGAGAGAGGGGCCCCTGGGGGGATCTGCACTCTGCACACACTCAGAGGCCGGAGAGGCTGGCAGGGACGGGGCCCGCAGGTGAGCCCGGGAGAGAGAGGGGCCCCTGGGGGTGGATCCTGCACTCTGCACGCCCTCAGAGGCCGAAGAGGCAGGCAGGGACGGGGCCCCCAGGTGAGCCCGGGAGAGAGAGGGGCCCCTGGGGGTGGATCCTGCACTCTGCACGCCCTCAGAGGCCGAAGAGGGCAGGCAGGGACGGGGCCCCCAGGTGAGCCCGGGAGAGAGAGGGGCCCCTGGGGGTGGATCCTGCTCTCTGCACGCCCTCAGAAGCCAGAGAGGCTGGCAGGGACGGGGCCCCCAGGTGAGCCCGGGAGAGAGAGGGGCCCCTGGGGGATCTGCACTCTGCACGCCCTCAGAGGCCGGAGAGGCTGGCAGGGGGAGGGCCGTCAGGTGAGCCCGGGAGAGAGAGGGGCCCCTGGGGGATATGCGAGACAACGATCTTGATAGCTTGATCGATGGAGCCGCGATCTCAGACAGCTTTACGATCCCAATCAGTCATTTGCAGCGTCCGGCACGCTTCCTTCCAGCTGCGCACCAAAGTCTGCTGTCTCTTTGGTCACGGCTTAGCAGAGTAGCACACAGCGGTGTAAAACAGTCTTTTTCTCCCTTGCTCCATGCAAGCATACACAGACAGCTTCGTCTATTTACAGCTTTTATTCAAACATTTGTCCATCACTGCTTGCAGCCATGTTAAAAACATGTCCGTCTCTCTCAAGACACACAGAGAGAACAACAACAGTACAGTCTCCTCCCAGACTCCTCCCAGCTTCCATAGCTGACGTCACATCAGAAAGTGACGCACACCTCAGAACACTTAACCAGTTAAGTTCTGAACTCTCACACACCCCCTTGCGTTGCTTTCTGACAAAACCTGTGTAACATCTTCAGCAACACCTTGTGAGATCAATCCCTTCCCCAATGCCTTGCGCCCTACCTTGGCGTACCTGTTGGGCATCTGTGGAATCACCTCACAACTCTCAGAATCGCACTGTGCGAAACTTACCCACGTACCTGTGGCCTGGTACCTCTCAGGTGGAATACCCTTGGTTGTGCGACTGGATCGCCTAGGCACAAACTCTGGTGTTTCCTCTGGCTCACTGTCACCAGCAGGTGTGTCCTCTGCATCACAGGTTTCCCCCTCTGACTTAAAGCGTCTTCGAATCCTCTCCATTACACTCACAGGAGAACTAGGCTCACTCTTGGGCAATCTCTTAACAGCTTGTGGAGACGCCCCACCCTGCTCCTGACCCTGGTCAGTGACCTGGTCGTCATCAGCAGACTCAGCCTCTTCTTCCTCCTCACCAGAACTGTCCTCTGAATCAGAGAGACATTCTGAAAGAACATCACGCTGTGCAGAAATCTTTGGCCTTTCATCCTGCTCAAAGAATTCAGCGTGTTTACTGACCAGCACCTTACTCTGATCACCTGACGGATAAGCAAATCTCCATGCACGAGCGTCTGGCTCATACCCACAGAAGATCATTTTCTGGACTTTGGCTCCATCTGGCCCTTGCAAAGCCTTAGGCACAGGGACAACCGCAGGAGATCCAAACTTGCGCAGAAAGTGAACCTGGGGTTTGCGGCCATTCAACAACGAGTACGGTGTGTCACCTACCAGTGAGTTGTAGACACGATTCCAGGTGAACGACACACAACGGATTCCCTCCAGCCAAAACTTTGGAGGTAACCTGGCGTCTTTCAGCATCACCTGTCCAGCCTTAACCAGAGCTTCACTTCTCAGCTCTGCCACCCCCCTCTTACTGGGTGAAGTAACTGTGTGACGTATCCCTCTTCTGTGAAAGAACTGCTGCAAAGCAGAACCAGTGTACCTTGCATTTCTGTCACTAATGATCGCTTGAACCCTGGTGGAGAATCTCTGTTCCACCCCCTCAATCCAGCTCTTGATCAGCTGTGCTGCATCCTCCCTGGATTTGAGACCGTGGGTCCAGGTGCTCTGCGAAAAATCATCCAAAAAGGTTAGCAGAAACCTGGCCCCTCCCAGACTTGGTTCCTTGACAGGACCGGCCAAATCTATGTGAACCAGCTCAAAAGGTTTAGTGGCAACCCGTTCCACCTTTGGGTAACTGCACCCCTCACCTTCGCCTGCTTGCATGTGGCGCAACTAATGGCACGTCCACAATCTCTAATTTTACACCCTCTGGTAACCTCAGGAAGTACTTGCAGTTC